>NW_027672266.1:0-600000 GCF_964165515.1 Mesoplodon bidens | reverse complement strand
GCTTTGCGATGAGAAGGACATGGAGCATTCTGATAACAGGGGTCTTGGAGCATTGTGATGAAAAGGGCATGGATCATTGTGATGAAAAAGGCATGGAGCCTGGTCATAACAGGGTTCAAGGAGGATACTGACGACAAGTGTCAGGGAGCATTGTGATGACAAGTGTATTGAGCATTGTGATGACAAAGGTCATGGAGCATTGTGATGAGAAGACCATGGATAATTGTGATGATGAGCGTCATGGGGTGTTGTGATGATAAGTGTTATGGAACATTGTGATCTTAAGGGTTTGGTGTATTATGATGACAGAGGTCATGGAGAATTTTGATTTCATTGTGATGACAATAGCTTGAAGCTTTATGATGATGGGCATGGTGCAATGTGATGACAGGGTTCATGGAGCATTGAGATGAAAAGGTTCATGGAGCATTGTGATTACAGGGGTATTGGAGCATTGTGATGAGAAGGGTCATGGAGCCTTGTGATGACAAGGCCATGAATCATCGTGATGGCAGTGGTCACGGAGCATTGTTATGACAGGGCTAATGGAGCGTTGTGATGGCAAGGTCATGGAGCATTGTGATGCCAAGGGTCATGGATCTTTGTGATGACAAATGTCATGGAGCATTTTGACTACAAGGACATTGTGCATTGTGATGAGAAGTGCAGGGAGCATTGTGATGACAGAGGTCATGGAGATTTTTGATTTCATTGTGCTGACAATAGCCTGAAGCATTATGATGATGGGCATGGTGCATTGTGATGACAGGGTTCATGGATCATTGAGATGAAAAGGGGCATGGAGCATTGTGATTACAGGGGTCTTGCGGCGTTGTGATGAAAAGGGTCATGGAGCCTTGTGATGACAAGGCCATGGAACATCGTGATGGTAGGGGTCATGGAGCATTGTTACGACAGGTGTAATGGAGCATTGTGATCGCAAGGGCATGGAGCATTGTGATGAGAAGGCCATGGAGCATTCTGATGACATGTGTCATGGAGCTTTGTGATGACAAGGGCATGGAGCAATGTGATGAGAGCGTTCATTGAGCATTGTGATAAAAATGACATGGAGCATTGTGATGCCAAGGGTCATGGATCTTTGTGAAGACAAAGACCATAGAGCATTTTGATGACAAGGGCGTTGTGCATTGTGATGAGAAGGGCAGGGAGCATTGTGATGACAAGGTCCTGGAGCATTTTGATGAAAAGTGTCATGGAACATTTTGATGACAGGGTTTATGGAACATTGTGATGTCATGGGTCATGGGCATTTTGATGAAATGGGTCATGGAGCAGTTTGATGACAGGGGTTATGGAACATTGTGATGTCAGTGGTCATCGAATATTGTGATGACAAGTGCATGTAGCATTGTGAAGACAGGAATCATAGAACATTATGATTACAAGGGTGTCGGAGTATTGTGATGAATAGTGATGTAACATTGTGATATCAGTGGTGAGAGAGCATTTTCATGAGAATTGCATGGAGCATTATGATGTCAAGGTTTATGGAGCACTGTGATGACAATATTGTGGAGCACTGTGATGACAAGCGCATGGTGCATTGTGATGACATGTGTCATGGAGCAATGTGCAGACAAGCACATGGAGAATTGTGATGACAAGGGTCATGGAGCATTGTGCTGAGAATGGCATAGAGCATTGTGATGACAAGCGTCAAAGAGCATTGTGATGAAAAGTTCATGGAGCATTGTGGTTAAAAAGGTCACAGAGGCTGTTGATGACGAGGGAATGGACCATTGTGATGACAAAGGTCATGAAGCATTGTGATGACTGGAGTCACGGAGCATTGTGATGACAGGGGTAATGGAGCATTGTGATAACAAGGGCATGGAGCATTGTGATGATAAGGGCATGGAGCATTGGTCTAATAAGTTTCATGGGTTATTGCGATGACAGTTGGAATGGTGCATTGTGGTGACAAGGGCATGGAGCATTGTGATGACCAGGTCATGCAGTATTGTGAAGACAGGTGTCAGGGAGCATTGTGATGACATATGTAATGGCCCATTGTGATGACAATGGCATGGAGCATTGTGATGCCAAGTGTCATGGAGGATTTTGATGACAAAGGTAATGGAGCATTGTGATGACAATGGCTTGGAGCATTGTGATGACAAGGGTCAGGGATCATTGTGCTGACAAGTGCATGGAGAATTGTGATGACAAGGGTCATGGAGCATTCTGATGACAAGCTTGTGGAGTATTTTGATGACAATGGCATGGAGCATTGTAATGAAAATGTCATGGGGCATTGTGATGAAAATGGCATGGAGCCTTTTTGTGACAGGGTTCAAGGAGCATTCTGATGACAAGTGTCAGGGAGCATTGTGATGACAAGTGTATTGAGAATTGTGATGCCAAAGGTCATGGAGCATTGTGATGAAAAGGGCATGGAGTATTGTGATGACCCGCATCATGGAGCGTTGTGATGACAAGTGTTATGGAACATTGTGATCACAAGGTTTTGGAGCATTCTGATGACAGAGGTCATGGATCATTTTGATTTCAAGAAGCATGGAGCATTGTGATGACAAGGGCATGAAGCAATGTGACTCCAAGTCTCATGGAGGATTGTGATGACATGGTAATGGAGTATTGTGATGACAAGCGCATAGAGCACTGTAATGACATGGTCATGTAGCATTTTGCTGATAAAGGCATGGAGCATTGTGATGACAGGTGTCATGGAGCACTGTGATGAGAATCGACACAGAGCATTGTGAATACAGGGTTCATGGAGCATTGGGTTGACTAGGGAATGGAGCATTGTGATGACAAGTGTCCCAGATCATTGTGTTGTCAGGTGTCCTGGAGTGTTGTGATGACAGTGGGAATGGAGAATTGTGATTATATTGGTCATGGAGCATTATGATGAGAAGGTCATTGAGCACTGGGCTGAAAATGTTCATGGAGTATTGTGATGACAGGGGTCATGGAGCATTGTGATGACAAGGGAATGGAGCATTGTGGTGACAAGGTCCTGAAGCATTGTGATGAGAAGTCCATGGAGACATGTGATGACAAATCTCATGGAGCATTCTGATGAAAAGGGGCATGGTGCATTGTAATAACAGTGGTCTTGGAGCATTGTGATGACAAAGGCTTGGAATATTGGGATGAGAAGGCCATTATGCATTCTGATGACAAGCGTCATGGAGCTTTGCGATAACAAGGGCATGGTGAATTCTGATTACAGGGTCCTTGGAGCTTTGTGTTGAAAAAGGCATGGATCATTGTGATGAAAAAGGCATGGAGACTTGTCATGACAGGGTTCAGGTAGCATACTGATGACAAGTGTCAAGGAGCATTGTGATGACAAGTGTATTGAGCATTGTGATGACAAAGGTCATGGAGCATTGTGCTGAGAAGACCACGGATAATTGTGATGACGAGAATCATGGGGTGTTGTGAAGATAAGTGTTATGGAACATTGTGATCACAAGTGTTTGGAGCATTATGATGACAGAGGTCATGGAGCATTGTGATAACAAGGGCATGGAGCATTGTAATGACAAGAGCATGGAGCATTGGTCTAATAAGTTTCATGGATTATTGCGGTGACAGTTGGAATGGTGCATTGTGATGACATGGGCATGGAGCATTGTGATGACCTGGTCATGCAGTATTGTGAAGACAGGTGTCAGGGAGCATTGTGATGACATATATAATGGCCCATTGTGCTGACAATGGCATGGAGCATTGTGATGCCAAGTGTCATGGAGGATTCTGATGACAAATGTAATGGAGCATTGTGATGACAATGGCTTGGAGCATTGTGATGACAAGGGTCCGGGAGCATTGTGCTGAGAAGTGCATGGAGAATTGTGATGACAAGGGTCTTGGAGCTTTCTGATGACAAGCTTGTGGAGTATTCTGATGAAAATGGCATGGAGCATTGTGATAAAAACGGCATGGGGCACTGTGATGAAAAAGGCATAGAGCCTTTCTGTGAGAGGGTTCAAGGAGCATTCTGACGACAAGTGTCAGGGAGCATTGTGATGAAAAGGGCATGGAGTATTGTGATGACCGGCATCATGGAGTGTTGTGATGACAAGTGTTATGGAACATTGTGATCACAAGGGTTTGGAGCACTGTGATGACAGAGGTCATGGATCATTTTCATTTCAAGGAGCATGGAGCACTGTGATGACCAGGGCATGAAGCAATGTGATCCCAAGGTTCATGGAGGATTGTGATGACAATGGTAATGGAGTATTGTGATGACAAGCGCATAGAGCATTGTAATGACAAAGTCATGTGGCACTTTGCTGACAAATGCATGGAGCATTTTGAGGACAGGTGTCATGGAGCACTGTGATGACAAGTGTCATGGAACATTGTGAATACAGGGGTCATGGAGCATTGTGATGACAAGGGCATGGATCATTGTGATGACAAGGGTCATGGAGCATTGGGCTGAAAATGTTCATGGAGTATTGTGATGACAGGTGTCATGGAGCATTGAGATGAAAAGGGGCATGGATCATTGTGATTACAGGGTTCCTGGAGCATTGTGATGACAAAGGCATGGAGCATTTTGATGAGAAGTCCATGGAACATACTGATGACATGTGTCATGGAGCTTTGTGATGACAAGGGGATGGAGCATTGTGATTACAGGGGTCTTGCAGCATTGTGATGACAAGTGTCATGGAGCCTTGTGATGACAAGTCTGTGGAACATTGTGATGGCAGGGGTCATGGAGCATTGTTATGACAGGGGTAATGGAGCATTGTGATGAGAAAGGCATGGAGCATTGTGATTACAAGGTTTATGGAGCATTGCGATGACAAATTTGTGGACCGTTGTGATGAAAAGCGCGTGGCACATTGTGATGACAAGTGTCGTGGAGCATTGTGATGAAAAGATCATGGAGCATTGTGGTTACAAAGGTTACAGAGCCTTGTGATGACACGGGCATGGACCACTGTGATGACAAATGTCATGAAGCATTGTGATGACTGGAGTCACGGAGCATTGTGATGACAGGGGTCATGGAGCATTGTCATAACAAGGGCATGGAGCATTGTGATGACAATGGCATGGCACATTGGTCTAAAATGTTTCATGGATTATTGTGATGACAGTTGGAATGGCGCATTGTGATGACAAGGGCATGGAGCATTGTGATGACCAGGTCATGCAGTATTGTGAAGACAGGTGTCAGGGAGCATTGTGATGACATATGTAATGGTCCATTGTGATGACAATGGCATGGAGCATTGTGATGCCAAGTGTCATGGAGGATTCTGATGACAAAGTTAATGGAGCATTGTGATGACAATGGCTTGGAGCATTGTGATGACAAGGGTCAGGGAGCATTGTGCTGAAAAGTGCATGGAGAATTGTGATGACAAGGGTCATGGAGCATTCTGATGACAAGCTTGTGGAGTATTTTAATGACAAAGGCATGGAGCATTGTGATGAAAATGGCATGGGGCATTGTGATGAAAAATACATGGAGCCTTTTCGTGACAGCGTACAAGCAGCATTCTGACGACAAGTGTCAGGGAGCACTGTGATGGCAAGTGTATTGAGAATTGTGATGACAAAGTTCATGGAGCATTGTGATGAAAAGCGCATGGAGTATTGTGATGACAGACATCATGGAGCGTTGTGAGGACAAGTGTTATGGAACATTGTGATCACAAGGATTTGGAGAATTGTGATGACAGAGGTCATCAATCATTTTGATTTCAAAGAGCATGGAACATTGTGATGACAAGGGCATGAAGCAATGTGATCCCAAGGTTCATGGAGGATTGTGATGACAATGGTAATGGTGTATTATGATGACAAGCGCATAGAGGATTGTAATGACAAGGTCATGTAGCATTTTGCTGTCAAAGGCATGGAGCATTGTGATGACATGTGTCATTGGGCACTGTGATGACAAGCGTCACGGAGCATTGTGTATACAGGGTTCATGGAGCATTGGGATGACAAGGGCATGGATCATTGTGATGACAAGGGTCATGGAGCATTGGGCTGAAAATGTTCATGGAGTATTGTGATAACAGGGGTCATGGAGCATTGTGATGACAGAGGTCATGGAGAAGTTTGATTTCATTGTGCTGACCATAGCCGGAAGCATCATGATGATGGGCATGATGCATTGTGATGACAGGGTTCATGGAGCTTTGAGATGAAAAGTGGCATGGATCATTGTGATGAAAAAGGCATGGATCCTTGTCATGACAGGGTTCAAGGAGCATAAAGACAACAAGTGTCAGGGAGGATTTTAATGACAAGTGTATTGAGCATTGTGATGACAAAGTTCATGGAGCATTGTGATGAGAAGACCATGGATAATTGTGATGACGAGCATCATGGGGCATTGTGATGACAAGTGTTATGGAATATTGTGATCACAAGGGTTTGGAGCATTGTTATGCCAGAGGTCATGGAGCATTTTGATTTCACTGAGATGACAATAGCCTGAAGCATTATGATGATGGGCATGGTGCATTGTGATGACAGGGTTCATGGAGCATTGAGATGAAAAGGGGCATGGAGCATTGTGATTACAGGGGTCTTGGGGCATTCTGATGAGAAGGGCATGGAGACTTGTGATGACAAGGCCATGGAACATCATGATCGCAGGGGTCATGGAGTATTGTTATGAAAGGGGTAATGAAGCATTGTGATGAGAAGGGCATTGAGCATAGGTCTGAAATGTTTCATGGATTATTGTGATGAGAGTGGGCATGCAGCATTTTTATGACAAGGGCACAGAACACTGTGATACATGGGTCATGGCTGATTGTAATGACAAGGGCATGGAGCAATGTGATGAGAGGTGTCATGGAGCACTATGATGACTAGAGTCACGGAGCATGGTGAATACAGGGGTCATGGAGCATTGGGATGACAATGGCTTGCAGCATTGTGATGACAAGGGTCAGGGAGCATTGTGCTGACAAGTGCATGGAGAATTGTGATGACAAGGGTCATGGAGCATTCGGATGACAAGCTTGTGGAGTATTTTGATGACAATGGCATGGGGCATTGTGAAGAAAATGGCATGGGGCCTTCTGATTAAAAAGCATGTAGCCGTTACGTGACAAGGTTCAAGGAGCATTCTGACGACAAGTGTCAGGGAGCATTGTGATGACAAGTGTATTGTGAATTGTGATGACAAAAGTCATGGAGCATTGTGACGAAAAGGGCATGGAGTACTGTGATGACAGGCATCATGGAGCTTTGTAATGACAAGTGTTATGGAACATTGTGATCACAAGGGTTTGGAGAATTGTGATGACAGAGGTCATCAATCATTTTGATTTCTAGGAGCATGGAGCACTGTGATGAGAAGGGCATGAAGCAATGTGATCCCAAGGTTCATGGAGTATTGTGATGACAGGGGTCATGGAGCATTGTGATGACAGAGGTCATGGAGAATTTTGATTTCATTGTGCTGACAATAGCCGGAAGCATTATGATGATGTGCATGCTGCATTGTGATGACAGGGTTCATGGAGCATTGAGATGAAAAGCGGCATGGAGCATTGTGATTACAGGGGTCTTGGAGCATTGGGATGACAAGGGCATGGAGCATTTTGATGAGAAGGCCATGGAACATTCTGATGACATGTGTCATGGAGCTTTGTGATGACAAGGGCATGGAGCATTGTGATGACAGGGGTCTTGGAGCATTGTGATGACAAGTGTCATGGAGCCTTGTGATGACAAGGCCGTGGAACATTGTGATGGCAGTGGTCATGGAGCATTGTTATGACAGGGGTAATGGAGCTTTGTGATGAGAAGGGCATGGAGCATAGTGATAATAAGCTTTGTGGAGCATTGTGATGACAAATTTGTGCACCGTTGTGATGAAAATCGTGTGGCACATTGTGATGACAAGGGTCATGGAGTATTTTTCTCACAAAGGCATGGAGCATTGTGATGACAAGGGTCATGGAGCATTGTGATGAAAAGTTCATGGAGCATTGTGGTTACAAAGGTCACAGAACCCTGTGATGACGCGGGCACGGACAGTTGTGATGACAAACGTTATGAAGCATTGTGATGACTGGAGTCACGGAGCATTGTGATGACAGGGCTCATAGAGCATTGTGAATAAAAGGGTGATGGAGCATTGAGATGACAAGGGCATGGATCATTGTGATGACAAGGCTCATTGAGCATTGGGCTGAAAATGTTCATGGATTATTGTAATGATGGGGTCATGGAGCATTGTGATGACTAGGGAATGGAGCATTGTGATGACAGAGTCCCGGATCATTGTGTTGTCAGGTGTCATGGAGTGTTGTGATGACTGTGGTCATGGAGCCTTGTGATGATATTGGTCATGGAGCATTGTGATGAGATGTTCATGGAGTATTGGGCTGAAAATATTCATGGAACATTGTGATGACAAGGGAATGGAGCATGATGATGATACGGTCCTGGAGCAGTGTGATGAGATAACCATGGAGACTTGTGATGACAAGTCTCATGGAGCATTCTGATGTAAAGGGGCATGGAGCTTTGTGATTACAGGGGTTTTGGAGCATTGTGATGACAAGGGCATGGAGTATTGTGAGGAGAAGGCCATGGAGCATTCTGATGACATGCTTCATGGACCTATGTGATGACAAGGGCATGGAGCATTGTGATTACAGGGGTCTTGGAACATTGTGATGACAAGTGTCATGCAGCCTTGTGATGACAAGGCCATGGAACATTGTGATAGCAGTGGTATTGGAGCATTGTTATGACAGGGGTAATGGAGCATTGTGATGAGAAGGGTATGGAGCATTGTGATAACAATGTTTGTGGAGCATTGTGATGACAAATTTGTGGACCGTTGTGATGAAAAGTGTGTAGCACATTGTGATGACAAGGGTCATGGAGCATTTTTCTTACAAAGCCATGCAGCATTGTGATGACAAGGGTCATGGAGCATTGTGATGAAAAGTTCATGGAGCATTGTCGTTCCAAAGGTCACAGAGCCCTGTGATGACGCCGGCATGGACAGTTGTGATGACAAACGTTATGAAGCATTGTGATGACTGGAGTCACGGAGCATTTTGATGACAGGGCTCATAGAGCATTGTGAATAAAAGGGTGATGCAGCATTGGGATGACAAGGGCATGGATCATTGTGATGACAAGTGTCATGGAGCATGGGGCTGAAAATGTTCATGGATTATTGTAATGATCGGGGTCACGGAGCATTGTGCTGACTAGGGAATGGAGCACTGTGATGACAAGAGTCCCGGATCATTGTGTTGTCAGGTGTCATGGAGTGTTGTGATGACAGTGGTCATGGAGCATTGTGATGATATTGGTCATGGAGCATTGTGATGAGAAGGTCATGGAGCATTGGGCTGAAAATGTTCATGGAGTATTGTGATGACAGAGGTCATGGAGCACTGTGATGACTAGGGAATGGAGCATTGTGATGACAAGTGTCCCAGATCATTGTGTTGTCAGGTGTCATGGAGTGTTGTGATGACAGTGGTCATGGAGCATTGTGATGATATTGGTCATGGAGCATTGTGATGAGAAGGTCATGGAGCATTGGGCTAAAAATGTTCATGGTGTATTGTGATGACAGTGTTCATGGAGCATTGTGATGACAAGGGAATGGAGCATAGTGGTGACAAGGTCCTGGAGCATTGTGATGAGAAGACCATGGAGACTTGTGATGTCAAGTCTCATGGAGCATTCTGAGGAAAAGGGGCATGGTGCATTGTGATTACAGATGTGTTGGAGCATTGTGAGGTCAAGGGCATGGAGCATTGTGATGAGAAGGCCAAGGAGCATTCTGATGACATGCGTCATGGAGCTTTGCGATGACAAGGACATGGAGCATTCTGATAACAGGGGTCTTGGAGCATTGTGATGAAAATGGCATGGATCATTGTGATGAAAAAGGCATGGAGCCTGGTCATAACAGGGTTCAAGGAGCATACTGACGACAAGTGTCAGGGAGCATTGTGATGACAAGTGTATTGAGCATTGTGATGACAAAGGTCATGGAGCATTGTGATGAGAAGACCATGGATAATTGTGATGATGAGCGTCATGGGGTGTTGTGATGATAAGTGTTATGGAACATTTTGATCTTAAGGGTTTGGTGTATTATGATGACAGAGGTCATAGAGAATTTTGATTTCATTCTGATGAAAATAGCCTGAAGCTTTATGATGATGGGCATGGTGCATTGTGATGACAGGGTTCATGGAGCATTGAGATGAAAAGGGGCATGGAGTATTGTGATTACAGGGGTCTTGGAGCATTGTGATGAGAAGGGTCATGGAGCCTTGTGATGACAAGGCCATGGATCATCGTGATGGCAGTGGTCACGGAGCATTGTTATGACAGAGCTAATGGAGCGTTGTGATGGCAAGGTCATGGAGCATTGTGATGCCAAGGGTCATGGATCTTTGTGATGACAAATGTCATGGAGCATTTTGACCACAAGGACATTGTGCATTGTGATGAGAAGGGCAGGGAGCATTGTGATGACAGAGGTCATGGAGATTTTTGATTTCATTGTGCTGACAATAGCCTGAAGCATTATGATGATGGGCATGGTGCATTGTAATGACAGGGTTCATGGATCATTGAGATGAAAAGGGGCATGGAGCATTGTGATTACAGGGGTCTTGGGGCATTGTGATGAAAGGGTCATGGAGCCTTGTGATGACAAAGCCATGGAACATCTTGATGGTAGGGGTCATGGAGCATTGTTATGACAGGTGTAATGGAGCATTGTGATCGCAAGGGCATGGATCATTGTGATTAGAAGGACATGGAGCATTCTGATGACATGTGTCATGGAGCTTTGTGATGACAAGGGCATGGAGCAATGTGATGAGAGCGTTCATGGAGCATTGTGATGAAAATGACATGGAGAATTGTGATGCCAAGGGTCATGGATCTTTGTGAAGACAAAGACCATAGAGAATTTTGATGAGAAGGGCGTTGTGCATTGTGATGAGAAGGGCAGGGAGCATTGTGATGACAAGGTCCTGGAGCATTTTGATGAAAAGTGTCATGGAACATTTTGATGACAGGGTTTATGGAACATTGTGATGTCAGTGGTCATGGAGCATTTTGATGAAATGGGTCATGGAGCAGTTTGATGACAGGGGTTATGGAACATTGTGATGTCAGTGGTCATCGAACATTGTGATGACAAGTGCATGTAGCATTGTGAAGACAGGAATCATAGAGCATTATGATTACAGGGGTGTCGGAGTATTGTGACGAATAGTGATGTAACATTGTGATATCAGTGGTGAGAGAGCATTTTGATGAGAATTGCATGGAGCATTATGATGACAAGGTTTATGGAGCACTGTGATGACAATATTGTGGAGCACTGTGATGACAAGCGCATGGTGCATTGTGATGACATGTGTCATGGAGCAATGTGCAGACAAGCGCATGGAGAATTGTGATAACAAGGGTCATGGAGCATTGTGCTGAGAAAGGCATAGAGCATTGTGATGACAAGCGTCAAAGAGCATTGTGATGAAAAGTTCATGGAGCATTGTGGTTAAAAAAGTCACAGAGGCTGTTGATGACGAGGGAATGGAACATTGTGATGATAAAGGTCATGAAGCATTGTGATGACTGGAGTCACGGAGCATTGTGATGACAGGGGTCATGGAGCATTGTTATAATAAGGGCATGGAGCATTGTGATGACAAGGGCATGGAGCATTGGTCTAATAAGTTTCATGGGTTATTGCGATGACAGTTGGAATGGTGCATTGTGGTGACAAGGGCATGGAGCATTGTGATGACCAGGTCATGCAGTATTGTGAAGACAGGTGTCAGGGAGCATTGTGATGACATATGTAATGGCCCATTGTGATGACAATGGCATGGAGCATTGTGATGCCAAGTGTCATGGAGGATTCTGATGACAAAGGTAATGGAGCATTGTGATGACAATGGCTTGGAGCATTGTGATGACAAGGGTCAGGGATCATTGTGCTGACAAGTGCATGGAGAATTGTGATGACAAGGGTCATGGAGCATTCTGATGACAAGCTTGTGGAGTATTTTGATGACAATGGCATGGAGCATTGTAATGAAAATGGCATGGGGCATTGTGATGAAAAAGGCATAGAGCCTTTTTGTGACAGGGTTCAAGGAGCATTCTGATGACAAGTGTCAGGGAGCATTGTGATGACAAGTGTATTGAGAATTGTGATGCCAAAGGTCATGGAGCATTCTGATGAAAAGGGCATGGAGTATTGTGATGACCCGCATCATGGAGCATTGTGATGACAAGAGTTATGGAACATTGTGATCACAAGGTTTTGGAGCATTGTGATGACAGATGTCATGGATCATTTTGATTTCAAGGAGCATGGAGCATTGTGATGACAAGGGCATGAAGCAATGTGACTCCAAATCTCATGGAGGATTGTGATGACATGGTAATGGAGTATTGTGATGACAAGTGCATAGAGCACTGTAACGACATGGTCATGTAGCATTTTGCTGATAAAGGCATGGAGCATTGTGATGACAGGTGTCATGGAGCACTGTGATGACAATCGACACAGAGCATTGTGAATACAGGGTTCATGGAGCATTGGGTTGACTAGGGAATGGAGCATTGTGATGACAAGTGTCCCGGATCATTGTGTTGTCAGGTGTCCTGGAGTGTTGTGATGACAGTGGGAATGGAGAATTTTGATTATATTGGTCATGGATCATTATGATGAGAAGGTCATGGAGCACTGGGGTGAAAATGTTCATGGAGTATTGTGATGACAGGGGTCATGGAGCATTGTGATGACAAGGGAATGGAGCATTGTGGTGACAAGGTCCTGAAGCATTGTGATGAGAAGTCCATGGAGACATGTGATGACAAATCTCATGGAGCATTCTGATGAAAAGGGTCATGGTGCATTGTAATAACAGTGGTCTTCGAGCATTGTGATGACAAGGGCTTGGAATATTGGGATGAGAAAGCCATTATGCATTCTGATGACATGCGTCATGGAGCTTTGCGATGACAAGGGCATGGAGAATTCTGATTACAGGGTTCTTGGAGCTTTGTGATGAAAAGGGCATGGATCATTGTGATGAAAAAGGCATGGAGACTTGTCATGACAGGGTTCAGTGAGCATACTGATGACAAGTGTCAAGGAGCATTGTGATGACAAAGGTCATGGAGCATTGTGATGAGAAGACCACGGATAATTGTGATGACGAGAATCATGGGGTGTTGTGAAGATATGTGTTATGGAACATTGTGATCACAAGTGTTTGGAGCATTATGATGACACAGGTCATGGAGCATTGTGATAACAAGGGCATGGAGCATTGTAATGACAAGGGCATGGAGCATTGGTCTAATAAGTTTCATGGATTATTGCGGTGACAGTTGGAATGGTGCATTGTGATGACATGGGCATGGAGCATTGTGATGACCTGGTCATGCAGTATTGTGAAGACAGGTGTCAGGGAGCATTGTGATGACATATATAATGGCCCATTGTGCTGACAATGGCATGGAGCATTGTGATGCCAAGTGTCATGGAGGATTCTGATGACAAATGTAATGGAGCATTGTGATGACAATGGCTTGGAGCATTGTGATGACAAGGGTCCGGGAGCATTGTGCTGAGAAGTGCATGGAGAATTGTGATGACAATGGTCATGGGGCATTCTGATGACAAGCTTGTGGAGTATTCTGATGACAATGGCATGGAGCATTGTGATAAAAACGGCATGGGGCATTGTGATGAAAAAGGCATGGAGCCTTTCCGTGAGAGGGTTCAAGGAGCATTCTGACGACAAGTGTCAGGGAGCATTGTGATGAAAAGGGCATGGATTATTGTGATGACCGGCATCATGGAGCGTTGTGATGACAAGTGTTATGGAACATTGTGATCACAAGGGTTTGGAGCACTGTGATGACCGAGGTCATGGATCATTTTCATTTCAAGGAGCATGGAGCATTGTGATGACAAGGGCATGAAGCAATGTGATCCCAAGGTTCATGGAGGATTGTGATGACAATGGTAATGGAGTATTGTGATGACAAGCGCATAGAGCATTGTAATGACAAGGTCATGTGGCACTTTGCTGACAAATGCATGGAGCATTTTGAGGACAGGTGTCATGGAGCACTGTGATGACAAGTGTCATGGAACATTGTGAATACAGGGGTCATGGAGCATTGTGATGACAAGGGCATGGATCATTGTGATGACAAGGGTCATGGAGCATTGGGCTGAAAATGTTCATGGAGTATTGTGATGACAGGTGTCATGGAGCATTGAGATGAAAAGGGGCATCGATCATTGTGATTACAGGGTTCCTGGAGCATTGTGATGACAAAGGCATGGAGCATTTTGATGAGAAGTCCATGGAACATACTGATGACATGTGTCATGGAGCTTTGTGATGACAAGGGCATGGAGCATTGTGATTACAGGGGTCTTGCAGCATTGTGATGACAAGTGTCATGGAGCCTTGTGATGACAAGTCTGTGGAACATTGTGATGGCAGGGGTCATGGAGCATTGTTATGACAGGGGTAATGGAGCATTGTGATGAGAAAGGCATGGAGCATTGTGGTTACAAGGTTTATGGAGCATTGCGAAGACAAATTTGTGGACCGTTGTGATGAAAAGCGCGTGGCACATTGTGATGACAAGTGTCATGGAGCATTGTGATGAAAAGATCATGGAGCATTGTGGTTACAAAGGTCACAGAGCCTTGTGATGACACGGGCATGGACCACTGTGATGACAAATGTCATGAAGCATTGTGATGACTGGAGTCACGGAGCATTGTGATGACAGGGGTCATGGAGCATTGTCATAAAAAGGGCATGGAGCATTGTGATGACAATGGCATGGAGCATTGGTCTAAAATGTTTCATGGATTATTGTGATGACAGTTGGAATGGCGCATTGTGATGACAAGGGCATGGAGCATTGTGATGACCAGGTCATGCAGTATTGTGAAGACAGGTGTCAGGGAGCATTGTGATGACAAGGGTCAGGGAGCATTGTGCTGAAAAGTGCATGGAGAATTGTGATGACAAGGGTCATGGAGCATTCTGATGACAAGCTTGTGGAGTATTTTAATGACAAAGGCATGGAGCATTGTGATGAAAATGGCATGGGGCATTGTGATGAAAAATACATGGAGCATTTTCGTGACAGCGTACAAGCAGCATTCTGACGACAAGTGTCAGGGAGCATTGTGATGGCAAGTGTATTGAGAATTGTGATGACAAAGTTCATGGAGCATTGTGATGAAAAGCGCATGGAGTATTGTGATGACAGACATCATGGAGCGTTGTGAGGACAAGTGTTATGGAACATTGTGATCCCAAGGATTTGGAGAATTGTGATGACAGAGGTCATCAATCATTTTGATTTCAAAGAGCATGGAGCATTGTGATGACAAGGGCATGAAGCAATGTGATCCCAAGGTTCATGGAGGATTGTGATGACAATGGTAATGGTGTATTATGATGACAAGCGCATAGAGGATTGTAATGACAAGGTCATGTAGCATTTTGCTGTCAAAGGCATGGAGCATTGTGATGACATGTGTCATTGGGCACTGTGATGACAAGCGTCACGGAGCACTGTGTATACAGGGTTCATGGAGCATTGGGATGACAAGGGCATGGATCATTGTGATGACAAGGGTCATGGAGCATTGGGCTGAAAATGTTCATGGAGTATTGTGATAACAGGGGTCATGGAGCATTGTGATGACAGAGGTCATGGAGAATTTTGATTTCATTGTGCTGACCATAGCCGGAAGCATCATGATGATGGGCATGATGCATTGTGATGACAGGGTTCATGGAGCATTGAGATGAAAAGTGGCATGGAGCATTGTGATTACAGGGGTCTTGGAGCATTGTGATGAAAAGGGCATGGATCATTGTGATGAAAAAGGCATGGATCCTTGTCATGACAGGGTTCAAGGAGCATAAAGACAACAAGTGTCAGGGAGGATTTTAATGACAAGTGTATTGAGCATTGTGATGACAAAGCTCATGGAGCATTGTGATGAGAAGACCATGGATAATTGTGATGACGAGCATCATGGGGCATTGTGATGACAAGTGTTATGGAATATTGTGATCACAAGGGTTTGGAGCATTGTTATGCCAGAGGTCATGGAGCATTTTGATTTCACTGAGATGACAATAGCCTGAAGCATTATGATGATGGGCATGGTGCATTGTGATGACAGGGTTCATGGAGCATTGAGATGAAAAGGGGCATGGAGCATTGTGATTACAGGGGTCTTGGGGCATTCTGATGAGAAGGGCATGGAGACTTGTGATGACAAGGCCATGGAACATCATGATCGCAGGGGTCATGGAGTATTGTTATGAAAGGGGTAATGAAGCATTGTGATGAGAAGGGCATTGAGCATAGTTCTGAAATGTTTCATGGATTATTGTGATGAGAGTGCGCATGGAGCATTTTTATGACAAGGGCACAGAACACTGTGATACATGGATCATGGCTGATTGTAATGACAAGGGCATGGAGCAATGTGATGAGAGGTGTCATGGAGCACTATGATGACTAGAGTCACGGAGCATGGTGAATACAGGGGTCATGGAGCATTGGGATGACAAGGTCATTTATCATTTTGATGACAAGGGTCATGGAGCATTGGGCTGAAAATGTTCATGGAGTATTGTGATGACAGAGGTCATGGAGAATTTTGATTTCATTGCGCTGACAATAGCCGGAAGCATTATGATGATGTGCATGCTGCATTGTGATGACAGGGTTCATGAAGCATTGAGATGAAAAGCGGCATGGAGCATTGTGATTACAGGGGTCTTGGAGCATTGTGATAACAAAGGCATTTTGAGGAGAAGGGTCATGGAGCATTGTGATGACAATGGCTTGCAGCATTGTGATGACAAGGGTCAGGGAGCATTTTGCTGACAAGTGCATGGAGAATTGTGATGACAAGGGTCATGGAGCATTCGGATGAGAAGCTTGTGGAGTATTTTGATGACAATGGCATGGGGCATTGTGATGAAAATGGCATGGGACATTTTGATTAAAAAAGCATGTATCCCTTACGTGACAAGTTTCAAGGAGCATTCTGACGACAAGTGTCAGGGAGCATTGTGATGACAAGTGTATTGTGAATTGTGATGACAAAGGTCATGGAGCATTGTGACGAAAAGGGCATGGAGTACTGTGATGACAGGCATCATGGAGCTTTGTAATGACAAGTGTTATGGAACATTGTGATCACAAGGGTTTGTAGAATTGTGATGACAGAGGTCATCAATCATTTTGATTTCAAGGAGCATGGAGCACAGTGATGACAAGGGCATGAAGCAATGTGATCCCAAGGTTCATGGAGGATTGTGATGACAATGGTAATGGCGTATTGTGATGACAGGCGCATAGAGCAATGTAATGACAAGGTCATGTAGCACTTTGCTGACAAATGCATGGAGCATTTTGAGGACAGGTGTCATGGAGCACTGTGATGACAAGTGTCATGGAACATTGTGAATACAAGGGTCATGGAGCATTGTGATGACAAGGGTCATGGAGCATTGGGCTGAAAATGTTCATGGAGTATTGTGATGACAGGTGTCATGGAGCATTGAGATGAAAAGGGGCATGGATCATTGTGATTACAGGGTTCCTGGAGCATTGTGATGACAAAGGAATGGAGCATTTTGATGAGAAGTCCATGGAACATACTGATGACATGTGTCATGGAGCTTTGTGATGACAAGGGCATGGAGCATTGTGATGACATGTGTCATGGAGCAATGTGCAGACAAGCGCATGGAGAATTGTGATGACAAGGGTCATGGAGCATTGTGCTGAGAATGGCATAGAGCATTGTGATGACAAGCGTCAAAGAGCATTTTGATGAAAAGTTCATGGAGCATTGTGGTTAAAAAGGTCACAGAGGCTGTTGATGACGAGGGAATGGACCATTGTGATGACAAAGGTCATGAAGCATTGGGATGACTGGAGTCACGGAGCATTGTGATGACAGGGGTCATGGAGCATTGTGATGACAAGGGCATGGAGCATTGGTCTAATAAGTTTCATGGGTTATTGCGATGACAGTTGGAATGGTGCATTGTGGTGACAAGGGCATGGAGCATTGTGATGACCCGGTCATGCAGTATTGTGAAGACAGGTGTCAGGGAGCATTGTGATGACATATGTAATGGCCCATTGTGATGACAATGGCATGGAGCATTGTGATGCCAAGTGTCATGGAGGATTCTGATGACAAAGGTAATGGAGCATTGTGATGACAATGGCTTGGAGCATTGTGATGACAAGGGTCAGGGATCATTGTGCTGACAAGTGCATGGAGAATTGTGATGACAAGGGTCATGGAGCATTCTGATGACAAGCTGGTGGAGTATTTTGATGACAATGGCATGGAGAGTTGTAATGAAAATGGCATGGGGCATTGTGATGAAAAAGGCATGGAGCCTTTTTGTGACAGGGTTCAAGGAGCATTCTGATGACAAGTGTCAGGGAGCATTGTGATGACAAGTGTATTGAGAATTGTGATGCCAAAGGTCATGGAGCATTGTGATGGAAAGGGCATGGAGTATTGTGATGACCCGCATCATGGAGCGTTGTGATGACAGGTGTTATGGAACATTGTGATCACAAGGTTTTGGAGCATTGTGATGACAGAGGTCATGGATCATTTTGATTTCAAGGAGCATGGAGCATTGTGATGACAAGGGCATGAAGCAATGTGACTCCAAATCTCATGGAGGATTGTGATGACATGGTAATGGAGTATTGTGATGACAAGCGCATAGAGCACTGTAACGACATGGTCATGTAGCATTTTGCTGATAAAGGCATGGAGCATTGTGATGACAGGTGTCATGGAGCACTGTGATGACAATCGACACAGAGCATTGTGAATACAGGGTTCATGGAGCATTGGGTTGAATAGGGAATGGAGCATTGTGATGACAAGTGTCCTGGATCATTGTGTTGTCAGGTGTCCTGGAGTGTTGTGATGACAGTGGGAATGGAGAATTGTGATTATATTGGTCATGGAGCATTATGATGAGAAGGTCATGGAACATTCTGATGACATTTGTCATGGAGCTTTGTGATGACAAGAGCATGGAGCATTGTGATGACATGCGTCAAGGAGCTTTGTGATGACAAGGTCATGGAGCATTTTGATGACAAGGGAGTTGTGCATTGTGATGAGAAGGGCAGGGAGCATTGTGATGACGGTGTCATGGAGCAATTTGATGAAAATGGTCATGGAACATTTTGATGACAGGGGTTATGGAACATTGTGGTGTCAGGGGTCATGGAGCATTTTGATGAAAATTGTCATGGAGCATTTTAATAACAGGGGATATGGAACATTGTGATGTCACGGGTCATCGATCATTGTGATGATAAGTGATTGTAGCATTGTGATGACAGGAGTCATGGAACATTGTGATGACAGGGGTGAGGGCGTATTGTGACGAATAGTGATGTAACATTGTGATATCAGTGGTGAGAGAGCATTTTGATGAGAAGCGCCTGGAGCATTGTGATGACAAGATTTATGGAGCACTGTGATGACAAGATTGTGGAGCACTGTGATGACAAGCGCATGGTGAATTGTGATGACATGTGTCATGGAGCATTGTGCTGACAAGCGCATGGAGCACTGTGATGACAAGGGTCATGGAGCATTGTGCTGAGAAAGGCATAGAGCATTGTGATGAAAAGAGTCAAAGAGCATTGTGATAAAAATTTCATGGAGCATTGTGATTAAAAAAGTCACAGAGACTGTTAATGATGAGGGCATGGACCATTGTGATGACAAATGTCATGAAGCATTGTGATGACTGGAGTCACGGAGCATTGTTATGACAGGGGTAATGGAGCATTGTGATGAGAAGGGCATGGAGCATTGTGATTACAAGCTTTATGGAGCATTGCGATGACAAATTTGTGGACCGTTGTGATGAAAAGCGCGTGGCACATTTTGATGACAAGGGTCATGGAGCATTTTTCTTACAAAGGCATGGAACTTTGTGATGAGAAGGGTCACGGAACATTGTGATGAAAAGTTCATGGAGCATTTTCGTTACAAATGTCACAGAGCCTTGTGATGACGCGGGAATGGACCATTGTGATGACAAATGTTATGAAGCACTGTGATGACTGGAGTCACGGAGCATTGTGATGACATGTGTCATGGAACACTGTGATGACAAGTGTCACGGAGCATTGTGAATACAGGGGGCATGGATCATTGTGATGACTAGCTTCATGGAGCATTGGGCTGAAAATGTTCATGGAGAATTGTGATGACAGAGGTCATGGAGCATTGTGATGACTAGGGAATGGAGCATTGTGATGACAAGAGTCCCGGATCATTGTGTTGTCAGGTGTCCTGGAGTGTTGTGATGACAGTGGGAATGGAGCATTGTGATGATATTGGTCATGGAGAATTGTGATGAGAAGGTCATGGAGCATTGGGCTAAAAATGTTCATGGTGTATTGTGATGACAGGGTTCATGGAGCATTTTGATGACAAGGAAATGGAGCATTGTGGTGACAAGGTCCTGGAGCATTGTGATGAGAAAACCATGGAGACGTGTGATGGCAAGTCTCATGGAGCATTCTGATGAAAAGGGGCATGGTGCATTGTGATTACAGGGGTCTTGGAGCATTGTGAGTACAAGGGCATGGAGCATTGGGATGAGAAGACCATGGAGCATTCTGATGACATGCGTCATGGAGCTTTGCGATGACAAGGGCATGGAGCATTCTGATTACAGTGGTCTTGGGGCATTGTGATGAAAAGGGCATGGATCATTGTGATGAAAAAGGCATGGAGCCTGGTCATAACAGGGTTCAAGGAGCATACTGACGACAAGAGTCAGGGAGCATTATGATGACAACTGTATTGAGCATTGTGATGACAAAGGTCATGGAGCATTGTGATGAGAAAACCATGGAGCCTTGTGATGACAAGTCTCATGGAGCATACTGATGAAAAGGGGCCCTGACCATTGTGATTACAGGGGTCTTGGAACATTGTGATGACAAGGGAATGGAGCATTGTGAGGAGAAGGCCAACTACCATTCTAATGACATGCGTCATTGAGCTCTGTGATGACAAGGGCATGGAACATTGTGATTACAGGGGTCTTGGAGCATTGTGATGAAAAGGGCATGGATCACTGTGATGAAAAAGGCATGGAGCCTTGTCATGATAGGGTTCAAGGAGCATACAGACAACAAGTGTCATGGAGCATTTTAATGACAAGTGTATTGAGCATTGTGATGACAAAAGTCATGGAGCATTGTGATGAGAAGACCATGGATAATTGTGATGACGAGCGTCATGGGGCATTGTGATGACAAGTGTTAAGGAATATTGTGATCACAAGGGTTTGTAGCATTGTTATGACAGTGGTCATGGAGCATATTGATTTCATTGTGATGACAATAGCATGAAGCATTATGATGATGTGCATGGTACATTGTGAAGAAAGGTTTCATGGATCATTGAGATGAAAAGGGGCATGGAGTATTGTGATTTCAGGGGTCTTGGAGCATTGTGATGAGAAGGGTCATTGAGCCTTGTGATGACAAGGCCATGGAACATCGTGATGGCAGGGGTCATTGAGCATTGTTATGACAGGGGTAATGGAGCATTGTGATGGCAAGGGCATGGAGCATTGTGATGACAAGGCCATGGAGCATTCTGATGTCATGTGTCATGGAGCTTTGTGATGACAAGCACATGGAGCAATGTGATGACAATGATATGGAGCATTGTGATGCCAAGGGTCATGGATCTATGTGATGACAAAGGTCATGGAGCATTTTGATGAGAAGTGTGTTGTGCAGTGTGATGAGAAGGGCAGGGAGCATTGTGATGGTAGGGTCATGGAGCAATTTGATGAAAAGGGTCATGAATAATTTTGATGACATGGGTTATGGAACATTCTGATGTCAGGGGTCATGGGGCATTTTGATGAAAAGGGTCATGGAGCATTTTGATGACACGGGTTATGGAACATTGTGATGTCAGGGGTCATCGAACATTTTGATGATAATTGCATGTAGCATTGTGATGACAGGAGTCATGGAACATTATGATGACAGGGGTGAGGGAGTTCTGTGACGAATAGTGATGTAACATTGTGATATCAGTGGTGAGAGAGCATTTTGATGAGAAGTGCATGGTGCATTGTGATGACATGTGTCATGGAGCATTGTGCTGACAAGCGCATGGAGCATTGTGATGACAAGGTTCATGGAGCATTGTGTTTAGAAAGACATAGAACATTGTGATGACAAGGGTCAAAGAGATTGTGATGAAAAGCTCAAAGAGCATTGTGGTTAAAAAGTCACAGAGACTGTTGATGACGAGGGCATGGACCATTGTGGTGACAAAGGTCATGAAGCATTGTGATGACTGGAGTCACGGAGCATTGTGATGACAGGGGTCATGGAGCATTGTGATAACAAGGGCATGGAGCACTGTGATGACAAGGGCATGGAGCATTGGGCTGAAAATGTTCATGGAGTATTGTGATGACAGGGGTCATGGAGCATTGTGATGACAAAGGTCATGGAGAATTTTGATTTCATTGTGCTGACAATAGCCGGAAGCATTATGATGATGGGAATGATGTACTGTGATGACAGGGTTCATGGATCATTGAGATGAAAAGGGGCATGGAGCATTGTGATTACAGTGGTCTTGGAGCACTGTGATGACAAGGACATGGAGCATTTTGAAGAGAAGGCCATGGAACATTCTGATGACATGTGTCATGGAGCTTTGTGATGACAAGAGCATGGAGCATTGTGATGACAGGGGTCTTGGAGCATTGTGATGACAAGTGTCATGGAGCCTTGTGATGAAAAGGCCGTGGAACATTGTGATGGGAGGGGTCATGGAGCATTGTTATGACAGGTGTAATGGAGCATTGTGATGAGAAGGGCATGGAGCATTGTGATTACAAGGTTTATGGAGCATTGCGATGACAAATTTGTGGACCGTTGTGATGAAAATCGCGTGGCACATTGTGATGACAAGGGTCATGGAGTATTTTTCTCACAAAGGCATGGAGCATTGTGATGATAAGGGACACGGAGCATTGTGATGATAAGGGTCACGGAGCATTGTGGTTTCAAAGGTCACAGAGCCTTGTGATGATGTGGGCATGGACCATTGTGCTGAGAAATGTTGTGAAGCATTGTGATGACTGGAGTCACGGAGCAGTGTGAGGACAGGCGTCATGGAGCTTTGTGATGACAAGGGCATGGAGCATTGTGATGACAGGGACATGGAGCATTTGTCTGACAAGTTTCATAGATTACTGTGATGACAGTGGACATGGTGCATTGTGATGACAAGGGTCATGGAGCATTGTGATGAGAAGGTCATGGAGTTTTGTGAAGACAGGTGTCAAGGAGCATTGTGATGACATATGTCATGGTCCATTGCGATGACAATGGTAGGGAGCATTGTGATGCCAAATGTAATGGAGGATTGTAATGACAAATATAATGGAGCATTGTGATGACTAGGGCTTGGAGCATTATGATGACAAGGGCCATTGAGCATTTTCATAACAATGTCGTGACGCATTGTGAAGACAATTTCCTGGAGCATTGTGATGAGAAAACCATGGAGCCTTCTGATGACAAGTCTCATGGAGCATACTGATGAAAAGGGGCATGGACCATTGTGATTACAGGGGTCTTGGATCATTGTGATGACTAGGGCATGGAGCATTGTGAGGAGAAGGCCAAGGAGCATTCTAATGACATGCGTCATTGAGCTTTGTGATGACAAGGGCATGGAGCATTGTGATTACAGGGGTCTTGGAGCATTGTGATGAAAAGGGCATGGATCATTGTGATGAAAAAGGCATGGATCCTTGTCATGACAGGGTTCAAGGAGCATAAAGACAACAAGTGTCAGGGAGGATTTTAATGACAAGTGTATTGAGCATTGTGATGACAAAGCTCATGGAGCATTGTGATGAGAAGACCATGGATAATTGTGATGACGAGCATCATGGGGCATTGTGATGACAAGTGTTATGGAATATTGTGATCACAAGGGTTTGGAGCATTGTTATGCCAGAGGTCATGGAGCATTTTGATTTCACTGAGATGACAATAGCCTGAAGCATTATGATGATGGGCATGGTGCATTGTGATGACAGGGTTCATGGAGCATTGAGATGAAAAGGGGCATGGAGCATTGTGATTACAGGGGTCTTGGGGCATTCTGATGAGAAGGGCATGGAGACTTGTGATGACAAGGCCATGGAACATCATGATCGCAGGGGTCATGGAGTATTGTTATGAAAGGGGTAATGAAGCATTGTGATGAGAAGGGCATTGAGCATAGGTCTGAAATGTTTCATGGATTATTGTGATGAGAGTGGGCATGCAGCATTTTTATGACAAGGGCACAGAACACTGTGATACATGGGTCATGGCTGATTGTAATGACAAGGGCATGGAGCAATGTGATGAGAGGTGTCATGGAGCACTATGATGACTAGAGTCACGGAGCACATGGTGAATACAGGGGTCATGGAGCATTGGGATGACAAGGTCATTTATCATTTTGATGACAAGGGTCATGGAGCATTGGGCTGAAAATGTTCATGGAGTATTGTGATGACAGAGGTCATGGAGAATTTTGATTTCATTGCGCTGACAATAGCCGGAAGCATTATGATGACGTGCATGCTGCATTGTGATGACAGGGTTCATGAAGCATTGAGATGAAAAGCGGCATGGAGCATTGTGATTACAGGGGTCTTGGAGAATTGTGATAACAAAGGCATGGAGCATTTTGAGGAGAAGGCTCATGGAACATTGGGCTGAAAATGTTCATGGATTATTGTAATGATGGGGTCATGGAGCATTGTGATGACTAGGGAATGGAGCATTGTGATGACAAGAGTCCCGGATCATTGTGTTGTCAGGTGTCATGGAGTGTTGTGATGACAGTGGTCATGGAGCATTGTGATGATATTGGTCATGGAGCATTGTGATGAGAAGGTCATGGAGCATTGGGCTGAAAATATTCATGGAACATTGTGATGACAAGGGAATGGAGCATGATGATGACACGGTCCTGGAGCATTGTGATGAGATGACCATGGAGACTTGTGATGACAAGTCTCATGGAGCATTCTGATGAAAAGGGGCATGGAGCATTGTGATTACAGGGGTCTTGGAGCATTGTGATGACAAGGGCATGGAGTATTGTGAGGAGAAGGCCATGGAGCATTCTGATGACATGCTTCATGGAGCTATGTGATGCCAAGGGCATGGAGCATTGTGATTACAGGGGTCTTGGAACATTGTGATGACAAGTGTCATGGAGCCTTGTGATGACAAGGCGATGGAACATTGTGATGGCAGTGGTATTGGAGCATTGTTATGACAGGGGTAATGGAGCATTGTGATGAGAAGGGTATGGAGCATTGTGATAACAATGTTTGTGGAGCATTGTGATGACAAATTTGTGGACCGTTGTGATGAAAATTGTGTAGCACATTGTGATGACAACTGTCATGGAGCATTTTTCTTACAAAGCCATGGAGCATTGTGATGACAAGGGTCATGGAGCATTGTGATGAAAAGTTCATGGAGCATTGTGGTTCCAAAGGTCACAGAGCCCTGTGATGACGCCAGCATGGACAGTTGTGATGACAAACGTTATGAAGCATTGTGATGACTGGAGTCACGGAGCATTTTGATGACAGGGCTCATAGAACATTGTGAATAAAAGGGTGATGCAGCATTGGGATAACAAGGGCATGGATCATTGTGATGACAAGGGTCATGGAGCATTGGGCTGAAAATGTTCATGGATTATTGTAATGATGGGGGTCATGGAGCATTGTGCTGACTAGGGAATGGAGCATTGTGATGACAAGAGTCCCGGATCATTGTGTTATCAGGTGTCATGGAGTGTTGTGATGACAGTGGTCATGGAGCATTGTGATGATATTGGTCATGGAGCATTGTGATGAGAAGGTCATGGAGCATTGGGCTGAAAATGTTCATGGAGTATTGTGATGACAGAGGTCATGGAGCACTGTGATGACTAGGGAATGGAGCATTGTGATGACTAGAGTCCCGGATCATTGTGTTGTCAGGTGTCATGGAGTGTTGTGATGACAGTGGTCATGGAGCATTGTGATGATATTGGTCATGGAGCATTGTGATGAGAAGGTCATGGAGCATTGGGCTAAAAATGTTCATGGTGTATTGTGATGACAGTGTTCATGGAGCATTGTGATGACAAGGGAATGGAGCATAGTGGTGACAAGGTCCTGGAGCATTGTGATGAGAAGACCATGGAGAGTTGTGATGACAATTCTCATGGAGCATTCTGATGAAAAGGGGCATGGTACATTGTGATTACAGAGGTCTTGGAGCATTGTGAGGTCAAGGGCATGGAGCATTGTGATGAGAAGGCCATGGAGCATTCTGATGACATGCGTCATGGAGCTTTGCGATGACAAGGACATGGAGCATTCTGATAACAGGGGTCTTGGAGCATTGTGATGAAAAGGGCATGGATCATTGTGATGAAAAAGGCATGGAGCCTGGTCATAACAGGGTTCAAGGAGGATACTGACGACAAGTGTCAGGGAGCATTGTGATGACAATTGTATTGAGCATTGTGATGACAAAGGTCATGGAGCATTGTGATGAGAAGACCATGGATAATTGTGATGATGAGCGTCATGGGGTGTTGTGATGATAAGTGTTATGGAACATTGTGATCTTAAGGGTTTGGTGTATTATGATGACAGAGGTCATGGAGAATTTTGATTTCATTGTGATGACAATAGCTTGAAGCTTTATGATGATGGGCATGGTGCAATGTGATGACAGGGTTCATGGAGCATTGAGATGAAAAGGTGCATGGAGCATTGTGATTACAGGGGTATTGGAGCATTGTGATGAGAAGGGTCATGGAGCCTTGTGATGACAAGGCCATGAATCATCGTGATGGCAGTGGTCACGGAGCATTGTTATGACAGGGCTAATGGAGCGTTGTGATGGCAAGGTCATGGAGCATTGTGATGCCAAGGGTCATGGATCTTTGTGATGACAAATGTCATGGAGCATTTTGACCACAAGGACATTGTGCATTGTGATGAGAAGGGCAGGGAGCATTGTGATGACAGAGGTCATGGAGATTTTTGATTTCATTGTGCTGACAATAGCCTGAAGCATTATGATAATGAGCATGGTGCATTGTGATGACAGGGTTCATGGATCATTGAGATGAAAAGGGGCATGGAGCATTGTGATTACAGGGGTCTTGGGGCATTGTGATGAAAAGGGTCATGGAGCCTTGTGATGACAAGGCCATGGAACATCGTGATGGTAGGGGTCATGGAGCATTGTTACGACAGGTGTAATGGAGCATTGTGATCGCAAGGGCATGGAGCATTGTGATGAGAAGGCCATGGAGCATTCTGATGACATGTGTCATGGAGCTTTGTGATGACAAGGGCATGGAGCAATGTGATGAGAGCGTTCATGGAGCATTGTGATAAAAATGACATGGAGCATTGTGATGCCAAGGGTCATGGATCTTTGTGAAGACAAAGACCATAGAGCATTTTGATGACAAGGGCGTTGTGCATTGTGATGAGAAGGGCAGGGAGCATTGTGATGACAAGGTCCTGGAGCATTTTGATGAAAAGTGTCATGGAACATTTTGATGACAGGGTTTATGGAACATTGTGATGTCATGGGTCATGGGCATTTTGATGAAATGGGTCATGGAGCAGTTTGATGACAGGGGTTATGGAACATTGTGATGTCAGTGGTCATCGAATATTGTGATGACAAGTGCATGTAGCATTGTGAAGACAGGAATCATAGAACATTATGATTACAAGGGTGTCGGAGTATTGTGATGAATAGTGATGTAACATTGTGATATCAGTGGTGAGAGAGCATTTTCATGAGAATTGCATGGAGCATTATGATGTCAAGGTTTATGGAGCACTGTGATGACAATATTGTGGAGCACTGTGATGACAAGCGCATGGTGCATTGTGATGACATGTGTCATGGAGCAATGTGCAGACAAGCACATGGAGAATTGTGATGACAAGGGTCATGGAGCATTGTGCTGAGAATGGCATAGAGCATTGTGATGACAAGCGTCAAAGAGCATTGTGATGAAAAGTTCATGGAGCATTGTGGTTAAAAAGGTCACAGAGGCTGTTGATGACGAGGGAATGGACCATTGTGATGACAAAGGTCATGAAGCATTGTGATGACTGGAGTCACGGAGCATTGTGATGACAGGGGTAATGGAGCATTGTGATAACAAGGGCATGGAGCATTGTGATGACAAGGGCATGGAGCATTGGTCTAATAAGTTTCATGGGTTATTGCGATGACAGTTGGAATGGTGCATTGTGGTGACAAGGGCATGGAGCATTGTGATGACCAGGTCATGCAGTATTGTGAAGACAGGTGTCAGGGAGCATTGTGATGACATATGTAATGGCCCATTGTGATGACAATGGCATGGAGCATTGTGATGCCAAGTGTCATGGAGGATTTTGATGACAAAGGTAATGGAGCATTGTGATGACAATGGCTTGGAGCATTGTGATGACAAGGGTCAGGGATCATTGTGCTGACAAGTGCATGGAGAATTGTGATGACAAGGGTCATGGAGCATTCTGATGACAAGCTTGTGGAGTATTTTGATGACAATGGCATGGAGCATTGTAATGAAAATGTCATGGGGCATTGTGATGAAAAAGGCATGGAGCCTTTTTGTGACAGGGTTCAAGGAGCATTCTGATGACAAGTGTCAGGGAGCATTGTGATGACAAGTGTATTGAGGATTGTGATGCCAAAGGTCATGGAGCATTGTGATGAAAAGGGTATGGAGTATTGTGATGACCCGCATCATGGAGCGTTGTGATGACAAGTGTTATGGAACATTGTGATCACAAGCTTTTGGAGCATTCTAATGACAGAGGTCATGGATCATTTTGATTTCAAGAAGCATGGAGCATTGTGATGACAAGGGCATGAAGCAATGTGACTCCAAGTCTCATGGAGGATTGTGATGACATGGTAATGGAGTATTGTGATGACAAGCACATAGAGCACTGTAATGACATGGTCATGTAGCATTTTGCTGATAAAGGCATGGAGCATTGTGATGACAGGTGTCATGGAGCACTGTGATGAGAATCGAACCAGAGCATTGTGAATACAGGGTTCATGGAGCATTGGGTTGACTAGGGAATGGAGCATTGTGATGACAAGTGTCCCAGATCATTGTGTTGTCAGGTGTCCTGGAGTGTTGTGATGACAGTGGGAATGGAGAATTGTGATTATATTGGTCATGGAGCATTATGATGAGAAGGTCATTGAGCACTGGGCTGAAAATGTTCATGGAGTATTGTGATGACAGGGGTCATGGAGCATTGTGATGACAAGGGAATGGAGCATTGTGGTGACAAGGTCCTGAAGCATTGTGATGAGAAGTCCATGGAGACATGTGATGACAAATCTCATGGAGCATTCTGATGAAAAGGGGCATGGTGCATTGTAATAACAGTGGTCTTGGAGCATTGTGATGACAAGGGCTTGGAATATTGGGATGAGAAGGCCATTATGCATTCTGATGACAAGCGTCATGGAGCTTTGCGATAACAAGGGCATGGTGAATTCTGATTACAGGGTCCTTGGAGCTTTGTGTTGAAAAAGGCATGGATCATTGTGATGAAAAAGGCATGGAGACTTGTCATGACAGGGTTCAGGTAGCATACTGATGACAAGTGTCAAGGAGCATTGTGATGACAAGTGTATTGAGCATTGTGATGACAAAGGTCATGGAGCATTGTGCTGAGAAGACCACGGATAATTGTGATGACGAGAATCATGGGGTGTTGTGAAGATAAGTGTTATGGAACATTGTGATCACAAGTGTTTGGAGCATTATGATGACAGAGGTCATGGAGCATTGTGATAACAAGGGCATGGAGCATTGTAATGACAAGAGCATGGAGCATTGGTCTAATAAGTTTCATGGATTATTGTGGTGACAGTTGGAATGGTGCATTGTGATGACTTGGGCATGGAGCATTGTGATGACCTGGTCATGCAGTATTGTGAAGACAGGTGTCAGGGAGCATTGTGATGACATATATAATGGCCCATTGTGCTGACAATGGCATGGAGCATTGTGATGCCAAGTGTCATGGAGGATTCTGATGACAAATGTAATGGAGCATTGTGATGACAATGGCTTGGAGCATTGTGATGACAAGGGTCCGGGAGCATTGTGCTGAGAAGTGCATGGAGAATTGTGATGACAAGGGTCTTGGAGCATTCTGATGACAAGCTTGTGGAGTATTCTGATGAAAATGGAATGGAGCATTGTGATATAAACGGCATGGGGCACTGTGATGAAAAAGGCATGGAGCCTTTCTGTGAGAGGGTTCAAGGAGCATTCTGACGACAAGTGTCAGGGAGCATTGTGATGAAAAGGGCATGGAGTATTGTGATGACCGGCATCATGGAGTGTTGTGATGACAAGTGTTATGGAACATTGTGATCACAAGGGTTTGGAGCACTGTGATGACAGAGGTCATGGATCATTTTCATTTCAAGGAGCATGGAGCACTGTGATGACCAGGGCATGAAGCAATGTGATCCCAAGGTTCATGGAGGATTGTGATGACAATGGTAATGGAGTATTGTGATGACAAGCGCATAGAGCATTGTAATGACAAAGTCATGTGGCACTTTGCTGACAAATGCATGGAGCATTTTGAGGACAGGTGTCATGGAGCACTGTGATGACAAGTGTCATGGAACATTGTGAATACAGGGGTCATGGAGCATTGTGATGACAAGGGCATGGATCATTGTGATGACAAGGGTCATGGAGCATTGGGCTGAAAATGTTCATGGAGTATTGTGATGACAGGTGTCATGGAGCATTGAGATGAAAAGGGGCATGGATCATTGTGATTACAGGGTTCCTGGAGCATTGTGATGACAAAGGAATGGAGCATTTTGATGAGAAGTCCATGGAACATACTGATGACATGTGTCATGGAGCTTTGTGATGACAAGGGCATGGAGCATTGTGATTACAGGGGTCTTGCAGCATTGTGATGACAAGTGTCATGGAGCCTTGTGATGACAAGTCTGTGGAACATTGTGATGGCAGGGGTCATGGAGCATTGTTATGACAGGGGTCATGGAGCATTGTGATGAGAAAGGCATGGAGCATTGTGATTACAAGGTTTATGGAGCATTGCGATGACAAATTTGTGGACCGTTGTGATGAAAAGCGCGTGGCACATTGTGATGACAAGTGTCGTGGAGCATTGTGATGAAAAGATCATGGAGCATTGTGGTTACAAAGGTTACAGAGCCTTGTGATGACACGGGCATGGACCACTGTGATGACAAATGTCATGAAGCATTGTGATGACTGGAGTCACGGAGCATTGTGATGACAGGGGTCATGGAGCATTGTCATAACAAGGGCATGGAGCATTGTGATGACAATGGCATGGCACATTGGTCTAAAATGTTTCATGGATTATTGTGATGACAGTTGGAATGGCGCATTGTGATGACAAGGGCATGGAGCATTGTGATGACCAGGTCATGCAGTATTGTGAAGACAGGTGTCAGGGAGCATTGTGATGACATATGTAATGGTCCATTGTGATGACAATGGCATGGAGCATTGTGATGCCAAGTGTCATGGAGGATTCTGATGACAAAGTTAATGGAGCATTGTGATGACAATGACTTGGAGCATTGTGATGACAAGGGTCAGGGAGCATTGTGCTGAAAAGTGCATGGAGAATTGTGATGACAAGGGTCATGGAGCATTCTGATGACAAGCTTGTGGAGTATTTTAATGACAAAGGCATGGAGCATTGTGATGAAAATGGCATGGGGCATTGTGATGAAAAAGACATGGAGCCTTTTCGTGACAGCGTACAAGCAGCATTCTGACGACAAGTGTCAGGGAGCACTGTGATGGCAAGTGTATTGAGAATTGTGATGACAAAGTTCATGGAGCATTGTGATGAAAAGCGCATGGAGTATTGTGATGACAGACATCATGGAGCGTTGTGAGGACAAGTGTTATGGAACATTGTGATCACAAGGATTTGGAGAATTGTGATGACAGAGGTCATCAATCATTTTGATTTCAAAGAGCATGGAGCATTGTGATGACAAGGGCATGAAGCAATGTGATCCCAAGGTTCATGGAGGATTGTGATGACAATGGTAATGGTGTATTATGATGACAAGCGCATAGAGGATTGTAATGACAAGGTCATGTAGCATTTTGCTGTCAAAGGCATGGAGCATTGTGATGACATGTGTCATTGGGCACTGTGATGACAAGCGTCACGGAGCACTGTGTATACAGGGTTCATGGAGCATTGGGATGACAAGGGCATGGATCATTGTGATGACAAGGGTCATGGAGCATTGGGCTGAAAATGTTCATGGAGTATTGTGATAACAGGGGTCATGGAGCATTGTGATGACAGAGGTCATGGAGAATTTTGATTTCATTGTGCTGACCATAGCTGGAAGCATCATGATGATGGGCATGATGCATTGTGATGACAGGGTTCATGGAGCATTGAGATGAAAAGTGGCATGGAGCATTGTGATTACAGGGGTCTTGGAGCATTGTGATGAAAAGGGCATGGATCATTGTGATGAAAAAGGCATGGATCCTTGTCATGACAGGGTTCAAGGAGCATAAAGACAACAAGTGTCAGGGAGGATTTTAATGACAAGTGTATTGAGCATTGTGATGACAAAGCTCATGGAGCATTGTGATGAGAAGACCATGGATAATTGTGATGACGAGCATCATGGGGCATTGTGATGACAAGTGTTATGGAATATTGTGATCACAAGGGTTTGGAGCATTGTTATGCCAGAGGTCATGGAGCATTTTGATTTCACTGAGATGACAATAGCCTGAAGCATTATGATGATGGGCATGGTGCATTGTGATGACAGGGTTCATGGAGCATTGAGATGAAAAGGGGCATGGAGCATTGTGATTACAGGGGTCTTGGGGCATTCTGATGAGAAGGGCATGGAGACTTGTGATGACAAGGCCATGGAACATCATGATCGCAGGGGTCATGGAGTATTGTTATGAAAGGGGTAATGAAGCATTGTGATGAGAAGGGCATTGAGCATAGGTCTGAAATGTTTCATGGATTATTGTGATGAGAGTGGGCATGGAGCATTTTTATGACAAGGGCACAGAACACTGTGATACATGGGTCATGGCTGATTGTAATGACAAGGGCATGGAGCAATGTGATGAGAGGTGTCATGGAGCACTATGATGACTAGAGTCACGGAGCATGGTGAATACAGGGGTCATGGAGCATTGGGATGACAATGGCTTGCAGCATTGTGATGACAAGGGTCAGGGAGCATTGTGCTGACAAGTGCATGGAGAATTGTGATGACAAGGGTCATGGAGCATTCGGATGACAAGCTTGTGGAGTATTTTGATGACAATGGCATGGGGCATTGTGAAGAAAATGGCATGGGGCCTTCTGATTAAAAAGCATGTAGCCGTTACGTGACAAGGTTCAAGGAGCATTCTGACGACAAGTGTCAGGGAGCATTGTGATGACAAGTGTATTGTGAATTGTGATGACAAAGGTCATGGAGCATTGTGACGAAAAGGGCATGGAGTACTGTGATGACAGGCATCATGGAGCTTTGTAATGACAAGTGTTATGGAACATTGTGATCACAAGGGTTTGGAGAATTGTGATGACAGAGGTCTTCAATCATTTTGATTTCAAGGAGCATGGAGCACTGTGATGAGAAGGGCATGAAGCAATGTGATCCCAAGGTTCATGGAGTATTGTGATGACAGGGGTCATGGAGCATTGTGATGACAGAGGTCATGGAGAATTTTGATTTCATTGCGCTGACAATAGCCGGAAGCATTATGATGATGTGCATGCTGCATTGTGATGACAGGGTTCATGGAGCATTGAGATGAAAAGCGGCATGGAGCATTGTGATTACAGGGGTCTTGGAGCATTGGGATGACAAGGGCATGGAGCATTGTGATGACAGGGGTCTTGGAACATTGTGATGACAAGTGTCATGGAGCCTTGTGATGACAAGGCCGTGGAACATTGTGATGGCAGTGGTCATGGAGCATTGTTATGACAGGGGTAATGGAGCTTTGTGATGAGAAGGGCATGGAGCATAGTGATAATAAGCTTTGTGGAGCATTGTGATGACAAATTTGTGCACCGTTGTGATGAAAATCGTGTGGCACATTGTGATGACAAGGGTCATGGAGTATTTTTCTCACAAAGGCATGGAGCATTGTGATGACAAGGGTCATGGAGCATTGTGATGAAAAGTTCATGGAGCATTGTGGTTACAAAGGTCACAGAACCCTGTGATGACGCGGGCACGGACAGTTGTGATGACAAACGTTATGAAGCATTGTGATGACTGGAGTCACGGAGCATTGTGATGACAGGGCTCATAGAGCATTGTGAATAAAAGGGTGATGGAGCATTGAGATGACAAGGGCATGGATCATTGTGATGACAAGGCTCATTGAGCATTGGGCTGAAAATGTTCATGGATTATTGTAATGATGGGGTCATGGAGCATTGTGATGACTACGGAATGGAGCATTGTGATGACAGAGTCCCGGATCATTGTGTTGTCAGGTGTCATGGAGTGTTGTGATGACTGTGGTCATGGAGCGTTGTGATGATATTGGTCATGGAGCATTGTGATGAGATGTTCATGGAGTATTGGGCTGAAAATATTCATGGAACATTGTGATGACAAGGGAATGGAGCATGATGATGATACGGTCCTGGAGCAGTGTGATGAGATAACCATGGAGACTTGTGATGACAAGTCTCATGGAGCATTCTGATGTAAAGGGGCATGGAGCTTTGTGATTACAGGGGTTTTGGAGCATTGTGATGACAAGGGCATGGAGTATTGTGAGGAGAAGGCCATGGAACATTCTGATGACATGCTTCATGGACCTATGTGATGACAAGGGCATGGAGCATTGTGATTACAGGGGTCTTGGAACATTGTGATGACAAGTGTCATGCAGCCTTGTGATGACAAGGCCATGGAACATTGTGATAGCAGTGGTATTGGAACATTGTTATGACAGGGGTAATGGAGCATTGTGATGAGAAGGGTATGGAGCATTGTGATAACAATGTTTGTGGAGCATTGTGATGACAAATTTGTGGACCGTTGTGATGAAAAGTGTGTAGCACATTGTGATGACAAGGGTCATGGAGCATTTTTCTTACAAAGCCATGCAGCATTGTGATGACAAGGGTCATGGAGCATTGTGATGAAAAGTTCATGGAGCATTGTGGTTCCAAAGGTCACAGAGCCCTGTGATGACGCCGGCATGGACAGTTGTGATGACAAACGTTATGAAGCATTGTGATGACTGGAGTCACGGAGCATTTAGATGACAGGGCTCATAGAGCATTGTGAATAAAAGGGTGATGCAGCATTGGGATGACAAGGGCATGGATCATTGTGATGACAAGGGTCATGGAGCATGGGGCTGAAAATGTTCATGGATTATTGTAATGATGGGGGTCACGGAGCATTGTGCTGACTAGGGAATGGAGCACTGTGATGACAAGAGTCCCGGATCATTGTGTTGTCAGGTGTCATGGAGTGTTGTGATGACAGTGGTCATGGAGCATTGTGATGATATTGGTCATGGAGCATTGTGATGAGAAGGTCATGGAGCATTGGGCTGAAAATGTTCATGGAGTATTGTGATGACAGAGGTCATGGAGCACTGTGATGACTAGGGAATGGAGCATTGTGATGACAAGTGTCCCAGATCATTGTGTTGTCAGGTGTCATGGAGTGTTGTGATGACAGTGGTCATGGAGCATTGTGATGATATTGGTCATGGAGCATTGTGATGAGAAGGTCATGGAGCATTGGGCTAAAAATGTTCATGGTGTATTGTGATGACAGTGTTCATGGAGCATTGTGATGACAAGGGAATGGAGCATAGTGGTGACAAGGTCCTGGAGCATTGTGATGAGAAGACCATGGAGACTTGTGATGACAAGTCTCATGGAGCATTCTGAGGAAAAGGGGCATGGTGCATTGTGATTACAGATGTGTTGGAGCATTGTGAGGTCAAGGGCATGGAGCATTGTGATGAGAAGGCCATGGAGCATTCTGATGACATGCGTCATGGAGCTTTGCGATGACAAGGACATGGAGCATTCTGATAACAGGGGTCTTGGAGCATTGTGATGAAAATGGCATGGATCATTGTGATGAAAAAGGCATGGAGCCTGGTCATAACAGGGTTCAAGGAGCATACTGACGACAAGTGTCAGGGAGCATTGTGATGACAAGTGTATTGAGCATTGTGATGACAAAGGTCATGGAGCATTGTGATGAGAAGACCATGGATAATTGTGATGATGAGCGTCATGGGGTGTTGTGATGATAAGTGTTATGGAACATTTTGATCTTAAGGGTTTGGTGTATTATGATGACAGAGGTCATAGAGAATTTTGATTTCATTCTGATGAAAATAGCCTGAAGCTTTATGATGATGGGCATGGTGCATTGTGATGACAGGGTTCATGGAGCATTGAGATGAAAAGGGGCATGGAGTATTGTGATTACAGGGGTCTTGGAGCATTGTGATGAGAAGGGTCATGGAGCCTTGTGATGACAAGGCCATGGATCATCGTGATGGCAGTGGTCACGGAGCATTGTTATGACAGGGCTAATGGAGCGTTGTGATGGCAAGGTCATGGAGCATTGTGATGCCAAGGGTCATGGATCTTTGTGATGACAAATGTCATGGAGCATTTTGACCACAAGGACATTGTGCATTGTGATGAGAAGGGCAGGGAGCATTGTGATGACAGAGGTCATGGAGATTTTTGATTTCATTGTGCTGACAATAGCCTGAAGCATTATGATGATGGGCATGGTGCATTGTAATGACAGGGTTCTTGGATCATTGAGATGAAAAGGGGCATGGAGCATTGTGATTACAGGGGTCTTGGGGCATTGTGATGAAAGGGTCATGGAGCCTTGTGATGACAAAGCCATGGAACATCTTGATGGTAGGGGTCATGGAGCATTGTTATGACAGGTGTAATGGAGCATTGTGATCGCAAGGGCATGGAGCATTGTGATTAGAAGGACATGGAGCATTCTGATGACATGTGTCATGGAGCTTTGTGATGACAAGGGCATGGAGCAATGTGATGAGAGCGTTCATGGAGCATTGTGATGAAAATGACATGGAGAATTGTGATGCCAAGGGTCATGGATCTTTGTGAAGACAAAGACCATAGAGAATTTTGATGAGAAGGGCGTTGTGCATTGTGATGAGAAGGGCAGGGAGCATTGTGATGACAAGGTCCTGGAGCATTTTGATGAAAAGTGTCATGGAACATTTTGATGACATGGTTTATGGAACATTGTGATGTCAGTGGTCATGGAGCATTTTGATGAAATGGGTCATGGAGCAGTTTGATGACAGGGGTTATGGAACATTGTGATGTCAGTGGTCATCGAACATTGTGATGACAAGTGCATGTAGCATTGTGAAGACAGGAATCATAGAGCATTATGATTACAGGGGTGTCGGAGTATTGTGACGAATAGTGATGTAACATTGTGATATCAGTGGTGAGAGAGCATTTTGATGAGAATTGCATGGAGCATTATGATGACAAGGTTTATGGAGCACTGTGATGACAATATTGTGGAGCACTGTGATGACAAGCGCATGGTGCATTGTGATGACATGTGTCATGGAGCAATGTGCAGACAAGCGCATGGAGAATTGTGATAACAAGGGTCATGGAGCATTGTGCTGAGAAAGGCATAGAGCATTGTGATGACAAGCGTCAAAGAGCATTGTGATGAAAAGTTCATGGAGCATTGTGGTTAAAAAAGTCACAGAGGCTGTTGATGACGAGGGAATGGAACATTGTGATGATAAAGGTCATGAAGCATTGTGATGACTGGAGTCACGGAGCATTGTGATGACAGGGGTCATGGAGCATTGTTATAATAAGGGCATGGAGCATTGTGATGACAAGGGCATGGAGCATTGGTCTAATAAGTTTCATGGGTTATTGCGATGACAGTTGGAATGGTGCATTGTGGTGACAAGGGCATGGAGCATTGTGATGACCAGGTCATGCAGTATTGTGAAGACAGGTGTCAGGGAGCATTGTGATGACATATGTAATGGCCCATTGTGATGACAATGGCATGGAGCATTGTGATGCCAAGTGTCATGGAGGATTCTGATGACAAAGGTAATGGAGCATTGTGATGACAATGGCTTGGAGCATTGTGATGACAAGGGTCAGGGATCATTGTGCTGACAAGTGCATGGAGAATTGTGATGACAAGGGTCAAGGAGCATTCTGATGACAAGCTTGTGGAGTATTTTGATGACAATGGCATGGAGCATTGTAATGAAAATGGCATGGGGCATTGTGATGAAAAAGGCATAGAGCCATTTTGTGACAGGGTTCAAGGAGCATTCTGATGACAAGTGTCAGGGAGCATTGTGATGACAAGTGTATTGAGAATTGTGATGCCAAAGGTCATGGAGCATTCTGATGAAAAGGGCATGGAGTATTGTGATGACCCGCATCATGGAGCATTGTGATGACAAGTGTTATGGAACATTGTGATCACAAGGTTTTGGAGCATTGTGATGACAGATGTCATGGATCATTTTGATTTCAAGGAGCATGGAGCATTGTGATGACAAGGGCATGAAGCAATGTGACTCCAAATCTCATGGAGGATTGTGATGACATGGTAATGGAGTATTGTGATGACAAGTGCATAGAGCAGTGTAACGACATGGTCATGTAGCATTTTGCTGATAAAGGCATGGAGCATTGTGATGACAGGTGTCATGGAGCACTGTGATGACAATCGACACAGAGCATTGTGAATACAGGGTTCATGGAGCATTGGGTTGACTAGGGAATGGAGCATTGTGATGACAAGTGTCCCGGATCATTGTGTTGTCAGGTGTCCTGGAGTGTTGTGATGACAGTGGGAATGGAGAATTTTGATTATATTGGTCATGGATCATTATGATGAGAAGGTCATGGAGCACTGCGCTGAAAATGTTCATGGAGTATTGTGATGACAGGGGTCATGGAGCATTGTGATGACAAGGGAATGGAGCATTGTGGTGACAAGGTCCTGAAGCATTGTGATGAGAAGTCCATGGAGACATGTGATGACAAATCTCATGGAGCATTCTGATGAAAAGGGGCATGGTGCATTGTAATAACAGTGGTCTTGGAGCATTGTGATGACAAGGGCTTGGAATATTGGGATGAGAAAGCCATTATGCATTCTGATGACATGCGTCATGGAGCTTTGCGATGACAAGGGCATGGAGAATTCTGATTACAGGGTTCTTGGAGCTTTGTGATGAAAAGGGCATGGATCATTGTGATGAAAAAGGCATGGAGACTTGTCATGACAGGGTTCAGTGAGCATACTGATGACAAGTGTCAAGGAGCATTGTGATGACAAAGGTCATGGAGCATTGTGATGAGAAGACCACGGATAATTGTGATGACGAGAATCATGGGGTGTTGTGAAGATATGTGTTATGGAACATTGTGATCACAAGTGTTTGGAGCATTATGATGACACAGGTCATGGAGCATTGTGATAACAAGGGCATGGAGCATTGTAATGACAAGGGCATGGAGCATTGGTCTAATAAGTTTCATGGATTATTGCGGTGACAGTTGGAATGGTGCATTGTGATGACATGGGCATGGAGCATTGTGATGACCAGTTCATGCAGTATTGTGAAGACAGGTGTCAGGGAGCATTGTGATGACATATATAATGGCCCATTGTGCTGACAATGGCATGGAGCATTGTGATGCCAAGTGTCATGGAAGATTCTGATGACAAATGTAATGGAGCATTGTGATGACAATGGCTTGGAGCATTGTGATGACAAGGGTCCGGGAGCATTGTGCTGAGAAGTGCATGGAGAATTGTGATGACAAGGGTCATGGGGCATTCTGATGACAAGCTTGTGGAGTATTCTGATGACAATGGCATGGAGCATTGTGATAAAAACGGCATGGGGCATTGTGATGAAAAAGGCATGGAGCCTTTCCGTGAGAGGGTTCAAGGAGCATTCTGACGACAAGTGTCAGGGAGCATTGTGATGAAAAGGGCATGGATTATTGTTATGACCGGCATCATGGAGCGTTGTGATGACAAGTGTTATGGAACATTGTGATCACAAGGGTTTGGAGCACTGTGATGACCGAGGTCATGGATCATTTTCATTTCAAGGAGCATGGAGCATTGTGATGACAAGGGCTTGAAGCAATGTGATCCCAAGGTTCATGGAGGATTGTGATGACAATGGTAATGGAGTATTGTGATGACAAGCGCATAGAGCATTGTAATGACAAGGTCATGTGGCACTTTGCTGACAAATGCATGGAGCATTTTGAGGACAGGTGTCATGGAGCACTGTGATGACAAGTGTCATGGAACATTGTGAATACAGGGGTCATGGAGCATTGTGATGACAAGGGCATGGATCATTGTGATGACAAGGGTCATGGAGCATTGGGCTGAAAATGTTCATGGAGTATTGTGATGACAGGTGTCATGGAGCATTGAGATGAAAAGGGGCATCGATCATTGTGATTACAGGGTTCCTGGAGCATTGTGATGACAAAGGCATGGAGCATTTTGATGAGAAGTCCATGGAACATACTGATGACATGTGTCATGGAGCTTTGTGATGACAAGGGCATGGAGCATTGTGATTACAGGGGTCTTGCAGCATTGTGATGACAAGTGTCATGGAGCCTTGTGATGACAAGTCTGTGGAACATTGTGATGGCAGGGGTCATGGAGCATTGTTATGACAGGTGTAATGGAGCATTGTGATGAGAAAGGCATGGATCATTGTGGTTACAAGGTTTATGGAGCATTGCGAAGACAAATTTGTGGACCGTTGTGATGAAAAGCGCGTGGCACATTGTGATGACAAGTGTCATGGAGCATTGTGATGAAAAGATCATGGAGCATTGTGGTTACAAAGGTCACAGAGCCTTGTGATGACACGGGCATGGACCACTGTGATGACAAATGTCATGAAGCATTGTGATGACTGGAGTCACGGAGCATTGTGATGACAGGGGTCATGGGGCATTGTCATAAAAAGGGCATGGAGCATTGTGATGACAATGGCATGGAGCATTGGTCTAAAATGTTTGATGGATTATTGTGATGACAGTTGGAATGGCGCATTGTGATGACAAGGGCATGGAGCATTGTGATGACCAGGTCATGCAGTATTGTGAAGACAGGTGTCAGGGAGCATTGTGATGACAAGGGTCAGGGAGCATTGTGCTGAAAAGTGCATGGAGAATTGTGATGACAAGGGTCATGGAGCATTCTGATGACAAGCTTGTGGAGTATTTTAATGACAAAGGCATGGAGCATTGTGATGAAAATGGCATGGGGCATTGTGATGAAAAATACATGGAGCCTTTTCGTGACAGCGTACAAGCAGCATTCTGACGACAAGTGTCAGGGAGCATTGTGATGGCAAGTGTATTGAGAATTGTGATGACAAAGTTCATGGAGCATTGTGATGAAAAGCGCATGGAGTATTGTGATGACAGACATCATGGAGCGTTGTGAGGACAAGTGTTATGGAACATTGTGATCCCAAGGATTTGGAGAATTGTGATGACAGAGGTCATCAATCATTTTGATTTCAAAGAGCATGGAGCATTGTGATGACAAGGGCATGAAGCAATGTGATCCCAAGGTTCATGGAGGATTGTGATGACAATGGTAATGGTGTATTATGATGACAAGCGCATAGAGGATTGTAATGACAAGGTCATGTAGCATTTTGCTGTCAAAGGCATGGAGCATTGTGATGACATGTGTCATTGGGCACTGTGATGACAAGCGTCACGGAGCACTGTGTATACAGGGTTCATGGAGCATTGGGATGACAAGGGCATGGATCATTGTGATGACAAGGGTCATGGAGCATTGGGCTGAAAATGTTCATGGAGTATTGTGATAACAGGGGTCATGGAGCATTGTGATGACAGAGGTCATGGAGAATTTTGATTTCATTGTGCTGACCATAGCCGGAAGCATCATGATGATGGGCATGATGCATTGTGATGACAGGGTTCATGGAGCATTGAGATGAAAAGTGGCATGGAGCATTGTGATTACAGGGGTCTTGGAGCATTGTGATGAAAAGGGCATGGATCATTGTGATGAAAAAGGCATGGATCCTTGTCATGACAGGGTTCAAGGAGCATAAAGACAACAAGTGTCAGGGAGGATTTTAATGACAAGTGTATTGAGCATTGTGATGACAAAGCTCATGGAGCATTGTGATGAGAAGACCATGGATAATTGTGATGACGAGCATCATGGGGCATTGTGATGACAAGTGTTATGGAATATTGTGATCACAAGGGTTTGGAGCATTGTTATGCCAGAGGTCATGGAGCATTTTGATTTCACTGAGATGACAATAGCCTGAAGCATTATGATGATGGGCATGGTGCATTGTGATGACAGGGTTCATGGAGCATTGAGTTGAAAAGGGGCATGGAGCATTGTGATTACAGGGGTCTTGGGGCATTCTGATGAGAAGGGCATGGAGACTTGTGATGACAAGGCCATGGAACATCATGATCGCAGGGGTCATGGAGTATTGTTATGAAAGGGGTAATGAAGCATTGTGATGAGAAGGGCATTGAGCATAGTTCTGAAATGTTTCATGGATTATTGTGATGAGAGTGCGCATGGAGCATTTTTATGACAAGGGCACAGAACACTGTGATACATGGATCATGGCTGATTGTAATGACAAGGGCATGGAGCAATGTGATGAGAGGTGTCATGGAGCACTATGATGACTAGAGTCACGGAGCATGGTGAATACAGGGGTCATGGAGCATTGGGATGACAAGGTCATTTATCATTTTGATGACAAGGGTCATGGAGCATTGGGCTGAAAATGTTCATGGAGTATTGTGATGACAGAGGTCATGGAGAATTTTGATTTCATTGCGCTGACAATAGCCGGAAGCATTATGATGATGTGCATGCTGCATTGTGATGACAGGGTTCATGAAGCATTGAGATGAAAAGCGGCATGGAGCATTGTGATTACAGGGGTCTTGGAGCATTGTGATAAAAAAGGCATTTCGAGGAGAAGGGTCATGGAGCATTGTGATGACAATGGCTTGCAGCATTGTGATGACAAGGGTCAGGGAGCATTTTGCTGACAAGTGCATGGAGAATTGTGATGACAAGGGTCATGGAGCATTCGGATGAGAAGCTTGTGGAGTATTTTGATGACAATGGCATGGGGCATTGTGATTAAAATGGCATGGGACATTTTGATTAAAAAAGCATGTATCCCTTACGTGACAAGTTTCAAGGAGCATTCTGACGACAAGTGTCAGGGAGCATTGTGATGACAAGTGTATTGTGAATTGTGATGACAAAGGTCATGGAGCATTGTGACGAAAAGGGCATGGAGTACTGTGATGACAGGCATCATGGAGCTTTGTAATGACAAGTGTTATGGAACATTGTGATCACAAGGGTTTGGAGAATTGTGATGACAGAGGTCATCAATCATTTTGATTTCAAGGAGCATGGAGCACTGTGATGACAAGGGCATGAAGCAATGTGATCCCAAGGTTCATGGAGGATTGTGATGACAATGGTAATGGCGTATTGTGATGACAGGCGCATAGAGCAATGTAATGACAAGGTCATGTAGCACTTTGCTGACAAATGCATGGAGCATTTTGAGGACAGGTGTCATGGAGCACTGTGATGACAAGTGTCATGGAACATTGTGAATACAAGGGTCATGGAGCATTGTGATGACAAGGGTCATGGAGCATTGGGCTGAAAATGTTCATGGAGTATTGTGATGACAGGTGTCATGGAGCATTGAGATGAAAAGGGGCATGGATCATTGTGATTACAGGGTTCCTGGAGCATTGTGATGACAAAGGAATGGAGCATTTTGATGAGAAGTCCATGGAACATACTGATGACATGTGTCATGGAGCTTTGTGATGACAAGGGCATGGAGCATTGTGATGACATGTGTCATGGAGCAATGTGCAGACAAGCGCATGGAGAATTGTGATGACAAGGGTCATGGAGCATTGTGCTGAGAATGGCATAGAGCATTGTGATGACAAGCGTCAAAGAGCATTTTGATGAAAAGTTCATGGAGCATTGTGGTTAAAAAGGTCACAGAGGCTGTTGATGACGAGGGAATGGACCATTGTGATGACAAAGGTCATGAAGCATTGGGATGACTGGAGTCACGGAGCATTGTGATGACAGGGGTCATGGAGCATTGTGATGACAAGGGCATGGAGCATTGGTCTAATAAGTTTCATGGGTTATTGCGATGACAGTTGGAATGGTGCATTGTGGTGACAAGGGCATGGAGCATTGTGATGACAAGGGTCATGGAGCATTGGGCTGAAAATGTTCATGGAGTATTGTGATGACAGGTGTCATGGAGCATTGAGATGAAAAGGGGCATCGATCATTGTGATTACAGGGTTCCTTGAGCATTGTGATGACAAAGGCATGGAGCATTTTGATGAGAAGTCCATGGAACATACTGATGACATGTGTCATGGAGCTTTGTGATGACAAGGGCATGGAGCATTGTGATTACAGGGGTCTTGCAGCATTGTGATGACAAGTGTCATGGAGCCTTGTGATGACAAGTCTGTGGAACATTGTGATGGCAGGGGTCATGGAGCATTGTTATGACAGGGGTAATGGAGCATTGTGATGAGAAAGGCATGGAGCATTGTGGTTACAAGGTTTATGGAGCATTGCGAAGACAAATTTGTGGACCGTTGTGATGAAAAGCGCGTGGCACATTGTGATGACAAGTGTCATGGAGCATTGTGATGAAAAGATCATGGAGCATTGTGGTTACAAAGGTCACAGAGCCTTGTGATGACACGGGCATGGACCACTGTGATGACAAATGTCATGAAGCATTGTGATGACTGGAGTCACGGAGCATTGTGATGACAGGGGTCATGGGGCATTGTCATAAAAAGGGCATGGAGCATTGTGATGACAATGGCATGGAGCATTGGTCTAAAATGTTTGATGGATTATTGTGATGACAGTTGGAATGGCGCATTGTGATGACAAGGGCATGGAGCATTGTGATGACCAGGTCATGCAGTATTGTGAAGACAGGTGTCAGGGAGCATTGTGATGACAAGGGTCAGGGAGCATTGTGCTGAAAAGTGCATGGAGAATTGTGATGACAAGGGTCATGGAGCATTCTGATGACAAGCTTGTGGAGTATTTTAATGACAAAGGCATGGAGCATTGTGATGAAAATGGCATGGGGCATTGTGATGAAAAATACATGGAGCCTTTTCGTGACAGCGTACAAGCAGCATTCTGACGACAAGTGTCAGGGAGCATTGTGATGGCAAGTGTATTGAGAATTGTGATGACAAAGTTCATGGAGCATTGTGATGAAAAGCGCATGGAGTATTGTGATGACAGACATCATGGAGCGTTGTGAGGACAAGTGTTATGGAACATTGTGATCCCAAGGATTTGGAGAATTGTGATGACAGAGGTCATCAATCATTTTGATTTCAAAGAGCATGGAGCATTGTGATGACAAGGGCATGAAGCAATGTGATCCCAAGGTTCATGGAGGATTGTGATGACAATGGTAATGGTGTATTATGATGACAAGCGCATAGAGGATTGTAATGACAAGGTCATGTAGCATTTTGCTGTCAAAGGCATGGAGCATTGTGATGACATGTGTCATTGGGCACTGTGATGACAAGCGTCACGGAGCACTGTGTATACAGGGTTCATGGAGCATTGGGATGACAAGGGCATGGATCATTGTGATGACAAGGGTCATGGAGCATTGGGCTGAAAATGTTCATGGAGTATTGTGATAACAGGGGTCATGGAGCATTGTGATGACAGAGGTCATGGAGAATTTTGATTTCATTGTGCTGACCATAGCCGGAAGCATCATGATGATGGGCATGATGCATTGTGATGACAGGGTTCATGGAGCATTGAGATGAAAAGTGGCATGGAGCATTGTGATTACAGGGGTCTTGGAGCATTGTGATGAAAAGGGCATGGATCATTGTGATGAAAAAGGCATGGATCCTTGTCATGACAGGGTTCAAGGAGCATAAAGACAACAAGTGTCAGGGAGGATTTTAATGACAAGTGTATTGAGCATTGTGATGACAAAGCTCATGGAGCATTGTGATGAGAAGACCATGGATAATTGTGATGACGAGCATCATGGGGCATTGTGATGACAAGTGTTATGGAATATTGTGATCACAAGGGTTTGGAGCATTGTTATGCCAGAGGTCATGGAGCATTTTGATTTCACTGAGATGACAATAGCCTGAAGCATTATGATGATGGGCATGGTGCATTGTGATGACAGGGTTCATGGAGCATTGAGATGAAAAGGGGCATGGAGCATTGTGATTACAGGGGTCTTGGGGCATTCTGATGAGAAGGGCATGGAGACTTGTGATGACAAGGCCATGGAACATCATGATCGCAGGGGTCATGGAGTATTGTTATGAAAGGGGTAATGAAGCATTGTGATGAGAAGGGCATTGAGCATAGTTCTGAAATGTTTCATGGATTATTGTGATGAGAGTGCGCATGGAGCATTTTTATGACAAGGGCACAGAACACTGTGATACATGGATCATGGCTGATTGTAATGACAAGAGCATGGAGCAATGTGATGAGAGGTGTCATGGAGCACTATGATGACTAGAGTCACGGAGCATGGTGAATACAGGGGTCATGGAGCATTGGGATGACAAGGTCATTTATCATTTTGATGACAAGGGTCATGGAGCATTGGGCTGAAAATGTTCATGGAGTATTGTGATGACAGAGGTCATGGAGAATTTTGATTTCATTGCGCTGACAATAGCCGGAAGCATTATGATGATGTGCATGCTGCATTGTGATGACAGGGTTCATGAAGCATTGAGATGAAAAGCGGCATGGAGCATTGTGATTACAGGGGTCTTGGAGCATTGTGATAACAAAGGCATTTCGAGGAGAAGGGTCATGGAGCATTGTGATGACAATGGCTTGCAGCATTGTGATGACAAGGGTCAGGGAGCATTTTGCTGACAAGTGCATGGAGAATTGTGATGACAAGGGTCATGGAGCATTCGGATGAGAAGCTTGTGGAGTATTTTGATGACAATGGCATGGGGCATTGTGATGAAAATGGCATGGGACATTTTGATTAAAAAAGCATGTATCCCTTACGTGACAAGTTTCAAGGAGCATTCTGACGACAAGTGTCAGGGAGCATTGTGATGACAAGTGTATTGTGAATTGTGATGACAAAGGTCATGGAGCATTGTGACGAAAAGGGCATGGAGTACTGTGATGACAGGCATCATGGAGCTTTGTAATGACAAGTGTTATGGAACATTGTGATCACAAGGGTTTGTAGAATTGTGATGACAGAGGTCATCAATCATTTTGATTTCAAGGAGCATGGAGCACTGTGATGACAAGGGCATGAAGCAATGTGATCCCAAGGTTCATGGAGGATTGTGATGACAATGGTAATGGCGTATTGTGATGACAGGCGCATAGAGCAATGTAATGACAAGGTCATGTAGCACTTTGCTGACAAATGCATGGAGCATTTTGAGGACAGGTGTCATGGAGCACTGTGATGACAAGTGTCATGGAACATTGTGAATACAAGGGTCATGGAGCATTGTGATGACAAGGGTCATGGAGCATTGGGCTGAAAATGTTCATGGAGTATTGTGATGACAGGTGTCATGGAGCATTGAGATGAAAAGGGGCATGGATCATTGTGATTACAGGGTTCCTGGAGCATTGTGATGACAAAGGAATGGAGCATTTTGATGAGAAGTCCATGGAACATACTGATGACATGTGTCATGGAGCTTTGTGATGACAAGGGCATGGAGCATTGTGATGACATGTGTCATGGAGCAATGTGCAGACAAGCGCATGGAGAATTGTGATGACAAGGGTCATGGAGCATTGTGCTGAGAATGGCATAGAGCATTGTGATGACAAGCGTCAAAGAGCATTTTGATGAAAAGTTCATGGAGCATTGTGGTTAAAAAGGTCACAGAGGCTGTTGATGACGAGGGAATGGACCATTGTGATGACAAAGGTCATGAAGCATTGGGATGACTGGAGTCACGGAGCATTGTGATGACAGGGGTCATGGAGCATTGTGATGACAAGGGCATGGAGCATTGGTCTAATAAGTTTCATGGGTTATTGCGATGACAGTTGGAATGGTGCATTGTGGTGACAAGGGCATGGAGCATTGGGATGACCCGGTCATGCAGTATTGTGAAGACAGGTGTCAGGGAGCATTGTGATGACATATGTAATGGCCCATTGTGATGACAATGGCATGGAGCATTGTGATGCCAAGTGTCATGGAGGATTCTGATGACAAAGGTAATGGAGCATTGTGATGACAATGGCTTGGAGCATTGTGATGACAAGGGTCAGGGATCATTGTGCTGACAAGTGCATGGAGAATTGTGATGACAAGGGTCATGGAGCATTCTGATGACAAGCTGGTGGAGTATTTTGATGACAATGGCATGGAGAGTTGTAATGAAAATGGCATGGGGCATTGTGATGAAAAAGGCATGGAGCCTTTTTGTGACAGGGTTCAAGGAGCATTCTGATGACAAGTGTCAGGGAGCATTGTGATGACAAGTGTATTGAGAATTGTGATGCCAAAGGTCATGGAGCATTGTGATGGAAAGGGCATGGAGTATTGTGATGACCCGCATCATGGAGCGTTGTGATGACAGGTGTTATGGAACATTGTGATCACAAGGTTTTGGAGCATTGTGATGACAGAGGTCATGGATCATTTTGATTTCAAGGAGCATGGAGCATTGTGATGACAAGGGCATGAAGCAATGTGACTCCAAATCTCATGGAGGATTGTGATGACATGGTAATGGAGTATTGTGATGACAAGCGCATAGAGCACTGTAACGACATGGTCATGTAGCATTTTGCTGATAAAGGCATGGAGCATTGTGATGACAGGTGTCATGGAGCACTGTGATGACAATCGACACAGAGCATTGTGAATACAGGGTTCATGGAGCATTGGGTTGAATAGGGAATGGAGCATTGTGATGACAAGTGTCCCGGATCATTGTGTTGTCAGGTGTCCTGGAGTGTTGTGATGACAGTGGGAATGGAGAATTGTGATTATATTGGTCATGGAGCATTATGATGAGAAGGTCATGGAACATTCTGATGACATGTGTCATGGAGCTTTGTGATGACAAGAGCATGGAGCATTGTGATGACATGCGTCAAGGAGCTTTGTGATGACAAGGTCATGGAGCATTTTGATGACAAGGGAGTTGTGCATTGTGATGAGAAGGGCAGGGAGCATTGTGATGACGGTGTCATGGAGCAATTTGATGAAAATGGTCATGGAACATTTTGATGACAGGGGTTATGGAACATTGTGGTGTCAGGGGTCATGGAGCATTTTGATGAAAATTGTCATGGAGCATTTTAATAACAGGGGATATGGAACATTGTGATGTCACGGGTCATCGATCATTGTGATGATAAGTGATTGTAGCATTGTGATGACAGGAGTCATGGAACATTGTGATGACAGGGGTGAGGGCGTATTGTGACGAATAGTGATGTAACATTGTGATATCAGTGGTGAGAGAGCATTTTGATGAGAAGCGCCTGGAGCATTGTGATGACAAGATTTATGGAGCACTGTGATGACAAGATTGTGGAGCACTGTGATGACAAGCGCATGGTGAATTGTGATGACATGTGTCATGGAGCATTGTGCTGACAAGCGCATGGAGCATTGTGATGACAAGGTTCATGGAGCATTGTGCTTAGAAAGACATAGAACATTGTGATGACAAGGGTCAAAGAGATTGTGATGAAAAGCTCAAAGAGCATTGTGGTTAAAAAGTCACAGAGACTGTTGATGACGAGGGCATGGACCATTGTGGTGACAAAGGTCATGAAGCATTGTGATGACTGGAGTCACGGAGCATTGTGATGACAGGGGTCATGGAGCATTGTGATAACAAGGGCATGGAGCACTGTGATGACAAGGGCATGGAGCATTGGGCTGAAAATGTTCATGGAGTATTGTGATGACAGGGGTCATGGAGCATTGTGATGACAAAGGTCATGGAGAATTTTGATTTCATTGTGCTGACAATAGCCGGAAGCATTATGATGATGGGAATGATGTACTGTGATGACAGGGTTCATGGATCATTGAGATGAAAAGGGGCATGGAGCATTGTGATTACAGTGGTCTTGGAGCACTGTGATGACAAGGACATGGAGCATTTTGAAGAGAAGGCCATGGAACATTCTGATGACATGTGTCATGGAGCTTTGTGATGACAAGAGCATGGAGCATTGTGATGACAGGGGTCTTGGAGCATTGTGATGACAAGTGTCATGGAGCCTTGTGATGAAAAGGCCGTGGAACATTGTGATGGGAGGGGTCATGGAGCATTGTTATGACAGGTGTAATGGAGCATTGTGATGAGAAGGGCATGGAGCATTGTGATTACAAGGTTTATGGAGCATTGCGATGACAAATTTGTGGACCGTTGTGATGAAAATCGCGTGGCACATTGTGATGACAAGGGTCATGGAGTATTTTTCTCACAAAGGCATGGAGCATTGTGATGATAAGGGACACGGAGCATTGTGATGATAAGGGTCACGGAGCATTGTGGTTTCAAAGGTCACAGAGCCTTGTGATGATGTGGGCATGGACCATTGTGCTGAGAAATGTTGTGAAGCATTGTGATGACTGGAGTCACGGAGCAGTGTGAGGACAGGCGTCATGGAGCTTTGTGATGACAAGGGCATGGAGCATTGTGATGACAGGGACATGGAGCATTTGTCTGACAAGTTTCATAGATTACTGTGATGACAGTGGACATGGTGCATTGTGATGACAAGGGTCATGGAGCATTGTGATGAGAAGGTCATGGAGTTTTGTGAAGACAGGTGTCAAGGAGCATTGTGATGACATATGTCATGGTCCATTGCGATGACAATGGTAGGGAGCATTGTGATGCCAAATGTAATGGAGGATTGTAATGACAAATATAATGGAGCATTGTGATGACTAGGGCTTGGAGCATTATGATGACAAGGGCCATTGAGCATTTTCATAACAATGTCGTGACGCATTGTGAAGACAATTTCCTGGAGCATTGTGATGAGAAAACCATGGAGCCTTCTGATGACAAGTCTCATGGAGCATACTGATGAAAAGGGGCATGGACCATTGTGATTACAGGGGTCTTGGATCATTGTGATGACTAGGGCATGGAGCATTGTGAGGAGAAGGCCAAGGAGCATTCTAATGACATGCGTCATTGAGCTTTGTGATGACAAGGGCATGGAGCATTGTGATTACAGGGGTCTTGGAGCATTGTGATGAAAAGGGCATGGATCATTGTGATGAAAAAGGCATGGATCCTTGTCATGACAGGGTTCAAGGAGCATAAAGACAACAAGTGTCAGGGAGGATTTTAATGACAAGTGTATTGAGCATTGTGATGACAAAGCTCATGGAGCATTGTGATGAGAAGACCATGGATAATTGTGATGACGAGCATCATGGGGCATTGTGATGACAAGTGTTATGGAATATTGTGATCACAAGGGTTTGGAGCATTGTTATGCCAGAGGTCATGGAGCATTTTGATTTCACTGAGATGACAATAGCCTGAAGCATTATGATGATGGGCATGGTGCATTGTGATGACAGGGTTCATGGAGCATTGAGATGAAAAGGGGCATGGAGCATTGTGATTACAGGGGTCTTGGGGCATTCTGATGAGAAGGGCATGGAGACTTGTGATGACAAGGCCATGGAACATCATGATCGCAGGGGTCATGGAGTATTGTTATGAAAGGGGTAATGAAGCATTGTGATGAGAAGGGCATTGAGCATAGTTCTGAAATGTTTCATGGATTATTGTGATGAGAGTGGGCATGCAGCATTTTTATGACAAGGGCACAGAACACTGTGATACATGGGTCATGGCTGATTGTAATGACAAGGGCATGGAGCAATGTGATGAGAGGTGTCATGGAGCACTATGATGACTAGAGTCACGGAGCACATGGTGAATACAGGGGTCATGGAGCATTGGGATGACAAGGTCATTTATCATTTTGATGACAAGGGTCATGGAGCATTGGGCTGAAAATGTTCATGGAGTATTGTGATGACAGAGGTCATGGAGAATTTTGATTTCATTGCGCTGACAATAGCCGGAAGCATTATGATGACGTGCATGCTGCATTGTGATGACAGGGTTCATGAAGCATTGAGATGAGGAGCGGCATGGAGCATTGTGATTACAGGGGTCTTGGAGAATTGTGATAACAAAGGCATGGAGCATTTTGAGGAGAAGGCTCATGGAACATTGGGCTGAAAATGTTCATGGATTATTGTAATGATGGGGTCATGGAGCATTGTGATGACTAGGGAATGGAGCATTGTGATGACAAGAGTCCCGGATCATTGTGTTGTCAGGTGTCATGGAGTGTTGTGATGACAGTGGTCATGGAGCATTGTGATGATATTGGTCATGGAGCATTGTGATGAGAAGGTCATGGAGCATTGGGCTGAAAATATTCATGGAACATTGTGATGACAAGGGAATGGAGCATGATGATGACACGGTCCTGGAGCATTGTGATGAGATGACCATGGAGACTTGTGATGACAAGTCTCATGGAGCATTCTGATGAAAAGGGGCATGGAGCATTGTGATTACAGGGGTCTTGGAGCATTGTGATGACAAGGGCATGGAGTATTGTGAGGAGAAGGCCATGGAGCATTCTGATGACATGCTTCATGGAGCTATGTGATGACAAGGGCATGGAGCATTGTGATTACAGGGGTCTTGGAACATTGTGATGACAAGTGTCATGGAGCCTTGTGATGACAAGGCGATGGAACATTGTGATGGCAGTTGTATTGGAGCATTGTTATGACAGGGGTAATGGAGCATTGTGATGAGAAGGGTATGGAGCATTGTGATAACAATGTTTGTGGAGCATTGTGATGACAAATTTGTGGACCGTTGTGATGAAAATTGTGTAGCACATTGTGATGACAAGGGTCATGGAGCATTTTTCTTACAAAGCCATGGAGCATTGTGATGACAAGGGTCATGGAGCATTGTGATGAAAAGTTCATGGAGCATTGTGGTTCCAAAGGTCACAGAGCCCTGTGATGACGCCGGCATGGACAGTTGTGATGACAAACGTTATGAAGCATTGTGATGACTGGAGTCACGGAGCATTTTGATGACAGGGCTCATAGAACATTGTGAATAAAAGGGTGATGCAGCATTGGGATAACAAGGGCATGGATCATTGTGATGACAAGGGTCATGGAGCATTGGGCTGAAAATGTTCATGGATTATTGTAATGATGGGGGTCATGGAGCATTGTGCTGACTAGGGAATGGAGCATTGTGATGACAAGAGTCCCGGATCATTGTGTTATCAGGTGTCATGGAGTGTTGTGATGACAGTGGTCATGGAGCATTGTGATGATATTGGTCATGGAGCATTGTGATGAGAAGGTCATGGAGCATTGGGCTGAAAATGTTCATGGAGTATTGTGATGACAGAGGTCATGGAGCACTGTGATGACTAGGGAATGGAGCATTGTGATGACAACGTCCTGGAGCATTGTGATGAGAAGACCATGGAGAGTTGTGATGACAATTCTCATGGAGCATTCTGATGAAAAGGGGCATGGTGCCTTGTGATTACAGAGGTCTTGGAGCATTGTGAGGTCAAGGGCATGGAGCATTGTGATGAGAAGGCCATGGAGCATTCTGATGACATGCGTCATGGAGCTTTGCGATGACAAGGACATGGAGCATTCTGATAACAGGGGTCTTGGAGCATTGTGATGAAAAGGGCATGGATCATTGTGATGAAAAAGGCATGGAGCCTGGTCATAACAGGGTTCAAGGAGGATACTGACGACAAGTGTCAGGGAGCATTGTGATGACAAGTGTATTGAGCATTGTGATGACAAAGGTCATGGAGCATTGTGATGAGAAGACCATGGATAATTGTGATGATGAGCGTCATGGGGTGCTGTGATGATAAGTGTTATGGAACATTGTGATCTTAAGGGTTTGGTGTATTATGATGACAGAGGTCATGGAGAATTTTGATTTCATTGTGATGACAATAGCTTGAAGCATTATGATGATGGGCATGGTGCATTGTGATGACAGGGTTCATGGAGCATTGAGATGAAAAGGTGCATGGAGCATTGTGATTACAGGGGTATTGGAGCATTGTGATGAGAAGGGTCATGGAGCCTTGTGATGACAAGGCCATGAATCATCGTGATGGCAGTGGTCACGGAGCATTGTTATGACAGGGCTAATGGAGCGTTGTGATGGCAAGGTCATGGAGCATTGTGATGCCAAGGGTCATGGATCTTTGTGATGACAAATGTCATGGAGCATTTTGACCACAAGGACATTGTGCATTGTGATGAGAAGGGCAGGGAGCATTGTGATGACAGAGGTCATGGAGATTTTTGATTTCATTGTGCTGACAATAGCCTGAAGCATTATGATAATGAGCATGGTGCATTGTGATGACAGGGTTCATGGATCATTGAGATGAAAAGGGGCATGGAGCATTGTGATTACAGGGGTCTTGGGGCATTGTGATGAAAAGGGTCATGGAGCCTTGTGATGACAAGGCCATGGAACATCTTGATGGTAGGGGTCATGGAGCATTGTTACGACAGGTGTAATGGAGCATTGTGATCGCAAGGGCATGGAGCATTGTGATGAGAAGGCCATGGAGCATTCTGATGACATGTGTCATGGAGCTTTGTGATGACAAGGGCATGGAGCAATGTGATGAGAGCGTTCATGGAGCATTGTGATAAAAATGACATGGAGCATTGTGATGCCAAGGGTCATGGATCTTTGTGAAGACAAAGACCATAGAGCATTTTGATGACAAGGGCGTTGTGCATTGTGATGAGAAGGGCAGGGAGCATTGTGATGACAAGGTCCTGGAGCATTTTGATGAAAAGTGTCATGGAACATTTTGATGACAGGGTTTATGGAACATTGTGATGTCATGGGTCATGGGCATTTTGATGAAATGGGTCATGGAGCAGTTTGATGACAGGGGTTATGGAACATTGTGATGTCAGTGGTCATCGAATATTGTGATGACAAGTGCATATAGCATTGTGAAGACAGGAATCATAGAACATTATGATTACAAGGGTGTCGGAGTATTGTGATGAATAGTGATGTAACATTGTGATATCAGTGGTGAGAGAGCATTTTCATGAGAATTGCATGGAGCATTATGATGTCAAGTTTTATGGAACACTGTGATGACAATATTGTGGAGCACTGTGATCACAAGTGCATGGTGCATTGTGATGACATGTGTCATGGAGCAATGTGCAGACAAGCATATGGAGAATTGTGATGACAAGGGTCATGGAGCATTGTGATGAGAAGGTCATGGAGTTTTGTGAAGACAGGTGTCAAGGAGCATTGTGATGACATATGTCATGGTCCATTGCGATGACAATGGTAGGGAGCATTGTGATGCCAAATGTAATGGAGGATTGTAATGACAAATATAATGGAGCATTGTGATGACTAGGGCTTGGAGCATTATGATGACAAGGGCCATTGAGCATTTTCATAACAATGTCGTGACGCATTGTGAAGACAAGTTCCTGCAGCATTGTGATGAGAAAACCATGGAGCCTTCTGATGACAAGTCTCATGGAGCATACTGATGAAAAGGGGCATGGACCATTGTGATTACAGGGGTCTTGGATCATTGTGATGACTAGGGCATGGAGCATTGTGAGGAGAAGGCCAAGGAGCATTCTAATGACATGCGTCATTGAGCTTTGTGATGACAAGGGCATGGAGCATTGTGATTACAGGGGTCTTGGAGCATTGTGATGAAAAGGGCATGGATCATTGTGATGAAAAAGGCATGGATCCTTGTCATGACAGGGTTCATGGAGCATAAAGACAACAAGTGTCAGGGAGGATTTTAATGACAAGTGTATTGAGCATTGTGATGACAAAGCTCATGGAGCATTGTGATGAGAAGACCATGGATAATTGTGATGACGAGCATCATGGGGCATTGTGATGACAAGTGTTATGGAATATTGTGATCACAAGGGTTTGGAGCATTGTTATGCCAGAGGTCATGGAGCATTTTGATTTCACTGAGATGACAATAGCCTGAAGCATTATGATGATGGGCATGGTGCATTGTGATGACAGGGTTCATGGAGCATTGAGATGAAAAGGGGCATGGAGCATTGTGATTACAGGGGTCTTGGGGCATTCTGATGAGAAGGGCATGGAGACTTGTGATGACAAGGCCATGGAACATCATGATCGCAGGGGTCATGGAGTATTGTTATGAAAGGGGTAATGAAGCATTGTGATGAGAAGGGCATTGAGCATAGGTCTGAAATGTTTCATGGATTATTGTGATGAGAGTGGGCATGCAGCATTTTTATGACAAGGGCACAGAACACTGTGATACATGGGTCATGGCTGATTGTAATGACAAGGGCATGGAGCAATGTGATGAGAGGTGTCATGGAGCACTATGATGACTAGAGTCACGGAGCACATGGTGAATACAGGGGTCATGGAGCATTGGGATGACAAGGTCATTTATCATTTTGATGACAAGGGTCATGGAGCACTGGGCTGAAAATGTTCATGGAGTATTGTGATGACAGAGGTCATGGAGAATTTTGATTTCATTGCGCTGACAATAGCCGGAAGCATTATGATGACGTGCATGCTGCATTGTGATGACAGGGTTCATGAAGCATTGAGATGAAAAGCGGCATGGAGCATTGTGATTTCAGTTGTCTTGGAGAATTGTGATAACAAAGGCATGGAGCATTTTGAGGAGAAGGCTCATGGAACATTGGGCTGAAAATGTTCATGGATTATTGTAATGATGGGGTCATGGAGCATTGTGATGACTAGGGAATGGAGCATTGTGATGACAAGAGTCCCGGATCATTGTGTTGTCAGGTGTCATGGAGTGTTGTGATGACAGTGGTCATGGAGCATTGTGATGATATTGGTCATGGAGCATTGTGATGAGAAGGTCATGGAGCATTGGGCTGAAAATATTCATGGAACATTGTGATGACAAGGGAATGGAGCATGATGATGACACGGTCCTGGAGCATTGTGATGAGATGACCATGGAGAATTGTGATGACAAGTCTCATGGAGCATTCTGATGAAAAGGGGCATGGAGCATTGTGATTACAGGGGTCTTGGAGCATTGTGATGACAAGGGCATGGAGTATTGTGAGGAGAAGGCCATGGAGCATTCTGATGACATGCTTCATGGAGCTATGTGATGCCAAGGGCATGGAGCATTGTGATTACAGGGGTCTTGGAACATTGTGATGACAAGTGTCATGGAGCCTTGTGATGACAAGGCGGTGGAACATTGTGATGGCAGTGGTATTGGAGCATTGTTATGACAGGGGTAATGGAGCATTGTGATGAGAAGGGTATGGAGCATTGTGATAACAATGTTTGTGGAGCATTGTGATGACAAATTTGTGGACCGTTGTGATGAAAATTGTGTAGCACATTGTGATGACAAGGGTCATGGAGCATTTTTCTTACAAAGCCATGCAGCATTGTGATGACAAGGGTCATGGAGCATTGTGATGAAAAGTTCATGGAGCATTGTGGTTCCAAAGGTCACAGAGCCCTGTGATGACGCCGGCATGGACAGTTGTGATGACAAACGTTATGAAGCATTGTGATGACTGGAGTCACGGAGCATTTTGATGACAGGGCTCATAGAACATTGTGAATAAAAGGGTGATGCAGCATTGGGATAACAAGGGCATGGATCATTGTGATGACAAGGGTCATGGAGCATTGGGCTGAAAATGTTCATGGATTATTGTAATGATGGGGGTCATGGAGCATTGTGCTGACTAGGGAATGGAGCATTGTGATGACAAGAGTCCCGGATCATTGTGTTATCAGGTGTCATGGAGTGTTGTGATGACAGTGGTCATGGAGCATTGTGATGATATTGGTCATGGAGCATTGTGATGAGAAGGTCATGGAGCATTGGGCTGAAAATGTTCATGGAGTATTGTGATGACAGAGGTCATGGAGCACTGTGATGACTAGGGAATGGAGCATTGTGATGACTAGAGTCCCGGATCATTGTGTTGTCAGGTGTCATGGAGTGTTGTGATGACAGTGGTCATGGAGCATTGTGATGATATTGGTCATGGAGCATTGTGATGAGAAGGTCATGGAGCATTGGGCTAAAAATGTTCATGGTGTATTGTGATGACAGTGTTCATGGAGCATTGTGATGACAAGGGAATGGAGCATAGTGGTGACAAGGTCCTGGAGCATTGTGATGAGAAGACCATGGAGAGTTGTGATGACAATTCTCATGGAGCATTCTGATGAAAAGGGGCATGGTGCATTGTGATTACAGAGGTCTTGGAGCATTGTGAGGTCAAGGGCATGGAGCATTGTGATGAGAAGGCCATGGAGCATTCTGATGACATGCGTCATGGAGCTTTGCGATGACAAGGACATGGAGCATTCTGATAACAGGGGTCTTGGAGCATTGTGATGAAAAGGGCATGGATCATTGTGATGAAAAAGGCATGGAGCCTGGTCATAACAGGGTTCAAGGAGGATACTGACGACAAGTGTCAGGGAGCATTGTGATGACAAGTGTATTGAGCATTGTGATGACAAAGGTCATGGAGCATTGTGATGAGAAAACCATGGATAATTGTGATGATGAGCGTCATGGGGTGTTGTGATGATAAGTGTTATGGAACATTGTGATCTTAAGGGTTTGGTGAATTATGATGACAGAGGTCATGGAGAATTTTGATTTCATTGTGATGACAATAGCTTGAAGCTTTATGATGATGGGCATGGTGCATTGTGATGACAGGGTTCATGGAGCATTGAGATGAAAAGGTGCATGGAGCATTGTGATTACAGGGGTATTGGAGCATTGTGATGAGAAGGGTCATGGAGCCCTGTGATGACAAGGCCATGAACCATCGTGATGGCAGTGGTCACGGAGCATTGTTATGACAGGGCTAATGGAGCGTTGTGATGGCAAGGTCATGGAGCATTGTGATGCCAAGGGTCATGGATCTTTGTGATGACAAATGTCATGGAGCATTTTGACCACAAGGACATTGTGCATTGTGATGAGAAGGGCAGGGAGCATTGTGATGACAGAGGTCATGGAGATTTTTGATTTCATTGTGCTGACAATAGCCTGAAGCATTATGATAATGAGCATGGTGCATTGTGATGACAGGGTTCATGGATCATTGAGATGAAAAGGGGCATGGAGCATTGTGATTACAGGGGTCTTGGGGCATTATGATGAAAAGGGTCATGGAGCCTTGTGATGACAAGGCCATGGAACATCTTGATGGTAGGGGTCATGGAGCATTGTTATGACAGGTGTAATGGAGCATTGTGATCGCAAGGGCATGGAGCATTGTGATGAGAAGGCCATGGAGCATTCTGATGACATGTGTCATGGAGCTTTGTGATGACAAGGGCATGGAGCAATGTGATGAGAGCGTTCATGGAGCATTGTGATGAAAATGACATGGAGAATTGTGATGCCAAGGGTCATGGATCTTTGTGAAGACAAAGACCATAGAGCATTTTGATGAGAAGGGCGTTGTGCATTGTGATGAGAAGGGCAGGGAGCATTGTGATGACAAGGTCCTGGAGCATTTTGATGAAAAGTGTCATGGAACATTTTGATGACATGGTTTATGGAACATTGTGATGTCAGTGGTCATGGAGCATTTTGATGAAATGGGTCATGGAACAGTTTGATGACAGGGGTTATGGAACATTGTGATGTCAGTGGTCATCGAACATTGTGATGACAAGTGCATGTAGCATTGTGAAGACAGGAATCATAGAGCATTATGATTACAGGGGTGTCGGAGTATTGTGACGAATAGTGATGTAACATTGTGATATCAGTGGTGAGAGAGCATTTTGATGAGAATTGCATGGAGAATTATGATGACAAGGTTTATGGAGCACTGTGATGACAAGATTGTGGAGCACTGTGATGACAAGCGCATGGTGCATTGTGATGACATGTGTCATGGAGCAATGTGCAGACAAGCGCATGGAGAATTGTGATAACAAGGGTCATGGAGCATTGTGCTGAGAAAGGCATAGAGCATTGTGATGACAAGCGTCAAAGAGCATTGTGATGAAAAGTTCATGGAGCATTGTGGTTAAAAAAGTCACAGAGGCTGTTGATGACGAGGGAATGGAACATTGTGATGATAAAGGTCATGAAGCATTGTGATGACTGGAGTCACGGAGCATTGTGATGACAGGGGTCATGGAGCATTGTTATAATAAGGGCATGGAGCATTGTGATGACAAGGGCATGGAGCATTGGTCTAATAAGTTTCATGGGTTATTGCGATGACAGTTGGAATGGTGCATTGTGGTGACAAGGGCATGGAGCATTGTGATGACCAGGTCATGCAGTATTGTGAAGACAGGTGTCAGGGAGCATTGTGATGACATATGTAATGGCCCATTGTGATGACAATGGCATGGAGCATTGTGATGCCAAGTGTCATGGAGGATTCTGATGACAAAGGTAATGGAGCATTGTGATGACAATGGCTTGGAGCATTGTGATGACAAGGGTCAGGGATCATTGTGCTGACAAGTGCATGGAGAATTGTGATGACAAGGGTCATGGAGCATTCTGATGACAAGCTTGTGGAGTATTTTGATGACAATGGCATGGAGCATTGTAATGAAAATGGCATGGGGCATTGTGATGAAAAAGGCATAGAGCCTTTTTGTGACAGGGTTCAAGGAGCATTCTGATGACAAGTGTCAGGGAGCATTGTGATGACAAGTGTATTGAGAATTGTGATGCCAAAGGTCATGGAGCATTCTGATGAAAAGGGCATGGAGTATTGTGATGACCCGCATCATGGAGCGTTGTGATGACAAGTGTTATGGAACATTGTGATCACAAGGTTTTGGGGCATTGTGATGACAGAGGTCATGCATCATTTTGATTTCAAGGAGCATGGAGCATTGTGATGACAAGGGCATGAAGCAATGTGACTCCAAGTCTCATGGAGGAATGTGATGACATGGTAATGGAGTATTGTGATGACAAGCGCATAGAGCACTGTAATGACATGGTCATGTAGCATTTTGCTGATAAAGGCATGGAGCATTGTGATGACAGGTGTCATGGAGCACTGTGATGACAATCGACACAGAGCATTGTGAATATAGGGTTCATGGAGCATTGGGTTGACTAGGGAATGGAGCATTGTGATGACAAGTGTCCCGGATCATTGTGTTGTCAGGTGTCCTGGAGTGTTGTGATGACAGTGGGAATGGAGAATTGTGATTATATTGGTCATGGATCATTATGATGAGAAGGTCATGGAGCACTGCGCTGAAAATGTTCATGGAGTATTGTGATGACAGGGTTCATGGAGCATTGTGATGACAAGGGAATGGAGCATTGTGGTGACAAGGTCCTGAAGCATTGTGATGAGAAGTCCATGGAGACATGTGATGACAAATCTCATGGAGCATTCTGATGAAAAGGGGCATGGTGCATTGTAATAACAGTGGTCTTGGAGCATTGTGATGACAAGGGCTTGGAATATTGGGATGAGAAAGCCATTATGCATTCTGATGACATGTGTCATGGAGCTTTGCGATGACAAGGGCATGGAGAATTCTGATTACAGGGTTCTTGGAGCTTTGTGATGAAAAGGGCATGGATCATTGTGATGAAAAAGGCATGGAGACTTGTCATGACAGGGTTCAGTGAGCATACTGATGACAAGTGTCAAGGAGCATTGTGATGACAAAGGTCATGGAGCATTGTGATGAGAAGACCACGGATAATTGTGATGACGAGAATCATGGGGTGTTGTGAAGATAAGTGTTATGGAACATTTTGATCACAAGTGTTTGGAGCATAATGATGACAGAGGTCATGGAGCATTTTGATAACAAGGGCATGGAGCATTGTAATGACAAGGGCATGGAGCATTGGTCTAATAAGTTTCATGGATTATTGCGATGACAGTTGGAATGGTGCATTGAGATGACATGGGCATGGAGCATTGTGATGACCAGGTCATGCAGTATTGTGAAGACAGGTGTCAGGGAGCATTGTGATGACATATATAATGGCCCATTGTGCTGACAATGGCATGGAACATTGTGATGCCAAGTGTCATGGAGGATTCTGATGACAAATGTAATGGAGCATTGTGATGACAATGGCTTGGAGCATTGTGATGACAAGGGTCCGGGAGCATTGTGCTGAGAAGTGCATGGAGAATTGTGATGACAAGGGTCATGGGGCATTCTGATGACAAGCTTGTGGAGTATTCTGATGACAATGGCATGGAGCATTGTGATAAAAATGGCATGGGGCATTGTGATTAAAAAGGCATGGAGCCTTTCCGTGAGAGGGTTCAAGGAGCATTCTGACGACAAGTGTCAGGGAGCATTGTGATGAAAAGGGCATGGAGTATTGTGATGACCGGCATCATGGAGCGCTGTGATGACAAGTGTTACGGAACATTGTGATCACAAGGGTTTGGAGCACTGTGATGACAGAGGTCATGGATCATTTTGATTTCAAGGAGCATGGAGCAGTGTGATGACAAGGGCTTGAAGCCATGTGATCCCAAGGTTCATGGAGGATTGTGATGACAATGGTAATGGAGTATTGTGATGACAAGCGCATAGAGCATTGTAATGACAAGGTCATGTGGCACTTTGCTGACAAATGCATGGAGCATTTTGAGGACAGGTGTCATGGAGCACTGTGATGACAAGTGTCATGGAACATTGTGATGACAAGGGTCATGGAGCATTGGGCTGAAAATGTTCATGGAGTATTGTGTTGACAGGTGTCATGGAGCATTGAGATGAAAAGGGGCATCGATCATTGTGATTACAGGGTTCCTGGAGCATTGTGATGACAAAGGCATGGAGCATTTTGATGAGAAGTCCATGGAACATACTGATGACATGTGTCATGGAGCTTTGTGATGACAAGGGCATGGAGCATTGTGATTACAGGGGTCTTGCAGCATTGTGATGACAAGTGTCATGGAGCCTTGTGATGACAAGTCTGTGGAACATTGTGATGGCAGGGGTCATGGAGCATTGTTATGACAGGGGTAATGGAGCATTGTGATGAGAAAGGCATGGAGCATTGTGGTTACAAGGTTTATGGAGCATTGCGATGACAAATTTGTGGACAGTTGTGATGAAAAGCGCGTGGCACACTGTGATGACAAGTGTCATGGAGCATTGTGATGAAAAGATCATGGAGCATTGTGGTTACAAAGGTCACAGAGCCTTGTGATGACACGGGCATGGACCACTGTGATGACAAATGTCATGAAGCATTGTGATGACTGGAGTCACGGAGCATTGTGATGACAGGGGTCATGGAGCATTGTCATAACAAGGGCATGGAGCATTGTGATGACAATGGCATGGAGCATTGGTCTAAAATGTTTGATGGATTATTGTGATGACAGTTGGAATGGCGCATTGTGATGACAAGGGCATGGAGAATTGTGATGACCAGGTCATGCAGTATTGTGAAGACAGGTGTCAGGGAGCATTGTGATGACATATGTAATGGCCCATTGTGATGACAATGGCATGGAGCATTGTGATGCCAAGTGTCATGGAGGATTCTGATGACAAAGTTAATGGAGCATTGTGATGACAATGGCTTGGAGCATTGTGATGACAAGGGTCATGGAGCATTGTGCTGAAAAGTGCATGGAGAATTGTGATGACAAGGGTCATGGAGCATTCTGATGACAAGCTTGTGGAGTATTTTAATGACAAAGGCATGGAGCATTGTGATGAACATGGCATGGGGCATTGTGATGAAAAAGACATGGAGCCTTTTCGTGACAGCGTACAAGCAGCATTCTGACGACAAGTGTCAGGGAGCATTGTGATGACAAGTGTATTGAGAATTGTGATGACAAAGGTCATGGAGCATTGTGATGAAAAGCGCATGGAGTATTGTGATGACAGACATCATGGAGCGTTGTGAGGACAAGTGTTATGGAACATTGTGATCCCAAGGATTTGGAGAATTGTGATGACAGAGGTCATCAATCATTTTGATTTCAAAGAGCATGGAGCATTGTGATGACAAGGGCATGAAGCAATGTGATCCCAAGGTTCATGGAGGATTGTGATGACAATGGTAATGGTGTATTATGATGACAAGCGCATAGAGGATTGTAATGACAAGGTCATGTAGCATTTTGCTGTCAAAGGCATGGAGCATTGTGATGACATGTGTCATTGGGCACTGTGATGACAAGCGTCACGGAGCACTGTGTATACAGGGTTCACGGAGCATTGGGATGACAAGGGCATGGATCATTGTGATGACAAGGGTCATGGAGCATTGGGCTGAAAATGTTCATGGAGTATTGTGATAACAGGGGTCATGGAGCATTGTGATGACAGAGGTCATGGAGAATTTTGATTTCATTGTGCTGACCATAGCCGGAAGCATCATGATGATGGGCATGATGCATTGTGATGACAGGGTTCATGGAGCATTGAGATGAAAAGTGGCATGGAGCATTGTGATTACAGGGGTCTTGGAGCATTGTGATGAAAAGGGCATGGATCATTGTGATGAAAAAGGCATGGATCCTTGTCATGACAGGGTTCAAGGAGCATAAAGACAACAAGTGTCAGGGAGGATTTTAATGACAAGTGTATTGAGCATTGTGATGACAAAGCTCATGGAGCATTGTGATGAGAAGACCATGGATAATTGTGATGACGAGCATCATGGGGCATTGTGATGACAAGTGTTATGGAATATTGTGATCACAAGGGTTTGGAGCATTGTTATGCCAGAGGTCATGGAGCATTTTGATTTCACTGAGATGACAATAGCCTGAAGCATTATGATGATGGGCATGGTGCATTGTGATGACAGGGTTCATGGAGCATTGAGATGAAAAGGGGCATGGAGCATTGTGATTACAGGGGTCTTGGGGCATTCTGATGAGAAGGGCATGGAGACTTGTGATGACAAGGCCATGGAACATCATGATCGCAGGGGTCATGGAGTATTGTTATGAAAGGGTAATGAAGCATTGTGATGAGAAGGGCATTGAGCATAGGTCTGAAATGTTTCATGGATTATTGTGATGAGAGTGGGCATGGAGCATTTTTATGACAAGGGCACAGAACACTGTGATACATGGATCATGGCTGATTGTAATGACAAGGGCATGGAGCAATGTGATGAGAGGTGTCATGGAGCACTATGATGACTAGAGTCACGGAGCATGGTGAATACAGGGGTCATGGAGCATTGGGATGACAAGGTCATTTATCATTTTGATGACAAGGGTCATGGAGCATTGGGCTGAAAATGTTCATGGAGTATTGTGATGACAGAGGTCATGGAGAATTTTGATTTCATTGCGCTGACAATAGCCGGAAGCATTATGATGATGTGCATGCTGCATTGTGATGACAGGGTTCATGAAGCATTGAGATGAAAAGCGGCATGGAGCATTGTGATTACAGGGGTCTTGGAGCATTGTGATAACAAAGGCATTTTGAGGAGAAGGGTCATGGAGCATTGTGATGACAATGGCTTGCAGCATTGTGATGACAAGGGTCAGGGAGCATTTTGCTGACAAGTGCATGGAGAATTGTGATGACAAGGGTCATGGAGAATTCGTATGACAAGCTTGTGGAGTATTTTGATGACAATGGCATGGGGCATTGTGATGAAAATGGCATGGGACATTTTGATTAAAAAAGCATGTAGCCCTTTCGTGACAAGGTTCAAGGAGCATTCTGACGACAAGTGTCAGGGAGCATTGTGATGACAAGTGTATTGTGAATTGTGATGACAAAGGTCATGGAGCATTGTGACGAAAAGGGCATGGAGTACTGTGATGACAGGCATCATGGAGCTTTGTAATGACAAGTGTTATGGAACATTGTGATCACAAGGGTTTGTAGAATTGTGATGACAGAGGTCATCAATCATTTTGATTTCAAGGAGCATGGAGCACTGTGATGACAAGGGCATGAAGCAATGTGATCCCAAGGTTCATGGAGGATTGTGATGACAATGGTAATGGCGTATTGTGATGACAGGCGCATAGAGCATTGTAATGACAAGGTCATGTAGCACTTTGCTGACTAATGCATGGAGCATTTTTAGGACAGGTGTCATGGAGCACTGTGATGACAAGTGTCATGGAACATTGTGAATACACGGGTCATGGAGCATTGTGATGACAAGGGCATGGATCATTGTGATGACAAGGGTCATGGAGCATTCGGCTGAAAATGTTCATGGATTATTGTGATGACAGGTGTCATGGAGCATTGAGATGAAAAGGGGCATGGATCATTGTGATTACAGGGTTCCTGGAGCATTGTGATGACAAAGGAATGGAGCATTTTGATGAGAAGTCCATGGAACATACTGATGACATGTGTCATGGAGCTTTGTGATGACAAGGGCATGGAGCATTGTGATTACAGGGGTCTTGGAGCATTGTGATGACAAGTGTCATGGAGCCTTGTGATGACAACTCTGTGGAACATTGTCATGGCAGGGGTCATGGAGCATTGTTATGACAGGGGTAATGGAGCATTGTGATGAGAAAGGCATGGAGCATTGTGATTACAAAGTTTATGGAGCATTGCGATGACAAATTTTTGGACTGTTGTGATGAAAAGCGTGTGGCACATTGTGATGACAAGTGTCATGGAGCATTGTGATGAAAAGATCATGGAGCATTGTGGTTACAAAGGTCACAGAGCCTTGTGATGATGCGGGCATGGACCACTGTGATGACAAATGTTATGAAGCATTGTGATGACTGGAGTCACGGAGCATTGTGATGACAGCGGTCATGGAGCAATTTGATGAAAAGGGCATGGAGCATTGTTATGACAGGGGCATGGAGCATTGGTCTAACAATTTTCATAGATTGTTGTGATGACAGTGAACATGGTGCATTGTGATGACAAGGGCATGGAGCATTGTGTTGAGAAGGTCATGGAGTATTGTGAAGACAGGTGTCAGGGAGCATTGTGATCACCTATGTCATGGTCCATTGCGATGACAATGTCATGGAGCATTGTGATGCCAAATGTAATGGAGTCTTGTGGTGACAAATATAATGGAGTATTGTGATGACTATGGCTTGGAGCATTATGATGACACGGGCCTTTGAGAATTTGCATGAAAATGTCCTGAAGCATTGTGATGACAAGGGCCTGGAGCATTGTGATGAGAAAATCAAGGAACCTTCTGATGACAAATCTCATGGATCATACTGATGAAAAGGGGCCTGGACCATTGTGATTACAGGTGTCTTGGAACATTGTGATGACTAGGGCATGGAGCATTGTGAGTAGAATGCCAAGGAGCATTCTAATGACATGCGTCATTGAGCTTGTCATGATAAGGGCATGGATCATTGTGATAAAAGTGGCATGGAGCCTTGTCATGACAGGGTTCAAGGAGGGTACAGACAACAAGTGTCAGGGAGCATTATGATGACAAGTTTATTGAGCTTTGTGATGACAAATGTCATGGAGCATTGTGATAAAAAGACCATGGATAATTGTGATAACGAGCGACATGGGGCATTGTGATGACAAGTGTTATGTAATATTGTGATCACAAGGGTTTGGAGCAGTGTTATGACAGAGGTCATGGAGCATTTTGATTTAATTGTGATGACAATAGCATGAAGCATTATGATGATGGACATGGTGCATTATGATGACAGGGTTCAAGGATCATTGAGATGAAAATGGGCATGGAGCATTGTGATTACAGTGGTCTTGGAGCATTGTGATGAGTAGGGTCATGGAAACTTGTGATGACAAGGCCATGGAACATCGTGATGGCAGGGGTCAAGGAGCATTGTTATGACAGGTGTAATGGAGCATTCTGATGGCAAGGCATGGAGCATTGTGATGAGAAGGCCATGGAGCATTCTGATGACATGTGTCATGGACCTTTGTGATGACAAGGGCATGGAGCAATGTGATGACAGCGTTCATTAAGCATTGTGATGACAATGGCATGGAGCATTGTGATGCCAAGGGTCATGGATCTTTGTGATGACAAATATCATGGAGCATTTTGACGACAAGGGCATTGTGCATTGTGATGAGAAGGGCAGGGAGCATTGTGATGACAGAGGTCATGGAGAATTTTGATTTCATTGTACAGACAATAGCCTGAAGCATTATGATGATGGGCATGGTGCATTGTGATGACAGGGTTCATGGATCATTGAGATAAAAAGGGGCATGGAGCATTGTGATTACAGGGGTCTTGGGGCATTGTGATGAAAAGGGTCATGGAGCCTTGTGATGACAAAGCTATGGAACGTCGTGATGGCAGGGGTAATGGAGCATTGTTATGACAGATGTAATGGAGCATTGTGATGGCAAGGACATGAAGCATTGTGATGAGAAAGCCATGGAGCATTCTGATGACATGTGTCATGGAGCTATGTGATGACAAGGCCATGGAGCAATGTGATGAGAGCGTTCATGGAGCATTGTGATGACAATGACATGGAGCATTGTGATGCCAAGGGTCATGGATCTTTGTGATGACAAATGTCATTTAGCATTTTGACGACAAGGGCATTGTGCATTGTGATGAGAAGGGCAGGGAGCATTGTGATGACAGGGTCATGGAGCAATTTGATGAAAAGGGTCATGGAACATTTTGATGACAGGTGTTATCGAACATTATGATATCAGGCGTCATCGAACATTGTGATGATAAGTGCATGTAGCATTGTGATGACAGGTGTCATGGAACATTGTGATGACAGGGGTGAGGGAGTATTGTGACGAATAGTGATGTAACATTGTGATATCAGTGGTGAGAGAGCATTGTGATGAGAAGGTATATGGAGCATTGTCATGAAAAGATTGTAGAGCACTGTGATGACAAGCACATGGTGCATTGTGATGACATGTGTCATGGAGCATTGTGCTGACAAGCGCATGGAGCATTGTGATGACAAAGGACATGGAGCATTATGCTGAGAAAGGCATAGAGCATTGTGATGACAAGGGTCAAAGGGAATTGTGATGAAATGTTCATGGAGCATTGTGGTTAAAAAGGTCACAGAGACTGTTGATGATGAGGGCATGGAAAATTGTGATGACAAATGTCATGAAGCATTGTGATGACTGGAGTCACGGAGCATTGTGATGACAGGGGTCATGGAGCATTGTCATAACAAGGGCATGGAGCATTGTGATGACAATGGCATGGAGCATTGGTCTAAAAAGTTTCATGGATTATTGTGATGACAGTTGGAATGGCGCATTGTGATGACAAGGGCATGGAGCATTGTGATGACCAGGTCATGCAGTATTGTGAAGACAGGTGTCAGGGAGCATTGTGATGACATATGTAATGGCCCATTGTGATGACAATGGCATGGAGCATTGTGATGCCAAGTGTCATGGAGGATTCTGATGACAAAGGTAATGGAGCATTGTGATGACAATGTCTTGGAGCATTGTGATGACAAGGGTCAGGGAGCATTGTGCTGAAAAGTGCATGGAGAATTGTGATGACAAGGGTCATGGAGCATTCTGATGACAAGCTTGTGGAGTATTTTAATGACAAAGGCATGGAGCATTGTGATGAAAATGGCATGGGGCTTTGTGATGAAAAAGACATGGAGTCTTTTCGTGACAGCGTACAAGGAGCATTCTGATGACAAGTGTCAGGGAGCATTGTGATGACAAGTGTATTGAGAATTGTGATGACAAAGGTCATGGAGAATTGTGATGAAAAGCACATTGAGTATTGTGATGACAGACATCATGGAGCGTTGTGAGAACAAGTGTTATGGAATATTGTGATCACAAGGATTTGGAGAATTGTGATGACTGACAGAGGTCATCAATCATTTTGATTTCAAAGAGCATGGAGCATTGTGATGACAAGGGCATGAAGCAATGTGATCCCAAGGTTCATGGAGGATTTTGATGACAATGGTAATGGTGTATTATGATGACAATCGCATAGAGGATTGTAATGGTAATGGTGTATTATGATGACAAGCGCATAGAGGATTGTAATGACAAGGTCATGTAGCATTTTGCTGTCAAAGGCATGGAGCATTGTGATGACATGTGTCATTGGGCACTGTGATGACAAGCGTCATGGAGCATTGTGTATACAGGGTTCATGGAGCATTGGGATGACAAGGGCATGGATCATTGTGATGACAAGGGTCATGGAGCATTGGGCTGAAAATGTTCATGGAGTATTGTGATAACAGGGGTCCTGGAGAATTTTGATTTCATTGTGCTGACCATAGCCGGAAGCATCATGATGATGGGCATGACGCATTGTGATGACAGGGTTCATGGAGCATTGAGATGAAAAGTGGCATGGAGCATTGTGATTACAGGGGTCTTGGAGCATTGTGATGACAAGGGCATGGAGCATTTTGATGAGAAGTCCATGGAACATTCTGATGATATGTGTCATGGAGCTTTGTGATGACAAGGGCGTGGAACATTGTGATTACAGGGGTTTTGGAGCATTGTGATGACAAGTGTCATGGAGCCTTGTGATGACAAGCCCGTGGAACATTGTGATGGCAGTGGTCATGGAGCATTGTTATTACAGGTGTAATGGAGCATTGTGATGAGAAGGGCATGGAGCACTGTGATTACAAGCTTAATGGAACATTGCGATGACAAATTTGTGGACCGTTTTGATGAAAAGCACGTGGCACATTGTGATGACAAGGGTCATGGAGCATTTTTCTGACAAAGGCATGGAGCATTGTGATGACAAGTGTCACGGAGCTTTGTGATGAAAAGTTCATGGAACATTGTGGTTACAAAGGTCACAGAGCCCTGTGATGACGCGGGCATGGACAGTTGTGATCACAAACGTTATGAAGCATTGTGATGACTGGAGTCACGGAGTGTTTTGATGACAGGGCTCATAGAGCATTGTGAATAAAAGGGTGATGGAGCATTGGGATGACAAGGGCATGGATCATTGTGATGGCAAGGGTCATGGAGCATTGGGCTGAAAATGTTCATGGATTATTGTAATGATGGGGTCATGGAGCATTGTGCTGACTAGGGAATGGAGCATTGTGATGACAAGAGTCCCGGATCATTGTGTTGTCAGGTGTCATGGAGTGTTGTGATGACAGTGGTCATGGAGCATTGTGATGATATTGGTCATGGAGCATTGTGATGAGAAGGTCATGGAGCATTGGGCTGAAAATATTCATGGAGCATTGTGATGACAAGGTAATGGAGCATGATGATGACACGGTCCTGGAGCATTTTGATGAGATGACCATGGAGACTTGTGATGACAAGTCTCATGGAGCATTCTGATGAAAAGGGGCATGGAGCACTGTGATTACAGGGGTCTTGGAGCATTGTGATGACAAGGACATGGAGAATTGTGAGGAGAAGGCCATGGATCATTCTGATGACATGCTTCATGGAGCTATGTGATGACAAGGTCATGGAGCATTGTGATTACAGGGGTCTTGGAACATTGTGATGAAAAGGGCATGGATCATTATGATGAAAAAGGCATGGAGCCTTGTCATGACAGGGTTCAAGGAGCATACTGAGGACAAGTGTCAGGGAGCATTGTGATGACAAGTGTATTGAGCATTGTGATGACAAAGATCATGGAGTACTGTGATGAGAAGACCATGGATAATTGTGATGATGAACGTCATGCGGTGTTGTGATGATAAGTGTTATAGAACATTGTGATCGCAAGGGTTTGGAGCATTATGATGACAGAGATCATGGAGAATTTTGATTTCATTGTGATGAAAATAGCCTGAAGCATTATGATGATGGGCATGGTGCATTGTGATGACAGGGTTTATGGAGCATTGAGATGAAAAGGGGCATGGAGCATTGTGACTACAGCAGTCTTGGAGTATTGTGATGACAACGGCATGGAGCATTGTGATGAGAAGGCCATGGAACATTCTGATGACATGTGTCATGGAGCTTTGTGATGACAAGGGAATGGAGCACTGTGATTACAGGGATCTTGGAGCATTGTGATGACAAGTGTCATGGAGCCTTGTGATGACAAGGCTGTGGAACATTGTGATGGCAAGGTTCATGGAGCATTGTTATGACAGGGGTAATGGAGCATTGTGATGAGAAGGGCATTGAGCATAGGTCTGAAATGTTTCATGGATTATTGTGATGAGAGTGGGCATGGAGCATTGTGAGGAAAAGGGCTCGGACCACTGTGATACATGGGTCATGGAGGATTGTAATGACAAGGGCATGGAGCACTGTGATGAGAAAAGCATCGAGCATTGTGATGACAAGTGTCATGGAGCTTTGTGATGACAAGGGGATGGAGCAATGTGATGAGAGGGTTCATGGAGCATTGTGATGACAATGGCTTGGAGCATTATGATGACAAGGGTCAGGGAGCATAGTGCTGACAAGTGCATGGAGAATTGTGATGACAAGGGTCATGGAGCATTCTGATGACAAGCTTGTGGAATATTTTGATGACAATGGCATGAAGCATTGTGATGAAAACGGCATGGGCATTGTGATAAAAAAGGCTTGGAGCCTTTTCGTGACAGGGTTCAAGAAGCATTCTGACGACAAGTGTCAGGGAGCATTGTAATGACAAGTGTATTGAGAATTGTGATGACAAAGGTCATGGAGCATTGTGATGAAAAGGGCATGGAGTATTGTGATGACAGGCATCATGGAGCTTTGTAATGACAAGTTTTATGGATCACTGTGATCACAAGCGTTTGGAGCATTGTGATGACAGAGGTCATGGATCATTTTGATTTCAAGGAGCGTGGAGCACTGTGATGACAAGGGCATGAAGCAATGTGATCCCAAGGTTCATGGAGGATTGTGATGAAATGGTAATGGAGTACTGTGATGACAAGCACATAGAGCATTGCAATGACAAGGTCATGTAGCATTTTGCTGACAAAGGCATGGAGCATTGTGATGCCAGGTGTCATGGAGCACTGTGATGACAAGAGTCATGGAGCACTGTGAATACAGGGTTCATGGAGCATTGGGATGACAAGGGCATGGATCATTATGATGACAAGTGTCATGGATCATTGTGATGACAGAGGTCATGGAGAATTTTGATTTCATTGTGCTGACAATAGCCAGAAGTATTATGATGATGGGCATGATGCACTGTGATGACAGGGTTCATGGAGCATTGAGATGAAAATGGGAATGGAGCATTGTGATTACAGTGGTCCTGGAGCATTGTGATCACAAGGGCATGTAGCACTTTGATAGGAATCCATGGAACATTCTGATGACGTGGCATGGAGCTTTTTGATGACAAAGGCATGGAGCATTGTGATTACAGGGGTCTTGGAGCATTGTGATGACAAGTGTCATGGAGCCTTGTGATGACAAGTGTCATGGAGCCTTGTGATGACAAGGCCGTGGAACATTGTGATGACAGGGGTCATGGAGCATTGTTATGACAAGTGTAATGGAGCATTGTGATTAGTAGGGCATGGAGCATTGTGATTACAATGTGTATGGAGCATTATGATGACAAATTTGTGGACCGTTGTGATGAAAATCGAGTGGCACATTGTGATGACAAGTGTCATGGAGCATTTTTCTGACAAACGCATGGAGCATTTTGATGACAATGGTCACGGAGCATTGTGATGAAAACTTCATGGAGCATCGTGGTTACAAAGGTCACAGAGCCTTGTGATGACACGTGCATGGACCATTGTGATGACAAATGTTATGGAGAATTGTGATGACTGGAATCTCGGAGCATAGTGATGACAGGGGAAATGGAGCATTGTGATGACAAGGGCATGGAGCATTGTTATGACAGGGGCTTTGAGCATTGGTCTGACAAGTTTCATAGATTATTGTGATGACAGTGGACATGATTCATTTTGATGACAAGGGCATGGATGATTGTGATGAGAATGTCATGGAGTATTGTGAAGACAGGTGTCAGGGAGCATTGTGATGACATATGTCATGGTCCATTGCGATGACAATGGCAGGGAGCATTGTGATGCCAAATGTAATGCAGGATTGTGATTACAAATATAAAGGTGCATTTTGATGACTATGGCTTGGAGCATTATAATGACAAGGGCTATTGAGAATTTTCATGACAATGTCGTGAAGCATTGTGATGACAAGGTCCTGGAGCATTGTGATGAGAAATCCATGGAGCCTTGTGATGACATGTCTCATGGAGCATACTGATGAAAAGGGGCATGGACCACTGTGATTACAAGGGTCTTGGAACATTGTGATGACAAGAGCATGGAGCATTGTGAAGTGAAGGCCAAAGAGCATTCTAATGATATGCGTCATTGAGCTTTGTGATGACAAAGGCATGGAGCATTGTGATTACAGGGGTCTTGGAGCATTGTGATGAAAATGGCTTGGATCATTGTGATGAAAAATGCATGGAGCCTTGTCATGACATGGTTCAAGGAGCATACAGACAACAAGTGTCCGGGAGCATTTTAATGACAAGTGTATTGAGCATTGTGATGACAAAGGTCATGGAGCATTGTGATGAGAATACTGTGGATAACTGTGATGACGAACGTCATGGGGCCTTGTGATGACAAGGGTTATGGAATATTGTGATCACAAGCTTTTGGAGCATTGTTATGACAGAGGTCATGGAGCATTTTTATTTCATTGTGATGACAATAGCATGAAGCATTATGATGATGGGCATGGTGCATTGTGATGACAGGGTTCATGGATCCTTGAGATGAAAAGGGGCATGGAGCATTGTGATTACAGGTGTCTTGGAGCATTGTGATGAAAAGGGCATGGATCATTGCGATGAGAAGGCCATGGAACATTCTGATGACATGGGTCATGGAGCTTTGTGATGACAAGGGCATGGAGCATTGTGATGAGAGGTGTCATGGAGCACTGTGATGACCAGCATCACGGATCATTGTGAATACAGGGTTCATGGAGCATTGGGATGACAAGGGCATGGATCATTTTGATGACAAGGGTCATGGAGCATTGGGCTGAAAATGTTCATGGAGTATTGTGATGACACGGTCATGGAGCATTGTGATGACTAGGGAATGGAGCACTGTGATGACAAGGGTCCCGTATCATTGTGTTGTCAGCTGTCAAGGTGTTTTGTGATGACAGTGGTCATGGAGCATTTTGATGATATTGGTCAAGGAGCTTTGTGATGAGAAGGTCATGGAGCATTGGGCTGAAAATGTTCATGGATTATTGTGAAGACAGTGTTCATGGAGCTTTGTGATGACAAGGAAATGGAGCATGCTGATGACAAGATCCTGGAGCATTGTGATGAGAAGACCATGGAGACTTGTGATGACAATTCTCATGGAGAATTCTGATGAAAATGGGCATGGATCATTGTGATTACAGGGGTCTTGGAGCATTGTGATAACAAGGGCTTGGAGCATTGTGAGGAGAAGGCCATGGAGCTCTCTGATGACATGCATCATGGAGCTTTGTGATGACAACGTCATGGAGCATTGTGATTACATGGGACTTGTAGCATTGTGATGAAAAGGGCATGGATCATTGCGATGAAAACGGCATGGAGCCTTGTCATGTCACGGTTCAAGGAGCATACTGATGACAAGTGTCAGGGAGCATTGTGATGACAAGTGTATTGAGCATTGTGATGACAAAGGTCATGGAGCATTGTGATGAGAAGACCATGGATAATTGTGATGATGAGCGTCCTGGGGTGTTGTGATGATAAGTGTTATGGAACATTGTGATCACAAGGGTCTGGTGCATTATGATGACAGAGGTCATGGAGCATTTTGATTTCATTGTGATGACAATAGCCTGAAGCATTATGATGATGGGCATGGTGCATTGTGATGACAGTGTTCATGGAGCATTGAGATGAAAAGGGGCATGGAGCATTGTGATTAAATGGGTGTGGAGCATTGTGATGACAAAGGCATGGAGCCTTGTGATGAGAAGGCAATGGAACATTCTGATGACATGCGTCATGGAGCTTTGTGATGACAAGGGCATGGATCATTGTGATGACAAGGGCCATTGATAATTTTAATGATCAGGTCGTGAAACATTGTGATGAGAAGTGCATGGAGCTTCCTATGTCAGGGGACATGGAGCAGTGCGATGACAATTGCATGGAGTATTGTGATGACAAGAGCATATAACATTGTGATGAGTAGTGCCATGGAGCATTGTGATGACAAGGACGTGGAGAATTGTGAGGACAAGGGACATTGAGCTTTGAGATGACCAAGGCATGGAGCACTGTGATGGCAAAACCGTGGAGCATTGTGATGAGAAGACCTTGTGTAATTGTGATGTCGAGCATCATGGAGCAGTGTAATGACAAGGAGCATGAAGCATTGTGATGACAGGTGTAAGGGAGCATTGTAATGACAGGGGTCATGGAGCATTGTGATGACAAGGGCATGGAGCACTGTAATGACAAGGGAATGGAGCATTGTGATGACAAGGGCCATTGAGAATTTTGATGACAAGGTCGTGTAGCATTGTGATGACAAACACTTGGAGCTTGCTATGACAGGGTTCATGGAGCATTGTAATGACAAGTGAATGGAGAATTGTGATGACAAGTGCATGTAACATTGTGATGAGAAGTGTCATGTAGCATTGTGATGAAAAGGACAATATGAACTGTGATGACAAGGGACATGGAGCATTGTGATAACCAGGGCATGGAGCATTGGGATGACAGGGGTTATGGAGCATTATTATGACAAGGGCCATGGTGCATTCTGACATAAGGTATCACTTAAGAAGGGAATGTAAACATGGCTACATATGAACTGAATTAGGAAGGAGAATAGAGTCTCAGATTTAGAAAAAAACTCTTATGTTTGCTTAAGGGGAAAGGAGAGGTGGGGAGATGCCCAAAACCAGAGTATGATATTAGTACAGGTACCGTTCCATAACCCAAATACAGGAGAGACAAGCCCTACTCCTTCCTCAGTGAACGGAAGTCAACACCCATATTCCCCGCACAGAAATATATCTGACTTGTAAAAATTTTAAAACTTATATATTGATATGTCTCCGTAAGGGAACCAAGTGTGTCTAGAACGACATAAACATGGTGGTGAGAATCAGCTCAAACTCACTATAAAAATGAATTTCAAAACAAAACAAAAAAACAGTGAAATTCTTACACAATACTTTCAGGGGTTCTGATGAAACCTGGAATGACCCTATCTACAATGACAGCTGCATGTGGCATAAGCCTGGTCACTTGGGACTGAGAGGATTGGTGAGATAGGGTGAGAAAATGCAGACCTTTTAAAACAATAGTGCCTGCCACCCATTCCATGTTTCCCAACTCTCAACGTAGAAGGGAATATCACTACAGTTATAACATGCATGGGAAACCTAGAGAATGGACACCCTCTGATGATGAAATGTTTCTAAAACTCTACTATATTTTTCTCTCATTGTGCTCCAGTTTGACATTCCAACTGCTTTACTATCAATATCCCAATTTGGAGAGTCAGCCCCTATAACCTCCAGGTTCGCACAGTTGGCAAATTTTGCAGAGGATATAAGGGAAGAGGTAGAACCAATGAGAGAGTAGCTGTAGGCATTTGGAAGGCAACATGGCACTCTAATTTCCCGTCACGAAGAATAATTAACCAAATTCTCAGCCTGCCCCAGCCGGAACCAGTATAGGTCCTGAAGCACAATTGTGGATTTGCCGTCAGCTCACAAAAACGCGAGTTGAAAAATGGAGCTCAGGGGCACAGCAATTCACTAACTTGCAGAGTTATAAAGGACTACTAACTTCCAAAAATCTGTTGAGGGAAAGCCACGAGGAGGACTTGAAAATGAGGAAGAATAGCACGAAACAGATTTCAAGAAGTACATTGGAATCGCTTTTAAATACAGGAAAAGCATCACAACTTCAACAATTATGAAAATGGCCATAAAGGACGTATGCATTTTCACCTGAATATAATCAGGAGAAAACGCATACGCCCTTTTTGGCCAAGCCAGCAAGAGGGAAATACAAATCCGCACACCAAAGAAGTATCATTTCCAACCGGTCAAAAGGGACATCCGCAAAATGTGTAAAAACCAGAAAGGCAAGACAGGAACAGGAGAACAGGGAGCCTTGTTATGCTGATGGGTGGGATGTAAATTGCCAACTGCCTCTCTGGAGGAGTGCATTGTGTTCCCTAAAACAAGTAAACAACAGAGCTACAGAGCCAAGGGCGCTTCCAGTCTAGGGAATATACCTTGGGAAAACTGAAAATCAATAAGCTAGAGCCACCCCAATATTTAGGGCTCCACTCTTTACAAGAACCTCAATTTGGGTACACCTTAAATATCCCAGGAAAGACAAAAATGGTTCACGAAATTGTGGTACTTAGGTACAGTGGAATATCCCTCAGCCATGAAATAAATGTCATAAGGCCAGTAGCAGCAAAATGAGTGGATTCAGGTACGATGCATCTAAGTGAAATAAGTCACAGAGAAAAAGAAACTTATCATAAGGTATCACTTATGAAGGTCCAGTAAACATGACTATACATGAACTGAGTTAGGAAAGAGAAGAGAGTCTCACACTTAGAAAACACTCTTATGCCTGCTTAAGGGGAAGGAGAGGTGGGCTGATGCATAAAACCATAGTTTGATATAAGCAGAGGTACCGTTCCAAAAACCAAATAAGGAATAGACAAGACCTACATATCCCTCAGTGAAAGGGACTCAACACCCCATATTCCCCGCAGAGGAATATATCTGAGTAATAAGAATCTTAAAAACTATGTATTGATATGTCACCGTAAGGGAATCAAGTGTGTCTAGACTGGCATAAACATGGCAGTGAGGATAAGCTCAAAACCAGTATAAAAGGGAATTTCAAAAACAAAACAAAAAAAACAGGGAAATTCTTTACAATTCCTTCAGGGTCTTTGATGAAACCTGGAATGACTCTATCTACAACGACAGCTGGAAGTGGCATCAGGATGGACACTTGGGACTGAGAGTTTTGGTGAGATTGGGTGAGCAAATGCAGACCTTTTAAAGCAACAATGCGTGGTACCCATTCCATGGGTCCCAACTCTCCAGGTTGAAAGGAATATTACTACAGCTATAATATGTACAGGAATCCTAGAGAATGGACACAGTGAGAATACGAAAGGTTTCTAAAACTCAACTAATAGTCCCTCTCCTGGTGCTCCAGTTTGACTTTCCAACTGCTTTACGATCAATCTGACAAATTGGAATGACAGCCCCTTTAACCTCCTGGTTTGCACACGTTCCAATTTGGCAGAGGATGAAAGGGAAGAGGTAGAACCAATGAGAGAGTAGCTGTTAAGCATTTGGACGGGTACATGTCACAATAATTGCCCGGCAGGAAGAAGAATCAAACAAAATCTCAGTCACCCGCCGGTAACCAGTATAGGTCCTGAACCAAAGTACTGGATTTGCGGTCAGCTGACAAAAAACTAGTTTAAACATGGAGCTCTGGGGCACAGCAATTCAAAAACTGGCAGAGTAATAAAGGACAACTATCGTCTAAAAATCTGTTGAGGGAAGGCTACAAGGCGGCCTTCAAAGCGAGGCAGAATAGCAAGAAACAGATTTCAAGAGGCACACTGGAATCACATTTAAAGGATAGGAAGAGGGGCACAACTTCGACAATGATGCAGTTGGCCAAAAAGGGCGTATGCATTTTCTCCTAAATATATTCAGGAGAAAACGCATATGCCCTTTTTGGCCAAGCAAGCAAGCGGGCAATGCAAATCTGCACTACAAAGAAGTATCACTTCCCACCGGTCAAAAGGGACATCCACTAAATGTGTAAAAACCAGAAAGGCAAAACAGCCCTGGAGAACAGGGAGCCTTGTTATGCTGATGGGCGAGATGTAAATTGCCAACTGCCTCACTGGAGAAGTGCATTGTGTTCCCTAAAACAAGTAAACAACAGAGCTACAGAGCCAAGGGCACTACCAGTTTAGTGAATATACCTTGGAAAAACTGAAATTCAATAATCCAGAGCAACCCCAATATTTAGGGCTGCACTGCTTACAAGAACCTCAACTTGGGTACACCTTAAATATCCCAGTTAAGACAAAATTGGTTCAACAAATGTTGGTACTTAAGTACGATGGAATATCACTCAGCCATGAAATCAATGTCATAAGTCCAGTAGCAACAAAATGAGTGGATTCAGGTACAATGATTCTAAGTGACATAAGTCACAGAGAAAAAGAAACTTATCATTAGATATCGCTTATGAAGGTCCTGTAAACATGGCTATACATGAACTGAGTTAGGAAAGAGAAGAGAGTCTCACATTTAGAAAACAATCTTAGGCCTGCTTAAGGGGTATGGAGAGGTGTGGTGATGCATAAAACCAGAGTTTGATATTAGTACAGGTACAGTTCCAAAAACTAAATACGGAATAGACAAGACCTACAACTTCCTCAGTGAAAGGGACTCAAAACCCCATATTTCCCGCAGAGGAAGATATCTGAATAGTAAGAATCTTAAAACCTATGTATTGATATGTCTCCATAAGGAATCAAGTGTGTCTAGACTGGCATAAACATGACAGTGAGAATAAGCTCAAACGCACAATAAAAAGGAATTTCAAAAACAAAACAAAAAAAAACAGGGAAATGCTTTACAATTCCTTCAGGGTCTCTGATGAAACCTGGAATGACCCTATCTAGAACGACAGCTGGATGTGGCATAAGGCTGGACACTTGGGACTGAGAATACTGGTGAAATTGGGTGAGCAAATGCAGACCCTTTAAAGCAATAATGTGTGGCACCCATTCCATGGGTCCCAACTCTCCCAGTTGAAGGGAATATTACTACAGCTATAAGATGTACGGGAAACTTAGAGAATGGACACACTGTGAATACGAAAGGTTTCTAAACCTCAATTAATAGTCCCTCTCCTGGTGCTCCGATTTGACTTTCCAACTGCTTTACTATCAATCTCCCAACTTGGAGAGACAGCCCCTTTAACCTGCTGGTTCGCACAGGATGCCAATTTGGTAGAGGATTAAAGGAGAAGAGGGAGAACCAATGAGAGAGTAGCTGTTAGGTATTTGGATTGGCACATGTCACTCTAAATTCCCGGCAGGTAGAAGAATTAAACAAAGGCTCAGCCTCCCGGCGGGAACCAGTATGGGTCCTGAACCAAAATTTTGGACTTGCGTTCAGCTCACAAAAACGAGTTGAAAAATGGAGCTCAGGGGCACAGCATTTCACAAACTGGCAGAGTAATAAAAGACAACTATCTTCCAAAAATCTGTTGAGGGAAGGCAATGAGGCAGACTTGAAAGCGAGGCAGAATAGCAGGAAACAGATTTCAAGAAGTAGGTTGGAATCACCTTTAAAGCACAGGAAGAGGGGCACAACTTCAACAATGATGCACTTGGCCATAACGTGCGTATGCGTTTTCTCCTGAATATATTCAGGAGAAAACACTTATGCCCTTTTTGGCCAAGCAGCAAGCGGGCAATGCAAATCTGCACTACAAAGAAATATCACTTCCCACCGGTCATAAGGGACATCCGCAAAATGTGTTAAAACCAGAAAGGCAAGACAGGCCCTGGAGAAGAGGGAGCATTGTTATGCTGATTGGTGGGATGTAAATCGCCAACTGCCTCTCTGGATGAGTGCATTGTGTTCCCTAAAACAAGTAAACAACAGAGCTACAGAGCCAAGGGCACTTCCAGTCTAGGGAATATACCTTGGGAAAACTGAAAATGAATAAGAGAGAGCCACACCAAAATTTAGGGCTGCAGTGTTTTCAAGAACCTGAAATTGGGTACACCTTAAATATCCCAGGAAAGAAAAAAATTGTTCAAGAAATTGTGGTACTTACGTACGATGGTATACCTCATCCTTGAAATCAGTGTCATAAGGCCAGTAGCAGCAAAATGAGTGGATTCAGGTACGATGATTGTAAGTGAAATAAGTCACAAAGAAAAAGAAACTTATCATAAGGTATCACTTATGAAGGTCCTGTAAACATGGCTACACTTGAACTGAGTTAGAAAAAAAACAGTCTCAATTTATAAAAACACTCTTATGCCTGCTTAAGAGGGAAGGAGAGGTGGGGTGATGCATAAAACTAGAGATTCGTATTAGTACAGGTACCGTTCCAAAAACAAAATACGGAATAGACAAGACCTACACATTCATCAGTGAAAAGGACTCAACACCCCATGATTCCCGCAGAGGAATTTATCTGACTAGTAAGAATCTTAAAACCTATGTATGGATATGCCTCCGTAAGGGAATCAAGTGTGTCTACACTGGCATAAACATGGCAGGTAGAATCAGCTCAAACCCACTATAAAATGTAATTTCAAAAACAAAACCAAAAAACAGGGAAATTCTTTACAATTCCTTCAGGGGCTCTGATGATACCAGGAATCACCCTATCTACAATGCCAGCTGACTGTAGCATAAGGCTGGACACTTGGGACACAGAGGATTGGTGAGCTTGGGTGAGCAAATGCAGACTATTTAAAGCAAAACACGTGGCAAACATTCCATGGGTTCAAACTCTCCAGATAGAAGGGAATATTACTACAGCTATAACAGGTACGGGAAACCTAGAGAATGGACACACTGTGAGTACGAAAGTTTTCTAAAACTCAACGAGTAGTCCCTCTCCTGGTGCTCTGGTTTGACTTTGCAACTGCTTTACTGTCAATCTCCCAACTTGGAGAGACAGCCCCTTTAACCTTCTGTTCGCACAGGTGGCCAATTTGGCAGATGATGAAAGGAAAGAGGGAGAACCAATGAGAGAGTAGCTGTTAGGCATTTGGACAGGCACATATCACTCTAATTTCCGGGCAGGAAGAAGAATTAACCAAACTCTCAGCCACTCACCGGGAACCAGTATAGGTCCTCATCCAAAATTTCGGACTTGCGTTCAGCTCACAAAAAACGAGTTGAAAAATGGAGCTCAGGGGCACAGCAATTCACAAACTGGAAGAGTAATAAAGGACAACTATCGTCCAAAAATCTGTTGAGGGAAGGCAACGAGTCGGACTTGAAAGCAGGCAGAATAGCAGGAAACAGATTTCCAGAGGTACGTTGGAAAGCCTTTAAAGCACAGGAAGAGGGGCACAACTTCGACAATGATGCACTTGGCCAAAAAGGGCGTATGTGTTTTCTCCTGAATATATTCAGGAGAAAACGCATATGCACTTTTCGGTCAAGCAAGCAGGCAATGTAAATCTGCACTACAAAGAAGTATCACTTCCCATCAGGCAAAAGGGACATCCACAAAATGGGTAAAAACCAGAAAGGCAAGACAGGCCCTGGAGAACAGGGAGACTTGTTATGCTGATGGGTGGGATGTAAATTGCCAACTGCCTTTCTGCAGGAGTGCATTGTGTTCCCAAAAACAAGTAAACAACAGAGCTACAGAGCCAGGGGCGCTTCCAGTCTAGGGAATGTACCTTGGGAAAACTGAAAATCAAAAAGACAGAGCCTGCCCCAAATTTAGGGCTGCACTGCTTACAAGAACCTCAACTTGGGTACACCTTAAATATCCCATGAAAAATAAAAATGGTTCAAAAATTGTGGTACTTACGTACGAAGGAATATCCCTCAGCCATGAAATCAATGTCATAAGACCAGTAGCAGCAAAATGCGTGGATTCAGGTACGATGATTCTAAGTGAAATAAGTCACACAGAAAAAGAAACTTATCATAAGATATCACTTATGAAGATCCTGTAAACATGGCTACACTTGAACTGAGTTAGGAAAGAGAACAGAGTCTCACATTTAGAAAACACTCTAATGCCTGCTTAAGGGGGATGGAGAGGTTGGGTGATGCATAAAACCAGAGTTGATATAAGCAAAGGTACCATACCAAAACCCAACTATGGAATAGATAAGACCTACACCTTCCTCAGTGAAAGGGACTCAATACCGATATTTCCCACAGAGGAATATATCTGACTAGTAAGAATCTTAAAACCTATTTATTGATATGTCTGCATAAGGGAATCAAGTGTGTCTAGACTGGCATAAACATGGCAGCGAATATCAGTTCAAACCCACTATAAAAAGGAACTTCAAAAACAAACCAAAAAAACAGGGAAATCATTTTCAATTCCTTCAGGGTCTCTGATGAAACCTGGAATGACCCTATCTACAATGACAGCTGGATGTGGCATAAGGCTGGATACTTGGGACTGAATGGATTGGTGAGATTGGATGAGCAAATGCAGACCCTTTAAAGCAATAATGCATGGCACCCATTCCATGGATACCAACTCTCCAGGTTGAAGGGAATATTACTACAGCTATAACATGTGTGGGAAACCTAGATGATGGACACACTGTGAAGAGGATAGGTTTCTAAAACTCAACGAATAGTCCCTCTCCTAGTGCTCCAGTTTGACATTCCAACTGCCTTACTATCAATCTCCCAACTTGGAGAGAAAGCCCCTTATCCTCCTGATTCGCACAGGTTGCCAATTTGGCAGAGGATGAAAGGGAAGAGGGAGAACCAATGAGAGAGTAGATGTTAGGCATTTGGACGGGCACATGTCACTCTAACTTCCCGGCCCGAAGAAGGATTAACCAAAGTCTCAGCCACCCACTGGGAACCAGTATATTTTCTGAACCAAAATGTTGGACTTGCATTCAGCTCACAAAATACGAGTAGAAAAATGGAGCTCAGGGGCACAGCAATTCACAAACTGTCAGAGTAATAAAGGACAACTATCGTCCAAATATCTGTTGAGGGAATGCAACGAGGTGGACTTGAAAGAGAGGCAGAATAGCAGGAAACAGATTTCATGAGGTACATTGGAATTGCCTTTAAAGCACAGGACGAGAGGCACAACTTCGACAATGATGCACTTTGCCAAAAATGGCGTATGCATTTTCCCCTGAATATATTCAGCAGAAACTGGATACACCCTTTTTGGCCAAGCAAGCAAGCGGGCAATGCAAATCTGCACTACAAAGAAGTATCACTTCCCATCAGGCAAAAGGGACATCCACAAAATGGGTAAAAACCAGAAAGACAAGACAGGACCTGGAGAACAGGGAGCCTTGTTATGCTGATGGGCGGGATGTAAATTGCCAACTGCCTCTCTGGAGGAGAGCATTGTGTCCCCTAAAATAAGTAAACAACAGAGCTAAAGAGCCAAGGGCGCTTCCCGTCTAGGGAATATACCTTGGGAAAACTGAAAATCAATAAGACAGAGCCACCCCAAAATTTAGAGCTGCACTGCTTACAAGGACCTCAACTTGGGTACACTTTAAATATCCCAGGAAATATAAAAATGGTTCAAAAAATTGTGATACTTACGTACGATGGAATATCCCTCAGCCATGAAATCAATGTCATAAGTCCAGTAGCAGCAAAATGAGTGGATTCAGGTACGATGATTCTAAGTGAAATAAGTCGCACAGAAAAAGAAACTTATCTTAAAATATCACTTATGAAGATCCTGTAAACATGCCTACACTTGAACTGAGTTAGGAAAGAGAACAGAGTCTCATATTTAGAAAACACACTTATGACTGCAAAGGGGGAAGGAGAGGTTGGGTGATGCATAAAACCAGACTTTGATATAAGCACAGGTACCGTTCCAAAAACCAACAATGAAATAGACAAGACCTACCCCTTCCTCAGTGAAAGGGACTCAAAACCCCATATTTCCCACAGAGGAATATATCTGACTAGTAAGAATCTTAAAACCTATGTATTGATATGTCCCCGTAAGGGAATCAAGTGTATCTAGACTGGCATAAACATGGCAGCGAGAATCAGCTCAAACCCACTATAAAAAGCAATTTCAAAAACAAAACAAAAAAACAGGGAAATTCTTTACAATTCCTTCAGGGTCTCTGATGAAACCTGGAATGACCCTATCTACAATGACAGCTGGATGTGGCATAAGGCTGGTCACTTGGGACTGAGAGGATTGGTGAGATTGGGTGAGCAAAAGCAGACCCTTTAAAGCAATAATGCATGGCACACATTCCATGGGTCCCAACTCTCCAGGTGGAAAGGAATATTACTGCAGCTATATCATGTACGGGAAACATAAAGAATGGACAAACTGTGAATATAAAAGGTTTCTAAAACTCAACGAACATTCCCTCTCCTGGTACTCACGTTTGACTTTCCAACTGCTTTACTATCAATCACACAACTTGGGAGACAGCCCCTTTAACCTCCTGTTCGCTCAGGTTGCCAATTTGGCAGAGTGTGAAAGGGAAGAGGGAGAACCAATGAAGGTGTAGCTGTTAGGCATTTGGACAGGCACATGTCACTCTAATTTCCCGGCAGGAAGAAGAATTAACAGAAGTCTCAGCCAGCCACCTGGAACCAGTATAGTTCCTGAACCAAAATTTTGGACTTGCGTTCAGCTCACAAAAAGCGAGTTGAAAAATATAGCTCAGGGGCAAAGCAATTCACAAACTGGCAGAGTAATAAAGGACATCTATCGTCCAAAACTCTGTTGAGGGAAGGCAACGAGGCGGACTTGAAAGCGAGGCAGAATAGCAGGAAACAGATTTCAAGAGGTACGTTGGAATCGCCTGTAAAGCACAGGAAGAGGGGCACAACTTCGACAATTATGCATTTGGCCTCAAAGGGCGTATGCGTTTTCTCCTGAATATATTCAGGAGAAAACGCCTACGCCCTTTTTGGCCAAGCAAGCAAGCGGGCAATGCAAATCTGCACTACAAAGAAGTATCACTTCCCACTGGTCAAAAGGGACATCTGCAAAATTTGTTAAAACCAGAACGGCTATATAGACCCTGTAGAACAGGGAGCCATGTTATGCTGATGGGCGGGATATAAATTGCCAACTGCCTCTCTGGAGGAGTGCATTGTGTTCCCTAAAACAAGTAAACAACAGAGCTAAAGAGCCAAGGTCACTTCCAGTCTAGGGAATATACCTTGGAAAAACCGAAAATCAATAAGACAGAGCCAACCCCAAATTTAGGGCTGCACTGCTTACAAGAACCTCAAACTGGGTACACCTTAAATACCCCAGGAAATATAAAAATGGTTCAAAAAATTTTGGTACTTACGTACGATCGAATATCCCTCAGCCATGAAATCAATGCCATAAGACCAGTAGCAGCAAAATGAGTGGATTCAGGTACAATGATTCTAAGTGAAATAAGTCACACAGAAAAAGAAATTATCATAAGATATCACTTATGAAGATCCTGGAAACATGGTTACACTTGAACTGAGTTAGGAAACATAACAGAGAGAAGCAGTTCAAACCCACCATAAAAAGGAATTTCAGAGCTTCCCTGGTGGTGCAGTGGTTGAGAGTCCGCCTGCCGATGCAGGGGACACGGGTTCGTGCCCCGGTCCGGGAAGATCCCACATGCCGCAGAGCAGCTGGGCCCGTGAGCCATGGCCGCTGAGCCTGTGCGTCCGGAGCCTGCGCTCCGCAAGGGGAGAGGCCACAACAGTGAGAGGCCCGCATAACGCAAAAAAAAAAAAAAAAAAAAAAGGAATTTCAAAACAAAACAACACTTCCGGGTAAATTGGCGGAAGAGTAAGACGTGGCGATCACCTTCCTCCCCACGGATACACCAGAAATACAGCTACACGTGGAACAACTCCTACAGAACACCTACTGAATGCTGGCAGAAGACCCCAGACCTCCCAAAAGGCAAGAAACTCCCCATATACCTGGGTAGGGCAAAGCGGAGAGATTCCCGCACAGAGGATCGGGCCGAGCGGCACTCACCAGCCCGAGAGGCTTTTCTGCTCGCCCACCAGGGTGGGCGGCACTGGAAGCTGAGGCTCGGGCTTCGGTCAGAACGCAGGGAGAGGACTGGGGCTGGCGGCGAGAACTCAGCCTGAAGGGGGCTAATGTGCCACAGCTAGCCCTCAGTGAGTCCAGGAAAACTCGGGAGCTGCCGAAGAGGCAAGAGACTTTTTCTTCCCTCTTGGTTTCCTGGTGCGTGAGGAGAGGGGATTAAGGGCGCTGCTTAAAGGGGCTCCACAGACGGGCGCGAGTCACGACTGAAATCGTGGAGCCCAGTGACGGGCGTGGGACACTGGCGTTTCTGCTGCCACCGCCAAGTAGCCTGTGTGCGAGTGCAGGTCACTGTCCACACCGCCCTTCAGGGAGCCTGTGCAGCCCGCCACTGCCGGGGTCCCGGGATCCAGGGGCGGCTTCCCTGGGAGAACGCACAGCGCGCCTCGGGCTGGTGCAACATCACGCTGAACTCTACTGCTGCAGGCTCGCCCCGCACTGCGTGCCCCTCCCTCCTGCCCGGCCTGAGTGAGCCAGTGTCACCGAAGAGGCTGCTCCTTTAACCCTGTCCTGTGTGAGCGAAGAACAGATGCCCTCCGGAGACCTACACGCAGAGGCGGGGCCAAATCCAAAGTTGAGACCCAGGAGCTGTGAGAACAAAGAAGAGAAAGGGAAACCTCTCCCAGCAGCCTCAGAAGCAGCGGATTAAAGCTCCACAATCAACTTGATGTACCCTGCATCTGTGGAATACATGAATAGACAAAAAATCATCCCAAATTGAGGAGCCAGGTGTCAGTGCTGTGCCTCTGAGGTGGGAGAGCCAACTTCAGGACACTGGTCCACAAGAGACCTCCCAGCTCCACATAATATCAAACGGCGAAAATCTTCCAGAGATCTCCATCTCAACACCAGCACCCAGCTTCACTCAAAGACCAGCAAGCTACAGTGCTGGACAACCTATGCCAAACAACTAGCAAGACAGGAACACAACGCCACCCATTAACAGAGAGGTGGCCTAAAATCATAAAAAGTCCGCATATACCCCAAAACACACCACCAGACGTGGACCTGCCCACCAGAAAGACAAGATCCAGCCTCATCCACCAGAACACAGGCACTAGTACCTTCCACCAGGAAGATTACACAACCCACTAAACCAACCTTAGCCACTGGGGACAGACACCAAAAACAACGGGAACTACGAACCTGCAGCCTACAAAAAGGAGACCCCAAACACAGTAAGAGAAGCAAAATGAGAAGACAGAAAAACACACAGCAGGAGAAGGAGCAAGATAAAAACCCACCAGACCTAACAAATGAAGAGGAAATAGGCAGTCTACCTGAAAAAGAATTCAGAATAATGATGGTAAAGATGATCCAAGATTCTATTTCCAAGATCCAAAATCTTGGAAATAGAATAGACAAAATGCAAGAAACAGTTAACAAGGACCTAGAAGAACTAAAGATGAATCAAGCATCGATTAAAAACACAATAAATGAAATAAAAAATACTCTAGATGGGATCAATAGCAGAATAACTGAGGCAGAAGAACGGATAAGTGAGGTGGAAGATAAAATAGTGGAAATAACTGCTGCAGAGCAAAATAAAAAAAAAAAAAGAAAAGAACAGAGGACAGTCTCAGAGACCTCTGGGACAACATTAAACGCACCAATATTCAAATTATAGGGGTTTCAGAAGAAGAAGAGTAAAAGAAAGGGACTGAGAAAATATTTGAAGAGATTATAGTTGAAAACTTCCCTAATATGGGAAAGGAAATAGTTAATCAAGTCCAGGAGGCACAGAGAGTCCCATACAGAATACATCCAAGGAGAAATACGCCAAGACACATATTAATCAAACTGTCAAAAATTAAACACAAAGAAATCATATTAAAAGCAGCAAGGCAAAAACAACAAATAACACACAAGGGAATCCCCATCAGGATAACAGCTGATCTCTCAGCAGAAACTCTACAAGCCAGAAGGGAGTGGCAGGACATAATTAAAATGATGAAGGAGAAAAACCTGCAACCAAGATTACTCTACCCAGCAAGGATCTCATTCAGATTTGATGGAGAAATTAAAACGTTTACAGACAAGCAAAAGCTGAAAGAGTTCAGCACCACCAAACCAGCTTTACAACAAATGCTAAAGGAACTCCTCTAGGCAAGAAACACAACAGAAGGAAAAGACCTACAATAACGAACCCAAAACAATTAAGAAAATGGGAATAGGAACATACATATCGATAATTACCTTAAATGTAAATGGACTAAATGCTCCCACCAAAAGACACAGATTGGCTGAATGGATACAAAAACAAGACCCATATATATGCTGTCTACAAGAGACCCACTTCAGACCTAGAGACACATACAGACTGAAAGTAAGGGGATGGAAAAAGATATTCCATGCAAATGGAAACCAAAAGAAAGCTGGAGTAGCAATTCTCATATCAGACAAAATAAACTTTAAAATAAAGACTACTAGAAGAGACAAAGAAGGACACTACATAATGATCAAGGGATCGATCTAAGAAGAAGATATAACAATTGTAAATATTTATGCACCAAACATAGGAGCACCTCAATACATAAGGCAAATACTAACAGCCATAAAACGAGAAATCAACAGTAACACAATCATAGTAGGGGACTTTAACACCCCACTTTCACCAATGGACAGATCATCCAAAATGAAAATAAATAAGGAAACACAAGCTTTAAATGATACATTAAACAAGATGGACTTAATTGATATTTATAGGACATTCCATCCAAAAACAACAGAATACACATTTTTCTCAAGTACTCATGGAACATTCTCCAGGATAGATCATATCTTGGGTCACAAATCAAGCCTTGGAAAATTTAAGAAAATTGAAATTGTATCAAGTATCTTTTCTGACCACAATGCTATGAGACTAGATATCAATTACAGGAAAAGAGCTGTAAAAAATACAAACACATGGAAGCTAAACAATACACTACTTAATAACGAAGTGATCACTGAAGAAATCAAAGAGGAAATTAAAAAATACCTAGAAACAAATGACAATGGAGACACGACGACCCTAAACCTATGGGATGCAGCAAAAGCAGTTCTAATAGGGAAGTTTATAGCAATACAATCCCACCTTAAGAAACAGGAAACATCTCGAATAAACAACCTAACCTTGCACCTAAAGCAATTAGAGAAAGAAGAACAAAAACATCCCAAAGTTAGCAGAAGGAAAGAAATCATAAAAATCAGATCAGAAATAAATGAAAAAGAAATGAAGGAAACGATAGCAAAGATCAATAAAACTAAAAGCTGGTTCTTTGAGAAGATAAACAAAATTGATAAACCATTAGCCAGACTCAGCAAGAAAAAAAGGGAGAAGACTCAAATCAATAGAATTAGAAATGAAAAAGGAGAAGTAACAACTGACACTGCAGAAATACAAAAGATCATGAGAGATTACTACAAGCAACACTATGCCAATAAAATGGACAACCTGCAAGAAACGGACAAATTCTTAGAAATGCACAACCTGCCAAGACTGAATCAGGAAGAAATAGAAAATATGAACAGACCAATCACAAGCACTGAAATTGAAACTGTGATTAAAAATCTTCCATCAAACAAAAACCAAGGACCAGATGGCTTCACAGGCGAATTCTATCAAACATTTATAGAAGAGCTAACACCCGTCCTTCTCAAACTCTTCCAAACAATATCAGAGGAAGGAACACTCACAAACTCACTCTACGAGGCCACCATCACCGTGATACCAAAACCAGGCAAGGATGCCACAAAGAAAGAAAACTACAAGCCAATATCACTGATGAACATAGATGCAAAAATCCTCAACAAAATACTAGCAAACAGAATCCAACAGCACATTAAAAGGATCATACACCATGATCAAGTGGGGTTTATTCCAGGAATGCAAGGATTCTTCAATATACACAAATCAATCAATGTGATACACCATATTAACAAGTTGAAGGAGAAAAACCATATGATCATCTCAATAGATGCAGAGAAAGCTTTCGACAAAATTCAACACCCATTTATGATAAAATCCCTGCAGAAATTAGGCATAGAGGGATCTTTCCTCAACATAATAAAGGCCATATATGACAAACCAACAGCCAGCATCGTCCTCAATGGTGAAAAATTGAAGCCATTTCCACTAAGATCAGGAACAAGACAAGGCTGCCCACTCTCACCACTCTTATTCAACATAGTTTTGGAAGTTTTAGCCACAGCAATCAGAGAGGAAAAGGAAATAAAAGGAATCCAAATTGGAAAAGAAGAAGTCAAGCTGTCACTGTTTGCAGATGACATGATACTATCCATAGAGAATCCTAAAGATGCTACCGAAAAACTACTAGAGCTAATCAATGAATCTGGTAAAGTAGCAGGATACAAAATTAATGTACAGAAATCTCTGGCATTCCTGTACACTAATGATGAAAAATCTGAAAATGAAATCAAGAAAACACTCCCATTTACCATCGCAACAAAAAGAATAAAATATCTAGGAATAAACCTACCTAAGGAGACAAAAGACCTGTATGCAGAAAATTATAAGACACTGATGAAAGAAATTAAAGATGATACAAATAGATGGAGAGATATACCATGCTCCTGGATTGGAAGAATCAATATTGTGAAAATGACTCTACTACCCAAAGCAATCTACAGATTCAATGCAATCCCTATCAAACTACCACTGGCATTTTTCACAGAACTAGTACAAAAAATTTCAAAATTTGTTTGGCAAAACAAAAGACCCCGAATAGCCAAAGCAACCTTGAGAACGAAAAACGGAGCTGGAGGAATCAGGCTCCCGGACTTCAGACTATACTACAAAGCTACAGTAATCAAGACAGTGTGGTACTGGCATAAAAACAGAAAGATAGATCAGTGGATCAGGAGAGAAAGCCCGGAGATAAACCCACGCACATATGGCCAACTTATCTTTGATAAAGGAGGCAGGAATGTACAGTGGAGAAAGGACAGCCTTTTCAGTAAGTGGTGCTGGGAAAACTGGACAGGGACATGTAAAAGTTTGAGATTAGATCATTCCCTAACACCATACACAAAAATAAGCTCAAAATGGATTAAAGACTTAAATGTAAGGCCAGAAACTATCAAACTCTTAGAGGAAAACATAGGTAGAACAGTGTATGACATAAATCACAGCAAGATCCTTTTGGACCCACCTCCTAGAGAAATGGAAATAAAAACAAAGATAAACAAAAGGGACCTAATGAAACTTCAAACCTTTTGCACAGCAAAGGAAACCATAAACAAGACCAAAAGACAACCCTCAGAATGGGAGAAAATATTTGCAAATGAAGCAACTGACAAAGGATTAATCTCCAAAATTTATAAACAGCTCATGCAGCTCAAAAGCAAAAAAACAAACAACCCATTCCAAAAATGGGCAGAAGACTTGAATAGGCATTTCTCCAAGGAAGATATACAGACTGCCAACAAACACATGAAAGAATGCTCAACATCATTAATCATTAGAGAAATGCAAATCAAAACTACAATGAGATATCATCTCACACCAGTCAGAATGGCCATCATCAAGAAATCTAGAAACAATAAATGCTCGAGAGGGTGTGGAGAAAAGGGAACACTCTTGCACTGCTGGTGGGAATATGAATTGGTACAGCCACTATGGAGAACAGTATGGAGGTTCCTTAAAAAACTAAAAACAGAACTACCATATGACCCAGCAAACCCACTACTAGGCATATACACTGAGAAAACCATAATTCCAAAAGAGACATGTACCAAAATGTTCATTGCAGCTCTATTCACAATAGCCCGAAGCTGGAAACAACCTAAGTGTCCATCATCGGATGCATGGAAAAAGAATATGTGGAACATATATACAATGGAATATTACTCACCCATAAAAAGAAACGAAACTGAGCTATTTGTAATGAGGTGGATAGACGCAGAGTCTGTCATACAGAGTGAAGTAAGTCAGAAAGAGAAAGAGAAATACCGTATGCTAACACATATATACGAATTTTAAAAAAAAGAAATGTCATGAAGAACCTAGGGGTTAAACGGGAATAAAGACACAGACCTACATGAGAATGGACATGTGGATATGGGGAGGGGTAAGGGTAAGCTGTGACAAAGCGAAAGAGAGCATGGACATATATACACTAACAAACGTAAGGTAGATAGATACGGGGAAGCAGCCGCAGAGCACAGGGAGATCAGCTTGGTGCTTTGTGACCACCTGGAGGGGTGGGATGGGGAGGGTGGGAGGGAGGGAGCTGTATGAGGGAGGGATGTGGGAACAGATGTATATGTATGACTGATTCACTTTGTTATAAAGCAGAAACTAATAAAAAATAAAAAATAAATTTAAAAAAACCAGGGAAATTCTTTACAATTCCTTCAGGGTCTCTGATGAAACATGGAATGACCCTATCTACAATGACAGCTGGATGTGGCATAAGGCTGGACACTTGGGACTGAGAGGATTGGTGAGATTGGGTGAGCAAATGCAGACCCTTTAAAACAATAATGCATGGCACCCAATCCATGGGTCCATACTCTCCAGGTTGAAGGGAATATTACTACAGCTATAACATGTATGGGAAACTTAGAGGACGGACACACTGTGAATATGAAAGATTTCTAAAACTCAACGAATAGTCCCTCTCCTGGTGCTCCGGTTTGACATTCCAAGTACCTTACTATCAATCTTCCAACATGGAGAGAGAGCCCCTTTACCCTCCTGGTTCGGAGAGGTTGCCAACTTGGCAGAGGATGAAAGGGAAGAGTGAGAACCAATGAGAGAGTAGCTGTTAGGCATTTGGACGGGCACATGTCACTCTAATTCCTGGCAGGAAGAAGAATTAACCAAAGACTCAGCCACCCACCGGGAACCAGTATGGATCCTGAACCAAAATTTTGGACTTGCACTCAGGTCACAAAAAACGAGTTGAAAAATGGAGCTCAGGGGCACAGCAATTCACAAACTGTCAGAGTAATAAAGGACAACGATCGTCCAAATATCTGTTGAGGGAAGGCAACGAGGTGGACTTGAAAGAGAGGCAGAATAGCAGGAAACAGATTTCATAAGGTATGTTGGAAGAGCCTTTAAAGCACAGGACGAGAGGCACAACTTGGACAATGATGTACTTGGCCAAAAACGGCGTATGTGTTTTCCCCTGAATATATTCAGGAGAAAACGCATACGCCCTTTTTGGCCAAGCAAGCAAGCAGGCAATGCAAATCTGCACTACAAAGAAGTATCACTTCCCTCCAGTCAAATGGGACATCCACAAACTGGGTAAAATCCAAAAAGGCAAGACAGGCCCTGGAGAAAAGGGAGCCTTGTTATGCAGATGGGCGGGATGTAAATTGCCAACTGCCTCTCTGGAGGTGTGCATTGTGTTCCATAAAACAAGTAAACAACAGAGCTACAGAGCCAAGGGCGCTTCCAGTCTAGGGAATATACGTTGGGATAACTGAAAATCAATAAGACAGTACCACCCCCAAATTTAGGGCTGCACTGCTTACAAGAACCTCAACTTGGGTACACCATAAATATCCCAGGAAATATAAAAATGGTTCAAAAAATTTTGGTACTTACGTACGATGGAATATCCCTCAGCCATTAAATCAATGTCATAAGAACAGTAGCAGCAAAATGAGTGGATTCAGGTACGATGATTCTAAGTGAAATAAGTCACACAGAAAAAGAAACTTATCATAAGATATCACTTATAAAGATCCTGTATACATGGCTGCACTTGATCTGAGTTAGGGAAGAAAACAGACTCTCACCTTTAAAAAACACTCTTATGCCTGCTTAAGGGGGATGGAGAGGTGGGATGATGCATAAAACCAGAGTTTGATATAAGCACAGGTACCGTTCCAAAAACCAACTATGGAATAGACAAGACCTACACCTTCCTCACTGAAAGGGACTCATAACCCCATATTTCCCGCAGAGGAATATATCTGACTAGTAAGAATCTTAAAACCTATGTATTGATATGTATGTGTAAGGGAATCAAGTGTGTCTAGACTGGCATAAACATGGCAGCGAGAATCAGCTCAAACCCACTATAAAAAGGAATTTCAAAAACAAAACAAGTAAACAAGGAAATTCTTGACAATTCCTTCATGGTCTCTGATGAAACCTGGAATGACCCTATTTACAATGACAGCTGGATGTGGCATAAGGCTGGACACTTGGGACTGAGGGGATTGTTGAGATTGGGTGAGCAAATGCAGAAACTTTAAAGCAATAATTCATGGCACCCATTCCATGGGTCCCAACTCTCCAGGTTGAAGGGAATATTACTACAGCTATAACATGTACGGGAAACCTAGAGAATGGACACACTGTGAATATGAAAGGTTACTAAAACTCAACGAATACTCCCTCTCCTGGTGCTCCGGGTTGACTTTCCAACTGCTTTACTATCAATCTCCCAACTTAGAGAGACAGCCCCTATAACCTCCTGTTCGCACAGGTTGCCAATTTGGACGAGGGTGAAATGGAAGAGTGAGTACCAATGAGAGAATAGCTGTTAGGCATTTGAATGGGCACATGTCACTCTAATTTCCCAGCAGGAAGAAGAATTAACCAAAGTCTCAGCCACCCTCTGTGTACCAGTATAGGTTCTGAACCAAATTTTGGACTTGCGTTCAGCTCACAAAAAACGAGTTGAAAAATGGAGCTCAGGGGCTGAGCAATTCAAAAACTGTGAGAGTAATAAAGGACAACTATCTTCCAAAAATCTGTGGAGGGAAGGCAACGACGTGGACTTGAAAGAGAGGCAGACTAGCAGGAAACAGATTTCATGAGGTATGTTGGAATTGCCTTTAAAGCACAGGACGAAGGGCACAACTTCGACAATGATGCACTTGGCCAAAAAGGGCGTATGCGTTTTCACCTGAATATATTGAGCAGAAAACGCATACGCCCTTTTTGGCCAAGCAAGCAAGCAGGCAATGCAAATCTGCACTACAAAGAAGTATCACTTGCCACCAGTCAAAAGGGACATCCACAAAATGGGTAAAAACCAGAAAGGCAAGACAGGCCCTGGAGAACAGGGAGCCTTGTTATGCTGATGGGCAGGATGTAAATTGCCAACTGCCTCTCCAGAGGAGTGCATTGTGTTCCCTAAAACAAGTAAACAACAGAGCTACAGAGCCAAGGGCACTTCCAGTCTAGGGAATATACCTTTGGATAACGGAAAATTAATAACACAGAGACACCACCAATTTTAGGGCTGCCCTGCTTACAAGAACCTCAACTTGGGTACACCTTAAATATCCCTGGAAATATAAAAAATGGTCCAAAAAATTGTGGTACTTACGTATGATGGAATATCCCTCAGCCATGAAATCAATATCATAAGACCAGTAGTAGCAAAATGAGTGGATTCAGGTACGATGATTCTAAGGGAAATAAGTCAAACAGAAAAAGAAACTTATCATAAGATATCACTTATGAAAATCCTGTGAACATGACTGCACTTCAACTGAGTTAGGGAGGAGAACAGAGTCTCACATTTAGAAAACAGTTTTATGCCTTCTTAAGGGGGAAGGAGAGGTTGGATGATGCATAAAACGAGAGTTTGATATACGCACTGGTACCGTTCCAAAAACCAACTATGGAATAGACAAGACCTACACCTTCCTCAGTGAAAGGGACTCAAAACCCCATATTTCCTGCAGAGGAATATATCTGACTAGTAAGAATCATAAAACCTATGTATTGATATGTCTGTGTAAGGGAATCAAGTGTGTCTAGAATGGCATCAACATGGCAGCGAGAATCAGCTCAAACCCACTATATAAAGGAATTTCAAAAACAAAACAAAAAAACAGGGAAATTCTTGACAATTCCTTCAGGGTCTCTGATGAAACCTGGAATGACCCTATCTACAATGACAGCTGGATGTGGCATAAGGCTGGACACTTGGGACTGTGAGGATTGGTGAGATTGGGTGAGAAAATGCAGACCCTTTTAAGCAATAATTCATGGCACCCATTCCATGGGTCCCAACTCTCCAGGTTATAGGGAATATTACTAAAGCTATAACATGTACGGGAAACCTAGAGAATGGACACACTGTGAATACGAAAGGTTTCTAAATCTTAACGAATACTCCCTCTCCTGGTGCTCCGGTTTGAATTCCAACTGCTTTACTATCAATCTCCCAACTTGGAGAGACAGCCCCTTTAACCTCCTGTTCGCACAAGTTGCCAGTTTGGCCGAGGGTGAAAGGGAAGAGTGAGAACCAATGAGAGAATAGCTGCTAGGCATTTGGACGGGCACAGGTCACTCTAATTTCCCGGCAGGTAGATGAATTAACAAAAGTCTCAGCCAGCCAGCGGGAACCAGTATAGGTCCTGAATCAAAACTTTGGACTTGCGTTCAGCTCACAAAAAACGAGTTGAATAATGGAGCTCAGCGGCACAGCAATTCACAAACTGTCAGAGTAAGAAAGGACAACTATCGTCCAAAAATCTGTTGAGGGAAGGCAACGAGGTGGACTTGAAAGACAGGCAGAATAGGAGGAAACAGATTTCATGAGGTACGTTGGAATTGCCTTTAAAGCACAGGACGAGGGGCACAACTTCGACAATGATGCTCTGGGCCAAAAAGGGCGTATGCGTTTTCTCCTGAATATATTCAGGAGAAAACGCATACGCCCTTTTTGGCCAAGAAAGGAAGCAGGCAATGCAAATCTGCACTACAAAGAAGTATCACTTCCCACCAGGCAAATGGGACATCCACAAAATGGGTAAAAACCACAAAGGCAAGACAGGCCCTGGAGAAGAGGGAGCCTTGTTATGCTGATGGGCGGGATGTAAATTGCCAACTGCCTCTCTGGAGGAGTGCATTGTGTTCCCTAAAACAGGTAAACAATGGAGCTACAGAGCCAAGGGCGCTACCAGTCTAGGGAATATACCTTGGGAAAACCGAAAATCAATAAGACACAGCCACCCCCAAACTTAGGGCTGCACTGCTTACAAGAACCTCAACTTGGGTACACCTTAAATATCCCTGGAAATATAAAAATGGTTTAAAAAATTGTGGTACTTACGTACGATGCAATATCCCTCAGCCATGAAATCAATGTCATAAGACCAGTAGCAGCAAAATGAGTGGATTCAGGTACGATGATTCTAAGTGAAATAAGTCACACAGAAAAAGAAACTTATCATGAGATATCCCTTATGAAGATCCTGTAAACATGGCTACGCTTGAACTGAGTTAGGAAAGAGAACAGAGTCTCACATTTAGAAAACACTCTTATGCCTGCTAAAGGGGGATGGAGAGGTGGGGTGATGCATAAAACAACAGTTAGATAAAAGCACAGGTACCGTTCCAAAACCAACTATGGAATAGACAAGACCTACCCCTTCCTCAGTGAAAGGGACTCAAAACCCCATATTTCCCGCAGAGGAATATATCTGACTAGTAAGAATCTTAAAACCTATTTATTGATATGTCTGCATAAGGGAATCAAGTGTGTCTAGACTGGCATAAACATGGCAGCGAGAATCAGCTCAAACCCACTATAAAAAGGAATTTCAAAAACAAAACAAGTAAACAGGGAAATTCTTGACAATTCCTTCATGGTCTCTGATGAAACCTGGAATGACCCTATCTACAATGACAGCTGGATGTGGCATAAGGGTGGACACTTGGGGCTAAGAGGATTGGTGAGATTGCGTGAGCAAATGCAGACCCTTTAAAGCAATAATGCATGGCACCCATTCCATGGGTCCCAGCTCTCCAGGTTGAAGGGAATATTACTACAGTTATAACATGTATGGGAAACCTAGAGAATGGACACACTGGGAATATGAAAGGTTTCTAAAACTCAAGGAATATTCCCTCTCCTGGTCCTCCGGTTTGACATTCCAACTGCCTTACTATCAATCTCCCAACTTGGAGAGATAGCCCCTTTACCCTCCTGGTTCGCACAGGTAGCCAATTTGGCAGAGGATGAAAGGGAAGATGGAGAGCCAATGAGAGAGTAGCTGTTAGGCATTTGGACGGGCACATGTCACTCTAATTTCCCGTCATGAAGAAGAATTAACCAAAGTCTCAGCCACCCACCGGGAACCAGTATAGGTCCTGAACCAAAATTCTGGACTGGAGTTCAGCTCACAAAAAATGAGTTTAAAATGGAGCTCAGGGGCACAGCAATTCAAAAACTGTCAGAGTAATAAAGGACAACTATCATCCAAAAATCTGTTGAGGGAAGGCAACGAGGTGGACTCGAAACAGAGGCAGAATAGCAGTAAGCAGATTTCATGAGGTACGTTGGAATTGCCTTTAAAGCACAGGACGAAGGGCACAACTTCGACAATGATGCACTTGGCCAAAAAGGGTGTATGCGTTTTCACCTGAATATATTGAGCAGAAAACGCATACGCCCTTTTTGGCCAAGCAAGCAAGCAGGCAATGCAAATCTGCACTACAAAGAAGTATCACTTCCCACCAGTCAAAAGGGACATCCACAAAATGGGTAAAAACCAGAAAGGCAAGACAGGCCCTGGAGAACAGGGAGCCTTGTTATGCTGATGGGCAGGATGTAAATTGCCAACTGCCTCTCCAGAGGAGTGCATTGTGTTCCCTAAAACAAGTAAACAACAGAGCTACACAGCCAAGGGCACTTCCAGTCTAGGGAATATACCTTTGGATAACGGAAAATTAATAACACAGAGACACCACCAATTTTAGGGCTGCCCTGCTTACAAGAACCTCAACTTGGGTACACCTTAAATATCCCTGGAAATATAAAAAATGGTCCAAAAAATTGTGGTACTTACGTATGATGGAATATCCCTCAGCCATGAAATCAATATCATAAGACCAGTAGTAGCAAAATGAGTGGATTCAGGTACGATGATTCTAAGTGAAATAAGTCACACAGAAAAAGAAACTTATCATAAGATATCACTTATGAAGATCCTGTGAACATGACTGCACTTCAACTGAGTTAGGGAGGAGAACAGAGTCTCACATTTAGAAAACAGTCTTATGCCTTCTTAAGGGGGAAGGAGAGGTGGGATGATGCATAAAGCGAGAGTTTGATATAAGCACTGGTACCGTTCCAAAAACCAACTATGGAATAGACAAGACCTACACCTTCCTCAGTGAAAGGGACTCAAAACCCCATATTTCCTGCAGAGGAATATATCTGACTAGTAAGAATCATAAAACCTATGTATTGATATGTCTGTGTAAGGGAATCAAGTGTGTCTAGAATGGCATCAACATGGCAGCGAGAATCAGCTCAAACCCACTATATAAAGGAATTTCAAAAACAAAACAAAAAAACAGGGAAATTCTTGACAATTCCTTCAGGGTCTCTGATGAAACCTGGAATGACCCTATCTACAATGACAGCTGGATGTGGCATAAGGCTGGACACTTGGGACTGTGAGGATTGGTGAGATTGGGTGAGAAAATGCAGACCCTTTAAAGCAATAATTCATGGCACCCATTCCATGGGTCCCAACTCTCCAGGTTATAGGGAATATTACTAAAGCTATAACATGTACGGGAAACCTAGAGAATGGACACACTGTGAATACGAAAGGTTTCTAAATCTTAACGAATACTCCCTCTCCTGGTGCTCCGGTTTGAATTCCAACTGCTTTACTATCAATCTCCCAACTTGGAGAGACAGCCCCTTTAACCTCCTGTTCGCACAAGTTGCCAATTTGGCCGAGGGTGAAAGGGAAGAGTGAGAACCAATGAGAGAATAGCTGCTAGGCATTTGGACGGGCACAGGTCACTTTAATTTCCCGGCAGGAAGATGAATTAACAAAAGTCTCAGCCAGCCAGCGGGAACCAGTATAGGTCCTGAATCAAAACTTTGGACTTGCGTTCAGCTCACAAAAAACGAGTTGAAAAATGGAGCTCAGCGGCACAGCAATTCACAAACTGTCAGAGTAAGAAAGGACAACTATCGTCCAAAAATCTGTTGAGGGAAGGCAACGAGGTGGACTTGAAAGACAGGCAGAATAGGAGGAAACAGATTTCATGAGGTACGTTGGAATTGCCTTTAAAGCACAGGACGAGGGGCACAACTTCGACAATGATGCTCTGGGCCAAAATGGGCGTATGCGTTTTCTCCTGAATATATTCAGGAGAAAACACATACGCCCATTTTGGCCAAGAAAGGAAGCGGGCAATGCAAATCTGCACTACAAAGAAGTATCACTTCCCACCAGGCAAATGGGACATCCACAAAATGGGTAAAAACCACAAAGGCAAGATAGGCCCTGGAGAACAGGGAGCCTTGTTATGCTGATGGGCGGGATGTAAATTGCCAACTGCCTCTCTGGAGGAGTGCATTGTGTTCCCTAAAACAGGTAAACAATGGAGCTACAGAGCCAAGGGCGCTACCAGTCTAGGGAATATACCTTGGGAAAACCGAAAATCAATAAGACACAGCCACCCCCAAACTTAGGGCTGCACTGCTTACAAGAACCTCAACTTGGGTACACCTTAAATATCCCTGGAAATATAAAAATGGTTTAAAAAATTGTGGTACTTACGTACGATGCAATATCCCTCAGCCATGAAATCAATGTCATAAGACCAGTAGCAGCAAAATGAGTGGATTCAGGTACGATGATTCTAAGTGAAATAAGTCACACAGAAAAAGAAACTTATCATGAGATATCCCTTATGAAGATCCTGTAAACATGGCTACGCTTGAACTGAGTTAGGAAAGAGAACAGAGTCTCACATTTAGAAAACACTCTTATGCCTGCTAAAGGGGGATGGAGAGGTGGGGTGATGCATAAAACAAGAGTTAGATAAAAGCACAGGTACCGTTCCAAAACCAACTATGGAATAGACAAGACCTACACCTTCCTCAGTGAAAGGGACTCAAAACCCCATATTTCCCGCAGAGGAATATATCTGACTAGTAAGAATCTTAAAACCTATTTATTGATATGTCTGCATAAGGGAATCAAGTGTGTCTAGACTGGCATAAACATGGCAGCGAGAATCAGCTCAAACCCACTATAAAAAGGAATTTCAAAAACAAAACAAGTAAACAGGGAAATTCTTGACAATTCCTTCATGGTCTCTGATGAAACCTGGAATGACCCTATCTACAATGACAGCTGGATGTGGCATAAGGGTGGACACTTGGGGCTAAGAGGATTGGTGAGATTGCGTGAGCAAATGCAGACCCTTTAAAGCAATAATGCATGGCACCCATTCCATGGGTCCCAGCTCTCCAGGTTGAAGGGAATATTACTACAGTTATACCATGTATGGGAAACCTAGAGAATGGACACACTGGGAATATGAAAGGTTTCTAAAACTCAAGGAATATTCCCTCTCCTGGTCCTCCGGTTTGACATTCCAACTGCCTTACTATCAATCTCCCAACTTGGAGAGATAGCCCCTTTACCCTCCTGGTTCGCACAGGTAGCCAATTTGGCAGAGGATGAAAGGGAAGATGGAGAGCCAATGAGAGAGTAGCTGTTAGGCATTTGGACGGGCACATGTCACTCTAATTTCCCGTCGGGAAGAAGAATTAACCAAAGTCTCAGCCACCCACCGGGAACCAGTATAGGTCCTGAACCAAAATTTTGGACTTGAGTTCAGCTCACAAAAAATGAGTTGAAAATGGAGCTCAGGGGCACAGCTATTCAAAAACGGTCAGAGTAATAAAGGACAACTATCATCCAAAAATCTGTTGAGGGAAGGCAACCAGGTGGACTCGAAAGAGAGGCAGAATAGCAGTAAGCAGATTTCATGAGGTACGTTGGAATTGCCTTTAAAGCACAGGACGAAGGGCACAACTTCGACAATGATGCACTTGGCCAAAAAGGGCGTATGCGTTTTCACCTGAATATATTGAGCAGAAAACGCATACGCCCTTTTTGGCCAAGCAAGCAAGCAGGCAATGCAAATCTGCACTACAAAGAAGTATCACTTCCCACCAGTCAAAAGGGACATCCACAAAATGGGTAAAAACCAGAAAGGCAAGACAGGCCCTGGAGAACAGGGAGCCTTGTTATGCTGATGGGCAGGATGTAAATTGCCAACTGCCTCTCCAGAGGAGTGCATTGTGTTCCCTAAAACAAGTAAACAACAGAGCTACAGAGCCAAGGGCACTTCCAGTCTAGGGAATATACCTTTGGATAACGGAAAATTAATAACACAGAGACACCACCAATTTTAGGGCTGCCCTGCTTACAAGAACCTCAACTTGGGTACACCTTAAATATCCCTGGAAATATAAAAAATGGTCCAAAAAATTGTGGTACTTACGTATGATGGAATATCCCTCAGCCATGAAATCAATATCATAAGACCAGTAGTAGCAAAATCAGTGGATTCAGATACGATGATTCTAAGTGAAATAAGTCACACAGAAAAAGAAACTTATCATAAGATATCACTTATGAAGATCCTGTAAACATGGCTGCACTTCAACTGAGTTAGGGAGGAGAACAGAGTCTCACATTTAGAAAACAGTCTTATGCCTTCTTAAGGGGGAAGGAGAGGTGGGATGATGCATAAAACCAGAGTTTGATATAAGCACTGGTACCGTTCCAAAAACCAACTATGGAATAGACAAGACCTACACCTTCCTCAGTGAAAGGGACTCAAAACCCCATATTTCCTGCAGAGGAATATATCTGACTAGTAAGAATCATAAAACCTATGTATTGATATGTCTGTGTAAGGGAATCAAGTGTGTCTAGAATGGCATCAACATGGCAGCGAGAATCAGCTCAAACCCACTATATAAAGGAATTTCAAAAACAAAACAAAAAAACAGGGAAATTCTTGACAATTCCTTCAGGGTCTCTGATGAAACCTGGAATGACCCTATCTACAATGACAGCTGGATGTGGCATAAGGCTGGACACTTGGGACTGTGAGGATTGGTGAGATTGGGTGAGAAAATGCAGACACTTTAAAGCAATAATTCAGGGCACCCATTCCATGGGTCCCCACTCTCCAGGTTATAGGGAATATAACTAATGCTATAACATGTACGGGAAACCTAGAGAATGGACACACTGTGAATATGAAAGGTTTCTAAATCTTAACGAATACTCCCTCTCCTGGTGCTCCGGTTTGAATTCCAACTGCTTTACTATCAATCTCCCAACTTGGAGAGACAGCCCCTTTAACCTCCTGTTCGCACAAGTTGCCAATTTGGCCGAGGGTGAAAGGGAAGAGTGAGAACCAATGAGAGAATAGTTGCTAGGCATTTGGACGGGCACAGGTCACTCTAATTTCCCGGCAGGAAGATGAATTAACAAAAGTCTCAGCCAGCCAGCGGGATCCAGTATAGGTCCTGAATCAAAACTTTGGACTTGCGTTCAGCTCACAAAAAACGAGTTGAAAAATGGAGCTCAGGGGCACAGCAATTCACAAACTGTCAGAGTAAGAAAGGACAACTATCGTCCAAAAATCTGTTGAGGGAAGGCAACGAGGTGGACTTGAAAGAGAGGCAGAATAGGAGGAAACAGATTTCATGAGGTACGTTGGAATTGCCTTTAAAGCACAGGACGAGGGGCACAACTTCGACAATGATGCTCTGGGCCAAAAAGGGCGTATGCATTTTCTCCTGAATATATTCAGGAGAAAACACATACGCCCTTTTTGGCCAAGAAAGGAAGCGGGCAATGCAAATCTGCACTACAAAGAAGTATCACTTCCCACCAGGCAAATGGGACATCCACAAAATGGGTAAAAACCACAAAGGCAAGACAGGCCCTGGAGAACAGGGAGCCTTGTTATGCTGATGGGCGTGATGTAAATTGCCAACTGCCTCTCTGGAGGAGTGCATTGTGTTCCCTAAAACAGGTAAACAATGGAGCTACAGAGCCAAGGGCGCTACCAGTCTAGGGAATATACCTTGGGAAAACCGAAAATCAATAAGACACAGCCACCCCCAAACTTAGGGCTGCACTGCTTACAAGAACCTCAACTTGCTTACACCTTAAATATCCCTGGAAATATAAAAATGGTTTAAAAAATTGTGGTACTTACGTACGATGCAATATCCCTCAGCCATGAAATCAATGTCATAAGACCAGTAGCAGCAAAATGAATGGATTCAGGTACGATGATTCTAAGTGAAATAAGTCACACAGAAAAAGAAACTTATCATGAGATATCCCTTATGAAGATCCTGTAAACATGGCTACGCTTGAACTGAGTTAGGAAAGAGAACAGAGTCTCACATTTAGAAAACACTCTTATGCCTGCTAAAGGGGGATGGAGAGGTGGGGTGATGCATAAAACAAGAGTTAGATAAAAGCACAGGTACCGTTCCAAAACCAACTATGGAATAGACAAGACCTACACCTTCCTCAGTGAAAGGGACTCAAAACCCCATATTTCCCGCAGAGGAATATATCTGACTAGTAAGAATCTTAAAACCTATTTATTGATATGTCTGCATAAGGGAATCAAGTGTGTCTAGACTGGCATAAACATGGCAGCGAGAATCAGCTCAAACCCACTATAAAAAGGAATTTCAAAAACAAAACAAGTAAACAGGGAAATTCTTGACAATTCCTTCATGGTCTCTGATGAAACCTGGAATGACCCTATCTACAATGACAGCTGGATGTGGCATAAGGGTGGACACTTGGGGCTAAGAGGATTGGTGAGATTGCGTGAGCAAATGCAGACCCTTTAAAGCAATAATGCATGGCACCCATTCCATGGGTCCCAGCTCTCCAGGTTGAAGGGAATATTACTACAGTTATAACATGTATGGGAAACCTAGAGAATGGACACACTGGGAATATGAAAGGTTTCTAAAACTCAAGGAATATTCCCTCTCCTGGTCCTCCGGTTTGACATTCCAACTGCCTTACTATCAATCTCCCAACTTGGAGAGATAGCCCCTTTACCCTCCTGGTTCGCACAGGTAGCCAATTTGGCAGAGGATGAAAGGGAAGATGGAGAGCCAATGAGAGAGTAGCTGTTAGGCATTTGGACGGGCACATGTCACTCTAATTTCCCGTCATGAAGAAGAATTAACCAAAGTCTCAGCCACCCACCGGGAACCAGTATAGGTCCTGAACCAAAATTTTGGACTTGAGTTCAGCTCACAAAAAATGAGTTGAAAATGGAGCTCAGGGGCACAGCAATTCAAAAACTGTCAGAGTAATAAAGGACAACTATCATCCAAAAATCTGTTGAGGGAAGGCAACGAGGTGGACTCGAAACAGAGGCAGAATAGCAGTAAGCAGATTTCATGAGGTACGTTGGAATTGCCTTTAAAGCATAGGACAAATGGCACAACTTCGACAATGATGCACTTGACCAAAAAGGGCGTATGCGTTTTCACCTGAATATATTGAGCAGAAAACGCATACGCCCTTTTTGGCCAAGCAAGCAAGCAGGCAATGCAAATCTGCACTACAAAGAAGTATCACTTCCCACCAGTCAAAAGGGACATCCACAAAATGGGTAAAAACCAGAAAGGCAAGACAGGCCCTGGAGAACAGGGAGCCTTGTTATGCTGATGGGCAGGATGTAAATTGACAACTGCCTCTCCAGGGGAGTGCATTGTGTTCCCTAAAACAAGTAAACAACAGAGCTACAGAGCCAAGGGCGCTTCCAGTCTAGGGAATATACCTTTGGATAACGGAAAATTAATAACACAGAGACACCACCAATTTTAGGGCTGCCCTGCTTACAAGAACCTCAACTTGGGTACACCTTAAATATCCCTGGAAATATAAAAAATGGTCCAAACAATTGTGGTACTTACGTATGATGGAATATCCCTCAGCCATGAAATCAATATCATAAGACCAGTAGTAGCAAAATGAGTGGATTCAGGTACGATGATTCTAAGTGAAATAAGTCACACAGAAAAAGAAACTTATCATAAGATATCACTTATGAAGATCCTGTGAACATGACTGCACTTCAACTGAGTTAGGGAGGAGAACAGAGTCTCACATTTAGAAAACAGTCTTATGCCTTCTTAAGGGGGAATGGGTGGTGGGATGATGCATAAAACGAGAGTTTGATATAAGCACTGGTACCGTTCCAAAAACCAACTATGGAATAGACAAGACCTACACCTTCCTCAGTGAAAGGGACTCAAAACCCCATATTTCCTGCAGAGGAATATACCTGACTAGTAAGAATCATAAAACCTATGTATTGATATGTCTGTGTAAGGAATCAAGTGTGTCTAGAATGGCAAAAACATGGCAGCGAGAATCAGCTCAAACCCACTATATAAAGGAATTTCAAAAACAAAACAAAAAAACAGGGAAATTCTTGACAATTCCTTCAGGGTCTCTGATGAAACCTGGAGTGACCCTATCTACAATGACAGCTGGATGTGGCATAAGGCTGGACACTTGGGACTGTGAGGATTGGTGAGATTGGGTGAGAAAATGCAGACCCTTTAAAGAAATAATTCATGGCACCCATTCCATGGGTCCCCACTCTCTAGGTTACAGGGAATATTACTAAAGCTATAACATGTACGGGAAACCTAGAGAATGGACACACTGTGAATACGAAAGGTTTCTAAATCTTAACGAATACTCCCTCTCCTGGTGCTCCGGTTTGAATTCCAACTGCTTTACTATCAATCTCCCAACTTGCAGAGACAGCCCCTTTAACCTCCTGTTCGCACAAGTTGCCAATTTGGCCGAGGGTGAAAGGGAAGAGTGAGAACCAATGAGAGAATAGCTGCTAGGCATTTGGACTGGCACAGGTCACTCTAATTTCCCGGCAGGAAGATGAATTAACAAAAGTCTCAGCCAGCCAGCGGGAACCAGTATAGGTCCTGAATCAAAACTTTGGACTTGCGTTCAGCTCACAAAAAACGAGTTGAAAAATGGAGCTCAGGGGCACAGCAATTCACAAACTGTCAGAGTAAGAAAGGACAACTATCGTCCAAAAATCTGTTGAGGGAAGGCAACGAGGTGGACTTGAAAGAGAGGCAGAATAGGAGGAAACAGATTTCATGAGGTACGTTGGAATTGCCTTTAAAGCACAGGACGAGGGGCACAACTTCGACAATGATGCTCTGGGCCAAAAAGGGCGTATGCATTTTCTCCTGAATATATTCAGGAGAAAACACATACGCCCTTTTTGGCCAAGAAAGGAAGCGGGCAATGCAAATCTGCACTACAAAGAAGTATCACTTCCCACCAGGCAAATGGGACATCCACAAAATGGGTAAAAACCACAAAGGCAAGACAGGCCCTGGAGAACAGGGAGCCTTGTTATGCTGATGGGCGTGATGTAAATTGCCAACTGCCTCTCTGGAGGAGGGCATTGTGTTCCCTAAAACAGGTAAACAATGGAGCTACAGAGCCAAGGGCGCTACCAGTCTAGGGAATATACCTTGGGAAAACCGAAAATCAATAAGACACAGCCACCCCCAAACTTAGGGCTGCACTGCTTACAAGAACCTCAACTTGCTTACACCTTAAATATCCCTGGAAATATAAAAATGGTTTAAAAAATTGTGGTACTTACGTACGATGCAATATCCCTCAGCCATGAAATCAATGTCATAAGACCAGTAGCAGCAAAATGAGTGGATTCAGGTACGATGATTCTAAGTGAAATAAGTCACACAGAAAAAGAAACTTATCATGAGATATCCCTTATGAAGATCCTGTAAACATGGCTACGCTTGAACTGAGTTAGGAAAGAGAACAGAGTCTCACATTTAGAAAACACTCTTATGCCTGCTAAAGGGGGATGGAGAGGTGGGGTGATGCATAAAACAAGAGTTAGATAAAAGCACAGGTACCGTTCCAAAACCAACTATGGAATAGACAAGACCTACACCTTCCTCAGTGAAAGGGACTCAAAACCCCATATTTCCCGCAGAGGAATATATCTGACTAGTAAGAATCTTAAAACCTATTTATTGATATGTCTGCATAAGGGAATCAAGTGTGTCTAGACTGGCATAAACATGGCAGCGAGAATCAGCTCAAACCCACTATAAAAAGGAATTTCAAAAACAAAACAAGTAAACAGGGAAATTCTTGACAATTCCTTCATGGTCTCTGATGAAACCTGGAATGACCCTATCTACAATGACAGCTGGATGTGGCATAAGGGTGGACACTTGGGGCTAAGAGGATTGGTGAGATTGCGTGAGCAAATGCAGACCCTTTAAAGCAATAATGCATGGCACCCATTCCATGGGTCCCAGCTCTCCAGGTTGAAGGGAATATTACTACAGTTATAACATGTATGGGAAACCTAGAGAATGGACACACTGGGAATATGAAAGGTTTCTAAAACTCAAGGAATATTCCCTCTCCTGGTCCTCCGGTTTGACATTCCAACTGCCTTACTATCAATCTCCCAACTTGGAGAGATAGCCCCTTTACCCTCCTGGTTCGCACAGGTAGCCAATTTGGCAGAGGATGAAAGGGAAGATGGAGAGCCAATGAGAGAGTAGCTGTTAGGCATTTGGACGGGCACATGTCACTCTAATTTCCCGTCATGAAGAAGAATTAACCAAAGTCTCAGCCACCCACCGGGAACCAGTATAGGTCCTGAACCAAAATTTTGGACTTGAGTTCAGCTCACAAAAAATGAGTTGAAAATGGAGCTCAGGGGCACAGCAATTCAAAAACTGTCAGAGTAATAAAGGACAACTATCATCCAAAAATCTGTTGAGGGAAGGCAACGAGGTGGACTCGAAACAGAGGCAGAATAGCAGTAAGCAGATTTCATGAGGTACGTTGGAATTGCCTTTAAAGCATAGGACAAATGGCACAACTTCGACAATGATGCACTTGGCCAAAAAGGGCGTATGCGTTTTCACCTGAATATATTGAGCAGAAAACGCATACGCCCTTTTTGGCCAAGCAAGCAAGCAGGCAATGCAGATCTGCACTACAAAGAAGTATCACTTCCCACCAGTCAAAAGGGACATCCACAAAATGGGTAAAAACCAGAAAGGCAAGACAGGCCCTGGAGAACAGGGAGCCTTGTTATGCTGATGGGCAGGATGTAAATTGACAACTGCCTCTCCAGGGGAGTGCATTGTGTTCCCTAAAACAAGTAAACAACAGAGCTACAGAGCCAAGGGCGCTTCCAGTCTAGGGAATATACCTTTGGATAACGGAAAATTAATAACACAGAGACACCACCAATTTTAGGGCTGCCCTGCTTACAAGAACCTCAACTTGGGTACACCTTAAATATCCCTGGAAATATAAAAAATGGTCCAAACAATTGTGGTACTTACGTATGATGGAATATCCCTCAGCCATGAAATCAATATCATAAGACCAGTAGTAGCAAAATGAGTGGATTCAGGTACGATGATTCTAAGTGAAATAAGTCACACAGAAAAAGAAACTTATCATAAGATATCACTTATGAAGATCCTGTGAACATGACCGCACTTCAACTGAGTTAGGGAGGAGAACAGAGTCTCACATTTAGAAAACAGTCTTATGCCTTCTTAAGGGGGAATGGGTGGTGGGATGATGCATAAAACGAGAGTTTGATATAAGCACTGGTACCGTTCCAAAAACCAACTATGGAATAGACAAGACCTACACCTTCCTCAGTGAAAGGGACTCAAAACCCCATATTTCCTGCAGAGGAATATACCTGACTAGTAAGAATCATAAAACCTATGTATTGATATGTCTGTGTAAGGAATCAAGTGTGTCTAGAATGGCAAAAACATGGCAGCGAGAATCAGCTCAAACCCACTATATAAAGGAATTTCAAAAACAAAACAAAAAAACAGGGAAATTCTTGACAATTCCTTCAGGGTCTCTGATGAAACCTGGAGTGACCCTATCTACAATGACAGCTGGATGTGGCATAAGGCTGGACACTTGGGACTGTGAGGATTGGTGAGATTGGGTGAGAAAATGCAGACCCTTTAAAGAAATAATTCATGGCACCCATTCCATGGGTCCCCACTCTCTAGGTTACAGGGAATATTACTAAAGCTATAACATGTACGGGAAACCTAGAGAATGGACACACTGTGAATACGAAAGGTTTCTAAATCTTAACGAATACTCCCTCTCCTGGTGCTCCGGTTTGAATTCCAACTGCTTTACTATCAATCTCCCAACTTGCAGAGACAGCCCCTTTAACCTCCTGTTCGCACAAGTTGCCAATTTGGCCGAGGGTGAAAGGGAAGAGTGAGAACCAATGAGAGAATAGCTGCTAGGCATTTGGACGGGCACAGGTCACTCTAATTTCCCGGCAGGAAGATGAATTAACAAAAGTCTCAGCCAGCCAGCGGGAACCAGTATAGGTCCTGAATCAAAACTTTGGACTTGCGTTCAGCTCACAAAAAACGAGTTGAAAAATGGAGCTCAGGGGCACAGCAATTCACAAACTGTCAGAGTAAGAAAGGACAACTATCGTCCAAAAATCTGTTGAGGGAAGGCAACGAGGTGGACTTGAAAGAGAGGCAGAATAGGAGGAAACAGATTTCATGAGGTACGTTGGAATTGCCTTTAAAGCACAGGACGAGGGGCACAACTTCGACAATGATGCTCTGGGCCAAAAAGGGCGTATGCATTTTCTCCTGAATATATTCAGGAGAAAACACATACGCCCTTTTTGGCCAAGAAAGGAAGCGGGCAATGCAAATCTGCACTACAAAGAAGTATCACTTCCCACCAGGCAAATGGGACATCCACAAAATGGGTAAAAACCACAAAGGCAAGACAGGCCCTGGAGAACAGGGAGCCTTGTTATGCTGATGGGCGTGATGTATATTGCCAACTGCCTCTCTGGAGGAGTGCATTGTGTTCCCTAAAACAGGTAAACAATGGAGCTACAGAGCCAAGGGCGCTACCAGTCTAGGGAATATACCTTGGGAAAACCGAAAATCAATAAGACACAGCCACCCCCAAACTTAGGGCTGCACTGCTTACAAGAACCTCAACTTGCTTACAACTTAAATATCCCTGGAAATATAAAAATGGTTTAAAAAATTGTGGTACTTACGTACGATGCAATATCCCTCAGCCATGAAATCAATGTCATAAGACCAGTAGCAGCAAAATGAGTGGATTCAGGTACGATGATTCTAAGTGAAATAAGTCACACAGAAAAAGAAACTTATCATGAGATATCCCTTATGAAGATCCTGTAAACATGGCTACGCTTGAACTGAGTTAGGAAAGAGAACAGAGTCTCACATTTAGAAAACACTCTTATGCCTGCTAAAGGGGGATGGAGAGGTGGGGTGATGCATAAAACAACAGTTAGATAAAAGCACAGGTACCGTTCCAAAACCAACTATGGAATAGACAAGACCTACACCTTCCTCAGTGAAAGGGACTCAAAACCCCATATTTCCCGCAGAGGAATATATCTGACTAGTAAGAATCTTAAAACCTATTTATTGATATGTCTGCATAAGGGAATCAAGTGTGTCTAGACTGGCATAAACATGGCAGCGAGAATCAGCTCAAACCCACTATAAAAAGGAATTTCAAAAACAAAACAAGTAAACAGGGAAATTCTTGACAATTCCTTCATGGTCTCTGATGAAACCTGGAATGACCCTATCTACAATGACAGCTGGATGTGGCATAAGGGTGGACACTTGGGGCTAAGAGGATTGGTGAGATTGCGTGAGCAAATGCAGACCCTTTAAAGCAATAATGCACGGCACCCATTCCATGGGTCCCAGCTCTCCAGGTTGAAGGGAATATTACTACAGTTATAACATGTATGGGAAACCTAGAGAATGGACACACTGGGAATATGAAAGGTTTCTAAAACTCAAGGAATATTCCCTCTCCTGGTCCTCCGGTTTGACATTCCAACTGCCTTACTATCAATCTCCCAACTTGGAGAGATAGCCCCTTTACCCTCCTGGTTCGCACAGGTAGCCAATTTGGCAGAGGATGAAAGGGAAGACGGAGAGCCAATGAGAGAGTAGCTGTTAGGCATTTGGACGGGCACATGTCACTCTAATTTCCCGTCAGGAAGAAGAATTAACCAAAGTCTCAGCCACCCACCGGGAACCAGTATAGGTCCTGAACCAAAATTTTGGACTTGAGTTCAGCTCACAAAAAATGAGTTGAAAATGGAGCTCAGGGGCACAGCAATTCAAAAACTGTCAGAGTAATAAAGGACAACTATCATCCAAAAATCTGTTGAGGGAAGGCAACCAGGTGGACTCGAAAGAGAGGCAGAATAGCAGTAAGCAGATTTCATGAGGTACGTTGGAATTGCCTTTAAAGCACAGGACGAAGGGCACAACTTCGACAATGATGCACTTGGCCAAAAAGGGCGTATGCGTTTTCACCTGAATATATTGAGCAGAAAACGCATACGCCCTTTTTGGCCAAGCAAGCAAGCAGGCAATGCAAATCTGCACTACAAAGAAGTATCACTTGCCACCAGTCAAAAGGGACATCCACAAAATGGGTAAAAACCAGAAAGGCAAGACAGGCCCTGGAGAACAGGGAGCCTTGTTATGCTGATGGGCAGGATGTAAATTGCCAACTGCCTCTCCAGAGGAGTGCATTGTGTTCCCTAAAACAAGTAAACAACAGAGCTACAGAGCCAAGGGCACTTCCAGTCTAGGGAATATACCTTTGGATAACGGAAAATTAATAACACAGAGACACCACCAATTTTAGGGCTGCCCTGCTTACAAGAACCTCAACTTGGGTACACCTTAAATATCCCTGGAAATATAAAAAATGGTCCAAAAAATTGTGGTACTTACGTATGATGGAATATCCCTCAGCCATGAAATCAATATCATAAGACCAGTAGTAGCAAAATGAGTGGATTCAGGTACGATGATTCTAAGTGAAATAAGTCACACAGAAAAAGAAACTTATCATAAGATATCACTTATGAAGATCCTGTGAACATGACTGCACTTCAACTGAGTTAGGGAGGAGAACAGAGTCTCACATTTAGAAAACAGTCTTATGCCTTCTTAAGGGGGAAGGAGAGGTGGGATGATGCATAAAACCAGAGTTTGATATAAGCACTGGTACCGTTCCAAAAACCAACTATGGAATAGACAAGACCTACACCTTCCTCAGTGAAAGGGACTCAAAACCCCATATTTCCTGCAGAGGAATATATCTGACTAGTAAGAATCATAAAACCTATGTATTGATATGTCTGTGTAAGGGAATCAAGTGTGTCTAGAATGGCATAAACATGGCAGCGAGAATCAGCTCAAACCCACTATATAAAGGAATTTCAAAAACAAAACAAAAAAACAGGGAAATTCTTGACAATTCCTTCAGGGTCTCTGATGAAACCTGGAATGACCCTATCTACAATGACAGCTGGATGTGGCATAAGGCTGGACACTTGGGACTGTGAGGATTGGTGAGATTGGGTGAGAAAATGCAGACCCTTTAAAGCAATAATTCATGGCACCCATTCCATGGGTCCCAACTCTCCAGGTTATAGGGAATATTACTAAAGCTATAACATGTACGGGAAACCTAGAGAATGGACACACTGTGAATACGAAAGGTTTCTAAATCTTAACGAATACTCCCTCTCCTGGTGCTCCGGTTTGAATTCCAACTGCTTTACTATCAATCTCCCAACTTGCAGAGACAGCCCCTTTAACCTCCTGTTCGCACAAGTTGCCAATTTGGCCGAGGGTGAAAGGGAAGAGTGAGAACCAATGAGAGAATAGCTGCTAGGCATTTGGACGGGCACAGGTCACTCTAATTTCCCGGCAGGAAGATGAATTAACAAAAGTCTCAGCCAGCCAGCGGGAACCAGTATAGGTCCTGAATCAAAACTTTGGACTTGCGTTCAGCTCACAAAAAAACGAGTTGAAAAATGGAGCTCAGGGGCACAGCAATTCACAAACTGTCAGAGTAAGAAAGGACAACTATCGTCCAAAAATCTGTTGAGGGAAGGCAACGAGGTGGACTTGAAAGAGAGGCAGAATAGGAGGAAACAGATTTCATGAGGTACGTTGGAATTGCCTTTAAAGCACAGGACGAGGGGCACAACTTCGACAATGATGTTCTGGGCCAAAAAGGGCGTATGCGTTTTCTCCTGAATATATTCAGGAGAAAACACATACGCCCTTTTTGGCCAAGAAAGGAAGCGGGCAATGCAAATCTGCACTACAAAGAAGTATCACTTCCCACCAGGCAAATGGGACATCCACAAAATGGGTAAAAACCACAAAGGCAAGACAGGCCCTGGAGAAGAGGGAGCCTTGTTATGCTGATGGGCGGGATGTAAATTGCCAACTGCCTCTCTGGAGGAGTGCATTGTGTTCCCTAAAACAGGTAAACAATGGAGCTACAGAGCCAAGGGCGCTACCAGTCTAGGGAATATACCTTGGGAAAACCGAAAATCAATAAGACACAGCCACCCCCAAACTTAGGGCTGCACTGCTTACAAGAACCTCAACTTGGGTACACCTTAAATATCCCTGGAAATATAAAAATGGTTTAAAAAATTGTGGTACTTACGTACGATGCAATATCCCTCAGCCATGAAATCAATGTCATAAGACCAGTAGCAGCAAAATGAGTGGATTCAGGTACGATGATTCTAAGTGAAATAAGTCACACAGAAAAAGAAACTTATCGTGAGATATCCCTTATGAAGATCCTGTAAACATGGCTACGCTTGAACTGAGTTAGGAAAGAGAACAGAGTCTCACATTTAGAAAACACTCTTATGCCTGCTAAAGGGGGATGGAGAGGTGGGGTGATGCATAAAACAAGAGTTAGATAAAAGCACAGGTACCGTTCCAAAACCAACTATGGAATAGACAAGACCTACACCTTCCTCAGTGAAAGGGACTCAAAACCCCATATTTCCCGCAGAGGAATATATCTGACTAGTAAGAATCTTAAAACCTATTTATTGATATGTCTGCATAAGGGAATCAAGTGTGTCTAGACTGGCATAAACATGGCAGCGAGAAACAGCTCAAACCCACTATAAAAAGGAATTTCAAAAACAAAACAAGTAAACAGGGAAATTCTTGACAATTCCTTCATGGTCTCTGATGAAACCTGGAATGACCCTATCTACAATGACAGCTGGATGTGGCATAAGGGTGGACACTTGGGGCTAAGAGGATTGGTGAGATTGCGTGAGCAAATGCAGACCCTTTAAAGCAATAATGCACGGCACCCATTCCATGGGTCCCAGCTCTCCAGGTTGAAGGGAATATTACTACAGTTATAACATGTATGGGAAACCTAGAGAATGGACACACTGGGAATATGAAAGGTTTCTAAAACTCAAGGAATATTCCCTCTCCTGGTCCTCCGGTTTGACATTCCAACTGCCTTACTATCAATCTCCCAACTTGGAGAGATAGCCCCTTTACCCTCCTGGTTCGCACAGGTAGCCAATTTGGCAGAGGATGAAAGGGAAGACGGAGAGCCAATGAGAGAGTAGCTGTTAGGCATTTGGACGGGCACATGTCACTCTAATTTCCCGTCAGGAAGAAGAATTAACCAAAGTCTCAGCCACCCACCGGGAACCAGTATAGGTCCTGAACCAAAATTTTGGACTTGAGTTCAGCTCACAAAAAATGAGTTGAAAATGGAGCTCAGGGGCACAGCAATTCAAAAACTGTCAGAGTAATAAAGGACAACTATCATCCAAAAATCTGTTGAGGGAAGGCAACCAGGTGGACTCGAAAGAGAGGCAGAATAGCAGTAAGCAGATTTCATGAGGTACTTTGGAATTGCCTTTAAAGCACAGGACGAACGGCACAACTTCGACAATGATGCACTTGGCCAAAAAGGGCGTATGCGTTTTCACCTGAATATATTGAGCAGAAAACGCATACGCCCTTTTTGGCCAAGCAAGCAAGCAGGCAATGCAAATCTGCACTACAAAGAAGTATCACTTGCCACCAGTCAAAAGGGACATCCACAAAATGGGTAAAAACCAGAAAGGCAAGACAGGCCCTGGAGAACAGGGAGCCTTGTTATGCTGATGGGCAGGATGTAAATTGCCAACTGCCTCTCCAGAGGAGTGCATTGTGTTCCCTAAAACAAGTAAACAACAGAGCTACAGAGCCAAGGGCACTTCCAGTCTAGGGAATATACCTTTGGATAACGGAAAATTAATAACACAGAGACACCACCAATTTTAGGGCTGCCCTGCTTACAAGAACCTCAACTTGGGTACACCTTAAATATCCCTGGAAATATAAAAAATGGTCCAAAAAATTGTGGTACTTACGTATGATGGAATATCCCTCAGCCATGAAATCAATATCATAAGACCAGTAGTAGCAAAATGAGTGGATTCAGGTACGATGATTCTAAGTGAAATAAGTCACACAGAAAAAGAAACTTATCATAAGATATCACTTATGAACATCCTGATAACATGACTGCACTTCAACTGAGTTAGGGAGGAGAACAGAGTCTCACATTTAGAAAACAGTCTTATGCCTTCTTAAGGGGGAAGGAGAGGTGGGAAGATGCATAAAACCAGAGTTTGATATAAGCACTGGTACCGTTCCAAAAACCAACTATGGAATAGACAAGACCTACACCTTCCTCAGTGAAAGGGACTCAAAACCCCATATTTCCTGCAGAGGAATATATCTGACTAGTAAGAATCATAAAACCTATGTATTGATATGTCTGTGTAAGGGAATCAAGTGTGTCTAGAATGGCATCAACATGGCAGCGAGAATCAGCTCAAACCCACTATATAAAGGAATTTCAAAAACAAAACAAAAAAACAGGGAAATTCTTGACAATTCCTTCAGGGTCTCTGATGAAACCTGGAATGACCCTATCTACAATGACAGCTGGATGTGGCATAAGGCTGGACACTTGGGACTGTGAGGATTGGTGAGATTGGGTGAGAAAATGCAGACCCTTTAAAGCAATAATTCATGGCACCCATTCCATGGGTCCCAACTCTCCAGGTTATAGGGAATATTACTAAAGCTATAACATGTACGGGAAACCTAGAGAATGGACACACTGTGAATACGAAAGGTTTCTAAATCTTAACGAATACTCCCTCTCCTGGTGCTCCGGTTTGAATTCCAACTGCTTTACTATCAATCTCCCAACTTGGAGAGACAGCCCCTTTAACCTCCTGTTCGCACAAGTTGCCAATTTGGCCGAGGGTGAAAGGGAAGAGTGAGAACCAATGAGAGAATAGCTGCTAGGCATTTGGACGGGCACAGGTCACTCTAATTTCCCGGCAGGAAGATGAATTAACAAAAGTCTCAGCCAGCCAGCGGGAACCAGTATAGGTCCTGAATCAAAACTTTGGACTTGCGTTCAGCTCACAAAAAAACGAGTTGAAAAATGGAGCTCAGGGGCACAGCAATTCACAAACTGTCAGAGTAAGAAAGGACAACTATCGTCCAAAAATCTGTTGAGGGAAGGCAACGAGGTGGACTTGAAAGAGAGGCAGAATAGGAGGAAACAGATTTCATGAGGTACGTTGGAATTGCCTTTAAAGCACAGGACGAGGGACACAACTTCGACAATGATGTTCTGGGCCAAAAAGGGCGTATGCGTTTTCTCCTGAATATATTCAGGAGAAAACACATACGCCCTTTTTGGCCAAGAAAGGAAACGGGCAATGCAAATCTGCACTACAAAGAAGTATCACTTCCCACCAGGCAAATGGGACATCCACAAAATGGGTAAAAACCACAAAGGCAAGACAGGCCCTGGAGAAGAGGGAGCCTTGTTATGCTGATGGGCGGGATGTAAATTGCCAACTGCCTCTCTGGAGGAGTGCATTGTGTTCCCTAAAACAGGTAAACAATGGAGCTCCAGAGCCAAGGGCGCTACCAGTCTAGGGAATATACCTTGGGAAAACCGAAAATCAATAAGACACAGCCACCCCCAAACTTAGGGCTGCACTGCTTACAAGAACCTCAACTTGGGTACACCTTAAATATCCCTGGAAATATAAAAATGGTTTAAAAAATTGTGGTACTTACGTACGATGCAATATCCCTCAGCCATGAAATCAATGTCATAAGACCAGTAGCAGCAAAATGAGTGGATTCAGGTACGATGATTCTAAGTGAAATAAGTCACACAGAAAAAGAAACTTATCATGAGATATCCCTTATGAAGATCCTGTAAACATGGCTACGCTTGAACTGAGTTAGGAAAGAGAACAGAGTCTCACATTTAGAAAACACTCTTATGCCTGCTAAAGGGGGATGGAGAGGTGGGGTGATGCATAAAACAACAGTTAGATAAAAGCACAGGTACCGTTCCAAAACCAACTATGGAATAGACAAGACCTACACCTTCCTCAGTGAAAGGGACTCAAAACCCCATATTTCCCGCAGAGGAATATATCTGACTAGTAAGAATCTTAAAACCTATTTATTGATATGTCTGCATAAGGGAATCAAGTGTGTCTAGACTGGCATAAACATGGCAGCGAGAAACAGCTCAAACCCACTATAAAAAGGAATTTCAAAAACAAAACAAGTAAACAGGGAAATTCTTGACAATTCCTTCATGGTCTCTGATGAAACCTGGAATGACCCTATCTACAATGACAGCTGGATGTGGCATAAGGGTGGACACTTGGGGCTAAGAGGATTGGTGAGATTGCGTGAGCAAATGCAGACCCTTTAAAGCAATAATGCACGGCACCCATTCCATGGGTCCCAGCTCTCCAGGTTGAAGGGAATATTACTACAGTTATAACATGTATGGGAAACCTAGAGAATGGACACACTGGGAATATGAAAGGTTTCTAAAACTCAAGGAATATTCCCTCTCCTGGTCCTCCGGTTTGACATTCCAACTGCCTTACTATCAATCTCCCAACTTGGAGAGATAGCCCCTTTACCCTCCTGGTTCGCACAGGTAGCCAATTTGGCAGAGGATGAAAGGGAAGACGGAGAGCCAATGAGAGAGTAGCTGTTAGGCATTTGGACGGGCACATGTCACTCTAATTTCCCGTCAGGAAGAAGAATTAACCAAAGTCTCAGCCACCCACCGGGAACCAGTATAGGTCCTGAACCAAAATTTTGGACTTGAGTTCAGCTCACAAAAAATGAGTTGAAAATGGAGCTCAGGGGCACAGCAATTCAAAAACTGTCAGAGTAATAAAGGACAACTATCATCCAAAAATCTGTTGAGGGAAGGCAACCAGGTGGACTCGAAAGAGAGGCAGAATAGCAGTAAGCAGATTTCATGAGGTACGTTGGAATTGCCTTTAAAGCACAGGACGAAGGGCACAACTTCGACAATGATGCACTTGGCCAAAAAGGGCGTATGCGTTTTCACCTGAATATATTGAGCAGAAAACGCATACGCCCTTTTTGGCCAAGCAAGCAAGCAGGCAATACAAATCTGCACTACAAAGAAGTATCACTTGCCACCAGTCAAAAGGGACATCCACAAAATGGGTAAAAACCAGAAAGGCAAGACAGGCCCTGGAGAACAGGGAGCCTTGTTATGCTGATGGGCAGGATGTAAATTGCCAACTGCCTCTCCAGAGGAGTGCATTGTGTTCCCTAAAACAAGTAAACAACAGAGCTACAGAGCCAAGGGCACTTCCAGTCTAGGGAATATACCTTTGGATAACGGAAAATTAATAACACAGAGACACCACCAATTTTAGGGCTGCCCTGCTTACAAGAACCTCAACTTGGGTACACCTTAAATATCCCTGGAAATATAAAAAATGGTCCAAAAAATTGTGGTACTTACGTATGATGGAATATCCCTCAGCCATGAAATCAATATCATAAGACCAGTAGTAGCAATATGAGTGGATTCAGGTACGATGATTCTAAGTGAAATAAGTCACACAGAAAAAGAAACTTATCATAAGATATCACTTATGAACATCCTGTGAACATGACTGCACTTCAACTGAGTTAGGGAGGAGAACAGAGTCTCACATTTAGAAAACAGTCTTATGCCTTCTTAAGGGGGAAGGAGAGGTGGGAAGATGCATAAAACCAGAGTTTGATATAAGCACTGGTACCGTTCCAAAAACCAACTATGGAATAGACAAGACCTACACCTTCCTCAGTGAAAGGGACTCAAAACCCCATATTTCCTGCAGAGGAATATATCTGACTAGTAAGAATCATAAAACCTATGTATTGATATGTCTGTGTAAGGGAATCAAGTGTGTCTAGAATGGCATAAACATGGCAGCGAGAATCAGCTCAAACCCACTATATAAAGGAATTTCAAAAACAAAACAAAAAAACAGGGAAATTCTTGACAATTCCTTCAGGGTCTCTGATGAAACCTGGAATGACCCTATCTACAATGACAGCTGGATGTGGCATAAGGCTGGACACTTGGGACTGTGAGGATTGGTGAGATTGGGTGAGAAAATGCAGACCCTTTAAAGCAATAATTCATGGCACCCATTCCATGGGTCCCAACTCTCCAGGTTATAGGGAATATTACTAAAGCTATAACATGTACGGGAAACCTAGAGAATGGACACACTGTGAATACGAAAGGTTTCTAAATCTTAACGAATACTCCCTCTCCTGGTGCTCCGGTTTGAATTCCAACTGCTTTACTATCAATCTCCCAACTTGGAGAGACAGCCCCTTTAACCTCCTGTTCGCACAAGTTGCCAATTTGGCCGAGGGTGAAAGGGAAGAGTGAGAACCAATGAGAGAATAGCTGCTAGGCATTTGGACGGGCACAGGTCACTCTAATTTCCCGGCAGGAAGATGAATTAACAAAAGTCTCAGCCAGCCAGCGGGAACCAGTATAGGTCCTGAATCAAAACTTTGGACTTGCGTTCAGCTCACAAAAAAACGAGTTGAAAAATGGAGCTCAGGGGCACAGCAATTCACAAACTGTCAGAGTAAGAAAGGACAACTATCGTCCAAAAATCTGTTGAGGGAAGGCAACGAGGTGGACTTGAAAGAGAGGCAGAATAGGAGGAAACAGATTTCATGAGGTACGTTGGAATTGCCTTTAAAGCACAGGACGAGGGACACAACTTCGACAATGATGTTCTGGGCCAAAAAGGGCGTATGCGTTTTCTCCTGAATATATTCAGGAGAAAACACATACGCCCTTTTTGGCCAAGAAAGGAATCGGGCAATGCAAATCTGCACTACAAAGAAGTATCACTTCCCACCAGGCAAATGGGACATCCACAAAATGGGTAAAAACCACAAAGGCAAGACAGGCCCTGGAGAAGAGGGAGCCTTGTTATGCTGATGGGCGGGATGTAAATTGCCAACTGCCTCTCTGGAGGAGTGCATTGTGTTCCCTAAAACAGGTAAACAATGGAGCTACAGAGCCAAGGGCGCTACCAGTCTAGGGAATATACCTTGGGAAAACCGAAAATCAATAAGACACAGCCACCCCCAAACTTAGGGCTGCACTGCTTACAAGAACCTCAACTTGGGTACACCTTAAATATCCCTGGAAATATAAAAATGGTTTAAAAAATTGTGGTACTTACGTACGATGCAATATCCCTCAGCCATGAAATCAATGTCATAAGACCAGTAGCAGCAAAATGAGTGGATTCAGGTACGATGATTCTAAGTGAAATAAGTCACACAGAAAAAGAAACTTATCATGAGATATCCCTTATGAAGATCCTGTAAACATGGCTACGCTTGAACTGAGTTAGGAAAGAGAACAGAGTCTCACATTTAGAAAACACTCTTATGCCTGCTAAAGGGGGATGGAGAGGTGGGGTGATGCATAAAACAACAGTTAGATAAAAGCACAGGTACCGTTCCAAAACCAACTATGGAATAGACAAGACCTACACCTTCCTCAGTGAAAGGGACTCAAAACCCCATATTTCCCGCAGAGGAATATATCTGACTAGTAAGAATCTTAAAACCTATTTATTGATATGTCTGCATAAGGGAATCAAGTGTGTCTAGACTGGCATAAACATGGCAGCGAGAAACAGCTCAAACCCACTATAAAAAGGAATTTCAAAAACAAAACAAGTAAACAGGGAAATTCTTGACAATTCCTTCATGGTCTCTGATGAAACCTGGAATGACCCTATCTACAATGACAGCTGGATGTGGCATAAGGGTGGACACTTGGGGCTAAGAGGATTGGTGAGATTGCGTGAGCAAATGCAGACCCTTTAAAGCAATAATGCACGGCACCCATTCCATGGGTCCCAGCTCTCCAGGTTGAAGGGAATATTACTACAGTTATAACATGTATGGGAAACCTAGAGGATGGACACACTGGGAATATGAAAGTTTTCTAAAACTCAAGGAATATTCCCTCTCCTGGTCCTCCGGTTTGACATTCCAACTGCCTTACTATCAATCTCCCAACTTGGAGAGATAGCCCCTTTACCCTCCTGGTTCGCACAGGTAGCCAATTTGGCAGAGGATGAAAGGGAAGACGGAGAGCCAATGAGAGAGTAGCTGTTAGGCATTTGGACGGGCACATGTCACTCTAATTTCCCGTCAGGAAGAAGAATTAACCAAAGTCTCAGCCACCCACCGGGAACCAGTATAGGTCCTGAACCAAAATTTTGGACTTGAGTTCAGCTCACAAAAAATGAGTTGAAAATGGAGCTCAGGGGCACAGCAATTCAAAAACTGTCAGAGTAATAAAGGACAACTATCATCCAAAAATCTGTTGAGGGAAGGCAACCAGGTGGACTCGAAAGAGAGGCAGAATAGCAGTAAGCAGATTTCATGAGGTACGTTGGAATTGCCTTTAAAGCACAGGACGAAGGGCACAACTTCGACAATGATGCACTTGGCCAAAAAGGGCGTATGCGTTTTCACCTGAATATATTGAGCAGAAAACGCATACGCCCTTTTTGGCCAAGCAAGCAAGCAGGCAATACAAATCTGCACTACAAAGAAGTATCACTTGCCACCAGTCAAAAGGGACATCCACAAAATGGGTAAAAACCAGAAAGGCAAGACAGGCCCTGGAGAACAGGGAGCCTTGTTATGCTGATGGGCAGGATGTAAATTGCCAACTGCCTCTCCAGAGGAGTGCATTGTGTTCCCTAAAACAAGTAAACAACAGAGCTACAGAGCCAAGGGCACTTCCAGTCTAGGGAATATACCTTTGGATAACGGAAAATTAATAACACAGAGACACCACCAATTTTAGGGCTGCCCTGCTTACAAGAACCTCAACTTGGGTACACCTTAAATATCCCTGGAAATATAAAAAATGGTCCAAAAAATTGTGGTACTTACGTATGATGGAATATCCCTCAGCCATGAAATCAATATCATAAGACCAGTAGTAGCAATATGAGTGGATTCAGGTACGATGATTCTAAGTGAAATAAGTCACACAGAAAAAGAAACTTATCATAAGATATCACTTATGAAGATCCTGTGAACATGACTGCACTTCAACTGAGTTAGGGAGGAGAACAGAGTCTCACATTTAGAAAACAGTCTTATGCCTTCTTAAGGGGGAAGGAGAGGTGGGAAGATGCATAAAACCAGAGTTTGATATAAGCACTGGTACCGTTCCAAAAACCAACTATGGAATAGACAAGACCTACACCTTCCTCAGTGAAAGGGACTCAAAACCCCATATTTCCTGCAGAGGAATATATCTGACTAGTATGAATCATAAAACCTATGTATTGATATGTCTGTGTAAGGGAATCAAGTGTGTCTAGAATGGCATAAACATGGCAGCGAGAATCAGCTCAAACCCACTATATAAAGGAATTTCAAAAACAAAACAAAAAAACAGGGAAATTCTTGACAATTCCTTCAGGGTCTCTGATGAAACCTGGAATGACCCTATCTACAATGACAGCTGGATGTGGCATAAGGCTGGACACTTGGGACTGTGAGGATTGGTGAGATTGGGTGAGAAAATGCAGACCCTTTAAAGCAATAATTCATGGCACCCATTCCATGGGTCCCAACTCTCCAGGTTATAGGGAATATTACTAAAGCTATAACATGTACGGGAAACCTAGAGAATGGACACACTGTGAATACGAAAGGTTCCTAAATCTTAACGAATACTCCCTCTCCTGGTGCTCCGGTTTGAATTCCAACTGCTTTACTATCAATCTCCCAACTTGGAGAGACAGCCCCTTTAACCTCCTGTTCGCACAAGTTGCCAATTTGGCCGAGGGTGAAAGGGAAGAGTGAGAACCAATGAGAGAATAGCTGCTAGGCATTTGGACGGGCACAGGTCACTCTAATTTCCCGGCAGGAAGATGAATTAACAAAAGTCTCAGCCAGCCAGCGGGAACCAGTATAGGTCCTGAATCAAAACTTTGGACTTGCGTTCAGCTCACAAAAAAACGAGTTGAAAAATGGAGCTCAGGGGCACAGCAATTCACAAACTGTCAGAGTAAGAAAGGACAACTATCGTCCAAAAATCTGTTGAGGGAAGGCAACGAGGTGGACTTGAAAGAGAGGCAGAATAGGAGGAAACAGATTTCATGAGGTACGTTGGAATTGCCTTTAAAGCACAGGACGAGGGGCACAACTTCGACAATGATGTTCTGGGCCAAAAAGGGCGTATGCGTTTTCTCCTGAATATATTCAGGAGAAAACGCATACGCCCTTTTTGGCCAAGAAAGGAAGCGGGCAATGCAAATCTGCACTACAAAGAAGTATCACTTCCCACCAGGCAAATGGGACATCCACAAAATGGGTAAAAACCACAAAGGCAAGACAGGCCCTGGAGAAGAGGGAGCCTTGTTATGCTGATGGGCGGGATGTAAATTGCCAACTGCCTCTCTGGAGGAGTGCATTGTGTTCCCTAAAACAGGTAAACAATGGAGCTCCAGAGCCAAGGGCGCTACCAGTCTAGGGAATATACCTTGGGAAAACCGAAAATCAATAAGACACAGCCACCCCCAAACTTAGGGCTGCACTGCTTACAAGAACCTCAACTTGGGTACACCTTAAATATCCCTGGAAATATAAAAATGGTTTAAAAAATTGTGGTACTTACGTACGATGCAATATCCCTCAGCCATGAAATCAATGTCATAAGACCAGTAGCAGCAAAATGAGTGGATTCAGGTACGATGATTCTAAGTGAAATAAGTCACACAGAAAAAGAAACTTATCATGAGATATCCCTTATGAAGATCCTGTAAACATGGCTACGCTTGAACTGAGTTAGGAAAGAGAACAGAGTCTCACATTTAGAAAACACTCTTATGCCTGCTAAAGGGGGATGGAGAGGTGGGGTGATGCATAAAACAAGAGTTAGATAAAAGCACAGGTACCGTTCCAAAACCAACTATGGAATAGACAAGACCTACACCTTCCTCAGTGAAAGGGACTCAAAACCCCATATTTCCCGCAGAGGAATATATCTGACTAGTAAGAATCTTAAAACCTATTTATTGATATGTCTGCATAAGGGAATCAAGTGTGTCTAGACTGGCATAAACATGGCAGCGAGAAACAGCTCAAACCCACTATAAAAAGGAATTTCAAAAACAAAACAAGTAAACAGGGAAATTCTTGACAATTCCTTCATGGTCTCTGATGAAACCTGGAATGACCCTATCTACAATGACAGCTGGATGTGGCATAAGGGTGGACACTTGGGGCTAAGAGGATTGGTGAGATTGCGTGAGCAAATGCAGACCCTTTAAAGCAATAATGCACGGCACCCATTCCATGGGTCCCAGCTCTCCAGGTTGAAGGGAATATTACTACAGTTATAACATGTATGGGAAACCTAGAGAATGGACACACTGGGAATATGAAAGGTTTCTAAAACTCAAGGAATATTCCCTCTCCTGGTCCTCCGGTTTGACATTCCAACTGCCTTACTATCAATCTCCCAACTTGGAGAGATAGCCCCTTTACCCTCCTGGTTCGCACAGGTAGCCAATTTGGCAGAGGATGAAAGGGAAGACGGAGAGCCAATGAGAGAGTAGCTGTTAGGCATTTGGACGGGCACATGTCACTCTAATTTCCCGTCAGGAAGAAGAATTAACCAAAGTCTCAGCCACCCACCGGGAACCAGTATAGGTCCTGAACCAAAATTTTGGACTTGAGTTCAGCTCACAAAAAATGAGTTGAAAATGGAGCTCAGGGGCACAGCAATTCAAAAACTGTCAGAGTAATAAAGGACAACTATCATCCAAAAATCTGTTGAGGGAAGGCATCCAGGTGGACTCGAAAGAGAGGCAGAATAGCAGTAAGCAGATTTCATGAGGTACTTTGGAATTGCCTTTAAAGCACAGGACGAACGGCACAACTTCGACAATGATGCACTTGGCCAAAAAGGGCGTATGCGTTTTCACCTGAATATATTGAGCAGAAAACGCATACGCCCTTTTTGGCCAAGCAAGCAAACAGGCAATGCAAATCTGCACTACAAAGAAGTATCACTTGGACCAGTCAAAAGGGACATCCACAAAATGGGTAAAAACCAGAAAGGCAAGACAGGCCCTGGAGAACAGGGAGCCTTGTTATGCTGATGGGCAGGATGTAAATTGCCAACTGCCTCTCCAGAGGAGTGCATTGTGTTCCCTAAAACAAGTAAACAACAGAGCTACAGAGCCAAGGGCACTTCCAGTCTAGGGAATATACCTTTGGATAACGGAAAATTAATAACACAGAGACACCACCAATTTTAGGGCTGCCCTGCTTACAAGAACCTCAACTTGGGTACACCTTAAATATCCCTGGAAATATAAAAAATGGTCCAAAAAATTGTGGTACTTACGTATGATGGAATATCCCTCAGCCATGAAATCAATATCATAAGACCAGTAGTAGCAAAATGAGTGGATTCAGGTACGATGATTCTAAGTGAAATAAGTCACACAGAAAAAGAAACTTATCATAAGATATCACTTATGAACATCCTGATAACATGACTGCACTTCAACTGAGTTAGGGAGGAGAACAGAGTCTCACATTTAGAAAACAGTCTTATGCCTTCTTAAGGGGGAAGGAGAGGTGGGAAGATGCATAAAACCAGAGTTTGATATAAGCACTGGTACCGTTCCAAAAACCAACTATGGAATAGACAAGACCTACACCTTCCTCAGTGAAAGGGACTCAAAACCCCATATTTCCTGCAGAGGAATATATCTGACTAGTAAGAATCATAAAACCTATGTATTGATATGTCTGTGTAAGGGAATCAAGTGTGTCTAGAATGGCATCAACATGGCAGCGAGAATCAGCTCAAACCCACTATATAAAGGAATTTCAAAAACAAAACAAAAAAACAGGGAAATTCTTGACAATTCCTTCAGGGTCTCTGATGAAACCTGGAATGACCCTATCTACAATGACAGCTGGATGTGGCATAAGGCTGGACACTTGGGACTGTGAGGATTGGTGAGATTGGGTGAGAAAATGCAGACCCTTTAAAGCAATAATTCATGGCACCCATTCCATGGGTCCCAACTCTCCAGGTTATAGGGAATATTACTAAAGCTATAACATGTACGGGAAACCTAGAGAATGGACACACTGTGAATACGAAAGGTTTCTAAATCTTAACGAATACTCCCTCTCCTGGTGCTCCGGTTTGAATTCCAACTGCTTTACTATCAATCTCCCAACTTGCAGAGACAGCCCCTTTAACCTCCTGTTCGCACAAGTTGCCAATTTGGCCGAGGGTGAAAGGGAAGAGTGAGAACCAATGAGAGAATAGCTGCTAGGCATTTGGACGGGCACAGGTCACTCTAATTTCCCGGCAGGAAGATGAATTAACAAAAGTCTCAGCCAGCCAGCGGGAACCAGTATAGGTCCTGAATCAAAACTTTGGACTTGCGTTCAGCTCACAAAAAAACGAGTTGAAAAATGGAGCTCAGGGGCACAGCAATTCACAAACTGTCAGAGTAAGAAAGGACAACTATCGTCCAAAAATCTGTTGAGGGAAGGCAACGAGGTGGACTTGAAAGAGAGGCAGAATAGGAGGAAACAGATTTCATGAGGTACGTTGGAATTGCCTTTAAAGCACAGGACGAGGGACACAACTTCGACAATGATGTTCTGGGCCAAAAAGGGCGTATGCGTTTTCTCCTGAATATATTCAGGAGAAAACACATACGCCCTTTTTGGCCAAGAAAGGAAGCGGGCAATGCAAATCTGCACTACAAAGAAGTATCACTTCCCACCAGGCAAATGGGACATCCACAAAATGGGTAAAAACCACAAAGGCAAGACAGGCCCTGGAGAAGAGGGAGCCTTGTTATGCTGATGGGCGGGATGTAAATTGCCAACTGCCTCTCTGGAGGAGTGCATTGTGTTCCCTAAAACAGGTAAACAATGGAGCTCCAGAGCCAAGGGCGCTACCAGTCTAGGGAATATACCTTGGGAAAACCGAAAATCAATAAGACACAGCCACCCCCAAACTTAGGGCTGCACTGCTTACAAGAACCTCAACTTGGGTACACCTTAAATATCCCTGGAAATATAAAAATGGTTTAAAAAATTGTGGTACTTACGTACGATGCAATATCCCTCAGCCATGAAATCAATGTCATAAGACCAGTAGCAGCAAAATGAGTGGATTCAGGTACGATGATTCTAAGTGAAATAAGTCACACAGAAAAAGAAACTTATCATGAGATATCCCTTATGAAGATCCTGTAAACATGGCTACGCTTGAACTGAGTTAGGAAAGAGAACAGAGTCTCACATTTAGAAAACACTCTTATGCCTGCTAAAGGGGGATGGAGAGGTGGGGTGATGCATAAAACAAGAGTTAGATAAAAGCACAGGTACCGTTCCAAAACCAACTATGGAATAGACAAGACCTACACCTTCCTCAGTGAAAGGGACTCAAAACCCCATATTTCCCGCAGAGGAATATATCTGACTAGTAAGAATCTTAAAACCTATTTATTGATATGTCTGCATAAGGGAATCAAGTGTGTCTAGACTGGCATAAACATGGCAGCGAGAAACAGCTCAAACCCACTATAAAAAGGAATTTCAAAAACAAAACAAGTAAACAGGGAAATTCTTGACAATTCCTTCATGGTCTCTGATGAAACCTGGAATGACCCTATCTACAATGACAGCTGGATGTGGCATAAGGGTGGACACTTGGGGCTAAGAGGATTGGTGAGATTGCGTGAGCAAATGCAGACCCTTTAAAGCAATAATGCACGGCACCCATTCCATGGGTCCCAGCTCTCCAGGTTGAAGGGAATATTACTACAGTTATAACATGTATGGGAAACCTAGAGAATGGACACACTGGGAATATGAAAGGTTTCTAAAACTCAAGGAATATTCCCTCTCCTGGTCCTCCGGTTTGACATTCCAACTGCCTTACTATCAATCTCCCAACTTGGAGAGATAGCCCCTTTACCCTCCTGGTTCGCACAGGTAGCCAATTTGGCAGAGGATGAAAGGGAAGACGGAGAGCCAATGAGAGAGTAGCTGTTAGGCATTTGGACGGGCACATGTCACTCTAATTTCCCGTCAGGAAGAAGAATTAACCAAAGTCTCAGCCACCCACCGGGAACCAGTATAGGTCCTGAACCAAAATTTTGGACTTGAGTTCAGCTCACAAAAAATGAGTTGAAAATGGAGCTCAGGGGCACAGCAATTCAAAAACTGTCAGAGTAATAAAGGACAACTATCATCCAAAAATCTGTTGAGGGAAGGCAACGAGGTGGACTCGAAAGAGAGGCAGAATAGCAGTAAGCAGATTTCATGAGGTACGTTGGAATTGCCTTTAAAGCACAGGACGAAGGGCACAACTTCGACAATGATGCACTTGGCCAAAAAGGGCGTATGCGTTTTCACCTGAATATATTGAGCAGAAAACGCATACGCCCTTTTTGGCCAAGCAAGCAAGCAGGCAATACAAATCTGCACTACAAAGAAGTATCACTTGCCACCAGTCAAAAGGGACATCCACAAAATGGGTAAAAACCAGAAAGGCAAGACAGGCCCTGGAGAACAGGGAGCCTTGTTATGCTGATGGGCAGGATGTAAATTGCCAACTGCCTCTCCAGAGGAGTGCATTGTGTTCCCTAAAACAAGTAAACAACAGAGCTACAGAGCCAAGGGCACTTCCCGTCTAGGGAATATACCTTTGGATAACGGAAAATTAATAACACAGAGACACCACCAATTTTAGGGCTGCCCTGCTTACAAGAACCTCAACTTGGGTACACCTTAAATATCCCTGGAAATATAAAAAATGGTCCAAAAAATTGTGGTACTTACGTATGATGGAATATCCCTCAGCCATGAAATCAATATCATAAGACCAGTAGTAGCAATATGAGTGGATTCAGGTACGATGATTCTAAGTGAAATAAGTCACACAGAAAAAGAAACTTATCATAAGATATCACTTATGAACATCCTGTGAACATGACTGCACTTCAACTGAGTTAGGGAGGAGAACAGAGTCTCACATTTAGAAAACAGTCTTATGCCTTCTTAAGGGGGAAGGAGAGGTGGGAAGATGCATAAAACCAGAGTTTGATATAAGCACTGGTACCGTTCCAAAAACCAACTATGGAATAGACAAGACCTACACCTTCCTCAGTGAAAGGGACTCAAAACCCCATATTTCCTGCAGAGGAATATATCTGACTAGTAAGAATCATAAAACCTATGTATTGATATGTCTGTGTAAGGGAATCAAGTGTGTCTAGAATGGCATAAACATGGCAGCGAGAATCAGCTCAAACCCACTATATAAAGGAATTTCAAAAACAAAACAAAAAAACAGGGAAATTCTTGACAATTCCTTCAGGGTCTCTGATGAAACCTGGAATGACCCTATCTACAATGACAGCTGGATGTGGCATAAGGCTGGACACTTGGGACTGTGAGGATTGGTGAGATTGGGTGAGAAAATGCCGACCCTTTAAAGCAATAATTCATGGCACCCATTCCATGGGTCCCAACTCTCCAGGTTATAGGGAATATTACTAAAGCTATAACATGTACGGGAAACCTAGAGAATGGACACACTGTGAATACGAAAGGTTTCTAAATCTTAACGAATACTCCCTCTCCTGGTGCTCCGGTTTGAATTCCAACTGCTTTACTATCAATCTCCCAACTTGGAGAGACAGCCCCTTTAACCTCCTGTTCGCACAAGTTGCCAATTTGGCCGAGGGTGAAAGGGAAGAGTGAGAACCAATGAGAGAATAGCTGCTAGGCATTTGGACGGGCACAGGTCACTCTAATTTCCCGGCAGGAAGATGAATTAACAAAAGTCTCAGCCAGCCAGCGGGAACCAGTATAGGTCCTGAATCAAAACTTTGGACTTGCGTTCAGCTCACAAAAAAACGAGTTGAAAAATGGAGCTCAGGGGCACAGCAATTCACAAACTGTCAGAGTAAGAAAGGACAACTATCGTCCAAAAATCTGTTGAGGGAAGGCAACGAGGTGGACTTGAAAGAGAGGCAGAATAGGAGGAAACAGATTTCATGAGGTACGTTGGAATTGCCTTTAAAGCACAGGACGAGGGACACAACTTCGACAATGATGTTCTGGGCCAAAAAGGGCGTATGCGTTTTCTCCTGAATATATTCAGGAGAAAACACATACGCCCTTTTTGGCCAAGAAAGGAAGCGGGCAATGCAAATCTGCACTACAAAGAAGTATCACTTCCCACCAGGCAAATGGGACATCCACAAAATGGGTAAAAACCACAAAGGCAAGACAGGCCCTGGAGAACAGGGAGCCTTGTTATGCTGATGGGCGGGATGTAAATTGCCAACGGCCTCTCTGGAGGAGTGCATTGTGTTCCCTAAAACAGGTAAACAATGGAGCTACAGAGCCAAGGGCGCTACCAGTCTAGGGAATATACCTTGGGAAAACCGAAAATCAATAAGACACAGCCACCCCCAAACTTAGGGCTGCACTGCTTACAAGAACCTCAACTTGGGTACACCTTAAATATCCCTGGAAATATAAAAATGGTTTAAAAAATTGTGGTACTTACGTACGATGCAATATCCCTCAGCCATGAAATCAATGTCATAAGACCAGTAGCAGCAAAATGAGTGGATTCAGGTACGATGATTCTAAGTGAAATAAGTCACACAGAAAAAGAAACTTATCATGAGATATCCCTTATGAAGATCCTGTAAACATGGCTACGCTTGAACTGAGTTAGGAAAGAGAACAGAGTCTCACATTTAGAAAACACTCTTATGCCTGCTAAATGGGGATGGAGAGGTGGGGTGATGCATAAAACAACAGTTAGATAAAAGCACAGGTACCGTTCCAAAACCAACTATGGAATAGACAAGACCTACACCTTCCTCAGTGAAAGGGACTCAAAACCCCATATTTCCCGCAGAGGAATATATCTGACTAGTAAGAATCTTAAAACCTATTTATTGATATGTCTGTGTAAGGGAATCAAGTGTGTCTAGAATGGCATAAACATGGCAGCGAGAATCAGCTCAAACCCACTATATAAAGGAATTTCAAAAACAAAACAAAAAAACAGGGAAATTCTTGACAATTCCTTCAGGGTCTCTGATGAAACCTGGAATGACCCTATCTACAATGACAGCTGGATGTGGCATAAGGCTGGGCACTTGGGACTGTGAGGATTGGTGAGATTGGGTGAGAAAATGCAGACCCTTTAAAGCAATAATTCATGGCACCCATTCCATGGGTCCCAACTCTCCAGGTTATAGGGAATATTACTAAAGCTATAACATGTACGGGAAACCTAGAGAATGGACACACTGTGAATACGAAAGGTTTCTAAATCTTAACGAATACTCCCTCTCCTGGTGCTCCGGTTTGAATTCCAACTGCTTTACTATCAATCTCCCAACTTGGAGAGACAGCCCCTTTAACCTCCTGTTCGCACAAGTTGCCAATTTGGCCGAGGGTGAAAGGGAAGAGTGAGAACCAATGAGAGAATAGCTGCTAGGCATTTGGACGGGCACAGGTCACTCTAATTTCCCGGCAGGAAGATGAATTAACAAAAGTCTCAGCCAGCCAGCGGGAACCAGTATAGGTCCTGAATCAAAACTTTGGACTTGCGTTCAGCTCACAAAAAAACGAGTTGAAAAATGGAGCTCAGGGGCACAGCAATTCACAAACTGTCAGAGTAAGAAAGGACAACTATCGTCCAAAAATCTGTTGAGGGAAGGCAACGAGGTGGACTTGAAAGAGAGGCAGAATAGGAGGAAACAGATTTCATGAGGTACGTTGGAATTGCCTTTAAAGCACAGGACGAGGGGCACAACTTCGACAATGATGTTCTGGGCCAAAAAGGGCGTATGCGTTTTCTCCTGAATATATTCAGGAGAAAACACATACGCCCTTTTTGGCCAAGAAAGGAAGCGGGCAATGCAAATCTGCACTACAAAGAAGTATCACTTCCCACCAGGCAAATGGGACATCCACAAAATGGGTAAAAACCACAAAGGCAAGACAGGCCCTGGAGAAGAGGGAGCCTTGTTATGCTGATGGGCGGGATGTAAATTGCCAACTGCCTCTCTGGAGGAGTGCATTGTGTTCCCTAAAACAGGTAAACAATGGAGCTACAGAGCCAAGGGCGCTACCAGTCTAGGGAATATACCTTGGGAAAACCGAAAATCAATAAGACACAGCCACCCCCAAACTTAGGGCTGCACTGCTTACAAGAACCTCAACTTGGGTACACCTAAATATCCCTGGAAATATAAAAATGGTTTAAAAAATTGTGGTACTTACGTACGATGCAATATCCCTCAGCCATGAAATCAATGTCATAAGACCAGTAGCAGCAAAATGAGTGGATTCAGGTACGATGATTCTAAGTGAAATAAGTCACACAGAAAAAGAAACTTATCATGAGATATCCCTTATGAAGATCCTGTAAACATGGCTACGCTTGAACTGAGTTAGGAAAGAGAACAGAGTCTCACATTTAGAAAACACTCTTATGCCTGCTAAAGGGGGATGGAGAGGTGGGGTGATGCATAAAACAAGAGTTAGATAAAAGCACAGGTACCGTTCCAAAACCAACTATGGAATAGACAAGACCTACACCTTCCTCAGTGAAAGGGACTCAAAACCCCATATTTCCCGCAGAGGAATATATCTGACTAGTAAGAATCTTAAAACCTATTTATTGATATGTCTGCATAAGGGAATCAAGTGTGTCTAGACTGGCATAAACATGGCAGCGAGAAACAGCTCAAACCCACTATAAAAAGGAATTTCAAAAACAAAACAAGTAAACAGGGAAATTCTTGACAATTCCTTCATGGTCTCTGATGAAACCTGGAATGACCCTATCTACAATGACAGCTGGATGTGGCATAAGGGTGGACACTTGGGGCTAAGAGGATTGGTGAGATTGCGTGAGCAAATGCAGACCCTTTAAAGCAATAATGCACGGCACCCATTCCATGGGTCCCAGCTCTCCAGGTTGAAGGGAATATTACTACAGTTATAACATGTATGGGAAACCTAGAGAATGGACACACTGGGAATATGAAAGGTTTCTAAAACTCAAGGAATATTCCCTCTCCTGGTCCTCCGGTTTGACATTCCAACTGCCTTACTATCAATCTCCCAACTTGGAGAGATAGCCCCTTTACCCTCCTGGTTCGCACAGGTAGCCAATTTGGCAGAGGATGAAAGGGAAGACGGAGAGCCAATGAGAGAGTAGCTGTTAGGCATTTGGACGGGCACATGTCACTCTAATTTCCCGTCAGGAAGAAGAATTAACCAAAGTCTCAGCCACCCACCGGGAACCAGTATAGGTCCTGAACCAAAATTTTGGACTTGAGTTCAGCTCACAAAAAATGAGTTGAAAATGGAGCTCAGGGGCACAGCAATTCAAAAACTGTCAGAGTAATAAAGGACAACTATCATCCAAAAATCTGTTGAGGGAAGGCAACCAGGTGGACTCGAAAGAGAGGCAGAATAGCAGTAAGCAGATTTCATGAGGTACTTTGGAATTGCCTTTAAAGCACAGGACGAACGGCACAACTTCGACAATGATGCACTTGGCCAAAAAGGGCGTATGCGTTTTCACCTGAATATATTGAGCAGAAAACGCATACGCCCTTTTTGGCCAAGCAAGCAAGCAGGCAATGCAAATCTGCACTACAAAGAAGTATCACTTGCCACCAGTCAAAAGGGACATCCACAAAATGGGTAAAAACCAGAAAGGCAAGACAGGCCCTGGAGAACAGGGAGCCTTGTTATGCTGATGGGCAGGATGTAAATTGCCAACTGCCTCTCCAGAGGAGTGCATTGTGTTCCCTAAAACAAGTAAACAACAGAGCTACAGAGCCAAGGGCACTTCCAGTCTAGGGAATATACCTTTGGATAACGGAAAATTAATAACACAGAGACACCACCAATTTTAGGGCTGCCCTGCTTACAAGAACCTCAACTTGGGTACACCTTAAATATCCCTGGAAATATAAAAAATGGTCCAAAAAATTGTGGTACTTACGTATGATGGAATATCCCTCAGCCATGAAATCAATATCATAAGACCAGTAGTAGCAAAATGAGTGGATTCAGGTACGATGATTCTAAGTGAAATAAGTCACACAGAAAAAGAAACTTATCATAAGATATCACTTATGAACATCCTGTGAACATGACTGCACTTCAACTGAGTTAGGGAGGAGAACAGAGTCTCACATTTAGAAAACAGTCTTATGCCTTCTTAAGGGGGAAGGAGAGGTGGGAAGATGCATAAAACCAGAGTTTGATATAAGCACTGGTACCGTTCCAAAAACCAACTATGGAATAGACAAGACCTACACCTTCCTCAGTGAAAGGGACTCAAAACCCCATATTTCCTGCAGAGGAATATATCTGACTAGTAAGAATCATAAAACCTATGTATTGATATGTCTGTGTAAGGGAATCAAGTGTGTCTAGAATGGCATAAACATGGCAGCGAGAATCAGCTCAAACCCACTATATAAAGGAATTTCAAAAACAAAACAAAAAAACAGGGAAATTCTTGACAATTCCTTCAGGGTCTCTGATGAAACCTGGAATGACCCTATCTACAATGACAGCTGGATGTGGCATAAGGCTGGACACTTGGGACTGTGAGGATTGGTGAGATTGGGTGAGAAAATGCAGACCCTTTAAAGCAATAATTCATGGCACCCATTCCATGGGTCCCAACTCTCCAGGTTATAGGGAATATTACTAAAGCTATAACATGTACGGGAAACCTAGAGAATGGACACACTGTGAATACGAAAGGTTTCTAAATCTTAACGAATACTCCCTCTCCTGGTGCTCCGGTTTGAATTCCAACTGCTTTACTATCAATCTCCCAACTTGGAGAGACAGCCCCTTTAACCTCCTGTTCGCACAAGTTGCCAATTTGGCCGAGGGTGAAAGGGAAGAGTGAGAACCAATGAGAGAATAGCTGCTAGGCATTTGGACGGGCACAGGTCACTCTAATTTCCCGGCAGGAAGATGAATTAACAAAAGTCTCAGCCAGCCAGCGGGAACCAGTATAGGTCCTGAATCAAAACTTTGGACTTGCGTTCAGCTCACAAAAAAACGAGTTGAAAAATGGAGCTCAGGGGCACAGCAATTCACAAACTGTCAGAGTAAGAAAGGACAACTATCGTCCAAAAATCTGTTGAGGGAAGGCAACGAGGTGGACTTGAAAGAGAGGCAGAATAGGAGGAAACAGATTTCATGAGGTACGTTGGAATTGCCTTTAAAGCACAGGACGAGGGGCACAACTTCGACAATGATGTTCTGGGCCAAAAAGGGCGTATGCGTTTTCTCCTGAATATATTCAGGAGAAAACACATACGCCCTTTTTGGCCAAGAAAGGAAGCGGGCAATGCAAATCTGCACTACAAAGAAGTATCACTTCCCACCAGGCAAATGGGACATCCACAAAATGGGTAAAAACCACAAAGGCAAGACAGGCCCTGGAGAAGAGGGAGCCTTGTTATGCTGATGGGCGGGATGTAAATTGCCAACTGCCTCTCTGGAGGAGTGCATTGTGTTCCCTAAAACAGGTAAACAATGGAGCTACAGAGCCAAGGGCGCTACCAGTCTAGGGAATATACCTTGGGAAAACCGAAAATCAATAAGACACAGCCACCCCCAAACTTAGGGCTGCACTGCTTACAAGAACCTCAACTTGGGTACACCTTAAATATCCCTGGAAATATAAAAATGGTTTAAAAAATTGTGGTACTTACGTACGATGCAATATCCCTCAGCCATGAAATCAATGTCATAAGACCAGTAGCAGCAAAATGAGTGGATTCAGGTACGATGATTCTAAGTGAAATAAGTCACACAGAAAAAGAAACTTATCATGAGATATCCCTTATGAAGATCCTGTAAACATGGCTACGCTTGAACTGAGTTAGGAAAGAGAACAGAGTCTCACATTTAGAAAACACTCTTATGCCTGCTAAAGGGGGATGGAGAGGTGGGGTGATGCATAAAACAAGAGTTAGATAAAAGCACAGGTACCGTTCCAAAACCAACTATGGAATAGACAAGACCTACACCTTCCTCAGTGAAAGGGACTCAAAACCCCATATTTCCCGCAGAGGAATATATCTGACTAGTAAGAATCTTAAAACCTATTTATTGATATGTCTGCATAAGGGAATCAAGTGTGTCTAGACTGGCATAAACATGGCAGCGAGAATCAGCTCAAACCCACTATAAAAAGGAATTTCAAAAACAAAACAAGTAAACAGGGAAATTCTTGACAATTCCTTCATGGTCTCTGATGAAACCCGGAATGACCCTATCTACAATGACAGCTGGATGTGGCATAAGGGTGGACACTTGGGGCTAAGAGGATTGGTGAGATTGCGTGAGCAAATGCAGACCCTTTAAAGCAATAATGCACGGCACCCATTCCATGGGTCCCAGCTCTCCAGGTTGAAGGGAATATTACTACAGTTATAACATGTATGGGAAACCTAGAGAATGGACACACTGGGAATATGAAAGGTTTCTAAAACTCAAGGAATATTCCCTCTCCTGGTCCTCCGGTTTGACATTCCAACTGCCTTACTATCAATCTCCCAACTTGGAGAGATAGCCCCTTTACCCTCCTGGTTCGCACAGGTAGCCAATTTGGCAGAGGATGAAAGGGAAGACGGAGAGCCAATGAGAGAGTAGCTGTTAGGCATTTGGACGGGCACATGTCACTCTAATTTCCCGTCAGGAAGAAGAATTAACCAAAGTCTCAGCCACCCACCGGGAACCAGTATAGGTCCTGAACCAAAATTTTGGACTTGAGTTCAGCTCACAAAAAATGAGTTGAAAATGGAGCTCAGGGGCACAGCAATTCAAAAACTGTCAGAGTAATAAAGGACAACTATCATCCAAAAATCTGTTGAGGGAAGGCAACGAGGTGGACTCGAAAGAGAGGCAGAATAGCAGTAAGCAGATTTCATGAGGTAGGTTGGAATTGCCTTTAAAGCACAGGACGAAGGGCACAACTTCGACAATGATGCACTTGGCCAAAAAGGGCGTATGCGTTTTCACCTGAATATATTGAGCAGAAAACGCATACGCCCTTTTTGGCCAAGCAAGCAAGCAGGCAATGCAAATCTGCACTACAAAGAAGTATCACTTCCCACCAGTCAAAAGGGACATCCACAAAATGGGTAAAAACCAGAAAGGCAAGACAGGCCCTGGAGAACAGGGAGCCTTGTTATGCTGATGGGCAGGATGTAAATTGCCAACTGCCTCTCCAGAGGAGTGCATTGTGTTCCCTAAAACAAGTAAACAACAGAGCTACAGAGCCAAGGGCACTTCCAGTCTAGGGAATATACCTTTGGATAACGGAAAATTAATAACACAGAGACACCACCAATTTTAGGGCTGCCCTGCTTACAAGAACCTCAACTTGGGTACACCTTAAATATCCCTGGAAATATAAAAAATGGTCCAAAAAATTGTGGTACTTACGTATGATGGAATATCCCTCAGCCATGAAATCAACATCATAAGACCAGTAGTAGCAAAATGAGTGGATTCAGGTACGATGATTCTAAGTGAAATAAGTCACACAGAAAAAGAAACTTATCATAAGATATCACTTATGAAGATCCTGTGAACATGACTGCACTTCAACTGAGTTAGGGAGGAGAACAGAGTCTCACATTTAGAAAACAGTCTTATGCCTTCTTAAGGGGGAAGGAGAGGTGGGAAGATGCATAAAACCAGAGCTTGATATAAGCACTGGTACCGTTCCAAAAACCAACTATGGAATAGACAAGACCTACACCTTCCTCAGTGAAAGGGACTCAAAACCCCATATTGCCTGCAGAGGAATATATCTGACTAGTAAGAATCATAAAACCTATGTATTGATATGTCTGTGTAAGGGAATCAAGTGTGTCTAGAATGGCATAAACATGGCAGCGAGAATCAGCTCAAACCCACTATATAAAGGAATTTCAAAAACAAAACAAAAAAACAGGGAAATTCTTGACAATTCCTTCAGGGTCTCTGATGAAACCTGGAATGACCCTATCTACAATGACAGCTGGATGTGGCATAAGGCTGGACACTTGGGACTGTGAGGATTGGTGAGATTGGGTGAGAAAATGCAGACCCTTTAAAGCAATAATTCATGGCACCCATTCCATGGGTCCCAACTCTCCAGGTTATAGGGAATATTACTAAAGCTATAACATGTACGGGAAACCTAGAGAATGGACACACTGTGAATACGAAAGGTTTCTAAATCTTAACGAATACTCCCTCTCCTGGTGCTCCGGTTTGAATTCCAACTGCTTTACTATCAATCTCCCAACTTGGAGAGACAGCCCCTTTAACCTCCTGTTCGCACAAGTTGCCAATTTGGCCGAGGGTGAAAGGGAAGAGTGAGAACCAATGAGAGAATAGCTGCTAGGCATTTGGACGGGCACAGGTCACTCTAATTTCCCGGCAGGAAGATGAATTAACAAAAGTCTCAGCCAGCCAGCGGGAACCAGTATAGGTCCTGAATCAAAACTTTGGACTTGCGTTCAGCTCACAAAAAAACGAGTTGAAAAATGGAGCTCAGGGGCACAGCAATTCACAAACTGTCAGAGTAAGAAAGGACAACTATCGTCCAAAAATCTGTTGAGGGAAGGCAACGAGGTGGACTTGAAAGAGAGGCAGAATAGGAGGAAACAGATTTCATGAGGTACGTTGGAATTGCCTTTAAAGCACAGGACGAGGGGCACAACTTCGACAATGATGTTCTGGGCCAAAAAGGGCGTATGCGTTTTCTCCTGAATATATTCAGGAGAAAACACATACGCCCTTTTTGGCCAAGAAAGGAAGCGGGCAATGCAAATCTGCACTACAAAGAAGTATCACTTCCCACCAGGCAAATGGGACATCCACAAAATGGGTAAAAACCACAAAGGCAAGACAGGCCCTGGAGAAGAGGGAGCCTTGTTATGCTGATGGGCGGGATGTAAATTGCCAACTGCCTCTCTGGAGGAGTGCATTGTGTTCCCTAAAACAGGTAAACAATGGAGCTACAGAGCCAAGGGCGCTACCAGTCTAGGGAATATACCTTGGGAAAACCGAAAATCAATAAGACACAGCCACCCCCAAACTTAGGGCTGCACTGCTTACAAGAACCTCAACTTGGGTACACCTTAAATATCCCTGGAAATATAAAAATGGTTTAAAAAATTGTGGTACTTACGTACGATGCAATATCCCTCAGCCATGAAATCAATGTCATAAGACCAGTAGCAGCAAAATGAGTGGATTCAGGTACGATGATTCTAAGTGAAATAAGTCACACAGAAAAAGAAACTTATCATGAGATATCCCTTATGAAGATCCTGTAAACATGGCTACGCTTGAACTGAGTTAGGAAAGAGAACAGAGTCTCACATTTAGAAAACACTCTTATGCCTGCTAAAGGGGGATGGAGAGGTGGGGTGATGCATAAAACAAGAGTTAGATAAAAGCACAGGTACCGTTCCAAAACCAACTATGGAATAGACAAGACCTACACCTTCCTCAGTGAAAGGGACTCAAAACCCCATATTTCCCGCAGAGGAATATATCTGACTAGTAAGAATCTTAAAACCTATTTATTGATATGTCTGCATAAGGGAATCAAGTGTGTCTAGACTGGCATAAACATGGCAGCGAGAATCAGCTCAAACCCACTATAAAAAGGAATTTCAAAAACAAAACAAGTAAACAGGGAAATTCTTGACAATTCCTTCATGGTCTCTGATGAAACCCGGAATGACCCTATCTACAATGACAGCTGGATGTGGCATAAGGGTGGACACTTGGGGCTAAGAGGATTGGTGAGATTGCGTGAGCAAATGCAGACCCTTTAAAGCAATAATGCACGGCACCCATTCCATGGGTCCCAGCTCTCCAGGTTGAAGGGAATATTACTACAGTTATAACATGTATGGGAAACCTAGAGAATGGACACACTGGGAATATGAAAGGTTTCTAAAACTCAAGGAATATTCCCTCTCCTGGTCCTCCGGTTTGACATTCCAACTGCCTTACTATCAATCTCCCAACTTGGAGAGATAGCCCCTTTACCCTCCTGGTTCGCACAGGTAGCCAATTTGGCAGAGGATGAAAGGGAAGACGGAGAGCCAATGAGAGAGTAGCTGTTAGGCATTTGGACGGGCACATGTCACTCTAATTTCCCGTCAGGAAGAAGAATTAACCAAAGTCTCAGCCACCCACCGGGAACCAGTATAGGTCCTGAACCAAAATTTTGGACTTGAGTTCAGCTCACAAAAAATGAGTTGAAAATGGAGCTCAGGGGCACAGCAATTCAAAAACTGTCAGAGTAATAAAGGACAACTATCATCCAAAAATCTGTTGAGGGAAGGCAACGAGGTGGACTCGAAAGAGAGGCAGAATAGCAGTAAGCAGATTTCATGAGGTAGGTTGGAATTGCCTTTAAAGCACAGGACGAAGGGCACAACTTCGACAATGATGCACTTGGCCAAAAAGGGCGTATGCGTTTTCACCTGAATATATTGAGCAGAAAACGCATACGCCCTTTTTGGCCAAGCAAGCAAGCAGGCAATGCAAATCTGCACTACAAAGAAGTATCACTTCCCACCAGTCAAAAGGGACATCCACAAAATGGGTAAAAACCAGAAAGGCAAGACAGGCCCTGGAGAACAGGGAGCCTTGTTATGCTGATGGGCAGGATGTAAATTGCCAACTGCCTCTCCAGAGGAGTGCATTGTGTTCCCTAAAACAAGTAAACAACAGAGCTACAGAGCCAAGGGCACTTCCAGTCTAGGGAATATACCTTTGGATAACGGAAAATTAATAACACAGAGACACCACCAATTTTAGGGCTGCCCTGCTTACAAGAACCTCAACTTGGGTACACCTTAAATATCCCTGGAAATATAAAAAATGGTCCAAAAAATTGTGGTACTTACGTATGATGGAATATCCCTCAGCCATGAAATCAACATCATAAGACCAGTAGTAGCAAAATGAGTGGATTCAGGTACGATGATTCTAAGTGAAATAAGTCACACAGAAAAAGAAACTTATCATAAGATATCACTTATGAAGATCCTGTGAACATGACTGCACTTCAACTGAGTTAGGGAGGAGAACAGAGTCTCACATTTAGAAAACAGTCTTATGCCTTCTTAAGGGGGAAGGAGAGGTGGGAAGATGCATAAAACCAGAGCTTGATATAAGCACTGGTACCGTTCCAAAAACCAACTATGGAATAGACAAGACCTACACCTTCCTCAGTGAAAGGGACTCAAAACCCCATATTGCCTGCAGAGGAATATATCTGACTAGTAAGAATCATAAAACCTATGTATTGATATGTCTGTGTAAGGGAATCAAGTGTGTCTAGAATGGCATAAACATGGCAGCGAGAATCAGCTCAAACCCACTATATAAAGGAATTTCAAAAACAAAACAAAAAAACAGGGAAATTCTTGACAATTCCTTCAGGGTCTCTGATGAAACCTGGAATGACCCTATCTACAATGACAGCTGGATGTGGCATAAGGCTGGACACTTGGGACTGTGAGGATTGGTGAGATTGGGTGAGAAAATGCAGACCCTTTAAAGCAATAATTCATGGCACCCATTCCATGGGTCCCAACTCTCCAGGTTATAGGGAATATTACTAAAGCTATAACATGTACGGGAAACCTAGAGAATGGACACACTGTGAATACGAAAGGTTTCTAAATCTTAACGAATACTCCCTCTCCTGGTGCTCCGGTTTGAATTCCAACTGCTTTACTATCAATCTCCCAACTTGGAGAGACAGCCCCTTTAACCTCCTGTTCGCACAAGTTGCCAATTTGGCCGAGGGTGAAAGGGAAGAGTGAGAACCAATGAGAGAATAGCTGCTAGGCATTTGGACGGGCACAGGTCACTCTAATTTCCCGGCAGGAAGATGAATTAACAAAAGTCTCAGCCAGCCAGCGGGAACCAGTATAGGTCCTGAATCAAAACTTTGGACTTGCGTTCAGCTCACAAAAAAACGAGTTGAAAAATGGAGCTCAGGGGCACAGCAATTCACAAACTGTCAGAGTAAGAAAGGACAACTATCGTCCAAAAATCTGTTGAGGGAAGGCAACGAGGTGGACTTGAAAGAGAGGCAGAATAGGAGGAAACAGATTTCATGAGGTACGTTGGAATTGCCTTTAAAGCACAGGACGAGGGGCACAACTTCGACAATGATGTTCTGGGCCAAAAAGGGCGTATGCGTTTTCTCCTGAATATATTCAGGAGAAAACACATACGCCCTTTTTGGCCAAGAAAGGAAGCGGGCAATGCAAATCTGCACTACAAAGAAGTATCACTTCCCACCAGGCAAATGGGACATCCACAAAATGGGTAAAAACCACAAAGGCAAGACAGGCCCTGGAGAAGAGGGAGCCTTGTTATGCTGATGGGCGGGATGTAAATTGCCAACTGCCTCTCTGGAGGAGTGCATTGTGTTCCCTAAAACAGGTAAACAATGGAGCTACAGAGCCAAGGGCGCTACCAGTCTAGGGAATATACCTTGGGAAAACCGAAAATCAATAAGACACAGCCACCCCCAAACTTAGGGCTGCACTGCTTACAAGAACCTCAACTTGGGTACACCTTAAATATCCCTGGAAATATAAAAATGGTTTAAAAAATTGTGGTACTTACGTACGATGCAATATCCCTCAGCCATGAAATCAATGTCATAAGACCAGTAGCAGCAAAATGAGTGGATTCAGGTACGATGATTCTAAGTGAAATAAGTCACACAGAAAAAGAAACTTATCATGAGATATCCCTTATGAAGATCCTGTAAACATGGCTACGCTTGAACTGAGTTAGGAAAGAGAACAGAGTCTCACATTTAGAAAACACTCTTATGCCTGCTAAAGGGGGATGGAGAGGTGGGGTGATGCATAAAACAAGAGTTAGATAAAAGCACAGGTACCGTTCCAAAACCAACTATGGAATAGACAAGACCTACACCTTCCTCAGTGAAAGGGACTCAAAACCCCATATTTCCCGCAGAGGAATATATCTGACTAGTAAGAATCTTAAAACCTATTTATTGATATGTCTGCATAAGGGAATCAAGTGTGTCTAGACTGGCATAAACATGGCAGCGAGAATCAGCTCAAACCCACTATAAAAAGGAATTTCAAAAACAAAACAAGTAAACAGGGAAATTCTTGACAATTCCTTCATGGTCTCTGATGAAACCCGGAATGACCCTATCTACAATGACAGCTGGATGTGGCATAAGGGTGGACACTTGGGGCTAAGAGGATTGGTGAGATTGCGTGAGCAAATGCAGACCCTTTAAAGCAATAATGCACGGCACCCATTCCATGGGTCCCAGCTCTCCAGGTTGAAGGGAATATTACTACAGTTATAACATGTATGGGAAACCTAGAGAATGGACACACTGGGAATATGAAAGGTTTCTAAAACTCAAGGAATATTCCCTCTCCTGGTCCTCCGGTTTGACATTCCAACTGCCTTACTATCAATCTCCCAACTTGGAGAGATAGCCCCTTTACCCTCCTGGTTCGCACAGGTAGCCAATTTGGCAGAGGATGAAAGGGAAGACGGAGAGCCAATGAGAGAGTAGCTGTTAGGCATTTGGACGGGCACATGTCACTCTAATTTCCCGTCAGGAAGAAGAATTAACCAAAGTCTCAGCCACCCACCGGGAACCAGTATAGGTCCTGAACCAAAATTTTGGACTTGAGTTCAGCTCACAAAAAATGAGTTGAAAATGGAGCTCAGGGGCACAGCAATTCAAAAACTGTCAGAGTAATAAAGGACAACTATCATCCAAAAATCTGTTGAGGGAAGGCAACGAGGTGGACTCGAAAGAGAGGCAGAATAGCAGTAAGCAGATTTCATGAGGTAGGTTGGAATTGCCTTTAAAGCACAGGACGAAGGGCACAACTTCGACAATGATGCACTTGGCCAAAAAGGGCGTATGCGTTTTCACCTGAATATATTGAGCAGAAAACGCATACGCCCTTTTTGGCCAAGCAAGCAAGCAGGCAATGCAAATCTGCACTACAAAGAAGTATCACTTCCCACCAGTCAAAAGGGACATCCACAAAATGGGTAAAAACCAGAAAGGCAAGACAGGCCCTGGAGAACAGGGAGCCTTGTTATGCTGATGGGCAGGATGTAAATTGCCAACTGCCTCTCCAGAGGAGTGCATTGTGTTCCCTAAAACAAGTAAACAACAGAGCTACAGAGCCAAGGGCACTTCCAGTCTAGGGAATATACCTTTGGATAACGGAAAATTAATAACACAGAGACACCACCAATTTTAGGGCTGCCCTGCTTACAAGAACCTCAACTTGGGTACACCTTAAATATCCCTGGAAATATAAAAAATGGTCCAAAAAATTGTGGTACTTACGTATGATGGAATATCCCTCAGCCATGAAATCAACATCATAAGACCAGTAGTAGCAAAATGAGTGGATTCAGGTACGATGATTCTAAGTGAAATAAGTCACACAGAAAAAGAAACTTATCATAAGATATCACTTATGAAGATCCTGTGAACATGACTGCACTTCAACTGAGTTAGGGAGGAGAACAGAGTCTCACATTTAGAAAACAGTCTTATGCCTTCTTAAGGGGGAAGGAGAGGTGGGAAGATGCATAAAACCAGAGCTTGATATAAGCACTGGTACCGTTCCAAAAACCAACTATGGAATAGACAAGACCTACACCTTCCTCAGTGAAAGGGACTCAAAACCCCATATTGCCTGCAGAGGAATATATCTGACTAGTAAGAATCATAAAACCTATGTATTGATATGTCTGTGTAAGGGAATCAAGTGTGTCTAGAATGGCATAAACATGGCAGCGAGAATCAGCTCAAACCCACTATATAAAGGAATTTCAAAAACAAAACAAAAAAACAGGGAAATTCTTGACAATTCCTTCAGGGTCTCTGATGAAACCTGGAATGACCCTATCTACAATGACAGCTGGATGTGGCATAAGGCTGGACACTTGGGACTGTGAGGATTGGTGAGATTGGGTGAGAAAATGCAGACCCTTTAAAGCAATAATTCATGGCACCCATTCCATGGGTCCCAACTCTCCAGGTTATAGGGAATATTACTAAAGCTATAACATGTACGGGAAACCTAGAGAATGGACACACTGTGAATACGAAAGGTTTCTAAATCTTAACGAATACTCCCTCTCCTGGTGCTCCGGTTTGAATTCCAACTGCTTTACTATCAATCTCCCAACTTGGAGAGACAGCCCCTTTAACCTCCTGTTCGCACAAGTTGCCAATTTGGCCGAGGGTGAAAGGGAAGAGTGAGAACCAATGAGAGAATAGCTGCTAGGCATTTGGACGGGCACAGGTCACTCTAATTTCCCGGCAGGAAGATGAATTAACAAAAGTCTCAGCCAGCCAGCGGGAACCAGTATAGGTCCTGAATCAAAACTTTGGACTTGCGTTCAGCTCACAAAAAAACGAGTTGAAAAATGGAGCTCAGGGGCACAGCAATTCACAAACTGTCAGAGTAAGAAAGGACAACTATCGTCCAAAAATCTGTTGAGGGAAGGCAACGAGGTGGACTTGAAAGAGAGGCAGAATAGGAGGAAACAGATTTCATGAGGTACGTTGGAATTGCCTTTAAAGCACAGGACGAGGGGCACAACTTCGACAATGATGTTCTGGGCCAAAAAGGGCGTATGCGTTTTCTCCTGAATATATTCAGGAGAAAACACATACGCCCTTTTTGGCCAAGAAAGGAAGCGGGCAATGCAAATCTGCACTACAAAGAAGTATCACTTCCCACCAGGCAAATGGGACATCCACAAAATGGGTAAAAACCACAAAGGCAAGACAGGCCCTGGAGAAGAGGGAGCCTTGTTAAGCTGATGGGCGGGATGTAAATTGCCAACTGCCTCTCTGGAGGAGTGCATTGTGTTCCCTAAAACAGGTAAACAATGGAGCTACAGAGCCAAGGGCGCTACCAGTCTAGGGAATATACCTTGGGAAAACCGAAAATCAATAAGACACAGCCACCCCCAAACTTAGGGCTGCACTGCTTACAAGAACCTCAACTTGGGTACACCTTAAATATCCCTGGAAATATAAAAATGGTTTAAAAAATTGTGGTACTTACGTACGATGCAATATCCCTCAGCCATGAAATCAATGTCATAAGACCAGTAGCAGCAAAATGAGTGGATTCAGGTACGATGATTCTAAGTGAAATAAGTCACACAGAAAAAGAAACTTATCATGAGATATCCCTTATGAAGATCCTGTAAACATGGCTACGCTTGAACTGAGTTAGGAAAGAGAACAGAGTCTCACATTTAGAAAACACTCTTATGCCTGCTAAAGGGGGATGGAGAGGTGGGGTGATGCATAAAACAACAGTTAGATAAAAGCACAGGTACCGTTCCAAAACCAACTATGGAATAGACAAGACCTACACCTTCCTCAGTGAAAGGGACTCAAAACCCCATATTTCCCGCAGAGGAATATATCTGACTAGTAAGAATCTTAAAACCTATTTATTGATATGTCTGCATAAGGGAATCAAGTGTGTCTAGACTGGCATAAACATGGCAGCGAGAAACAGCTCAAACCCACTATAAAAAGGAATTTCAAAAACAAAACAAGTAAACAGGGAAATTCTTGACAATTCCTTCATGGTCTCTGATGAAACCCGGAATGACCCTATCTACAATGACAGCTGGATGTGGCATAAGGGTGGACACTTGGGGCTAAGAGGATTGGTGAGATTGCGTGAGCAAATGCAGACCCTTTAAAGCAATAATGCACGGCACCCATTCCATGGGTCCCAGCTCTCCAGGTTGAAGGGAATATTACTACAGTTATAACATGTATGGGAAACCTAGAGAATGGACACACTGGGAATATGAAAGGTTTCTAAAACTCAAGGAATATTCCCTCACCTGGTCCTCCGGTTTGACATTCCAACTGCCTTACTATCAATCTCCCAACTTGGAGAGATAGCCCCTTTACCCTCCTGGTTCGCACAGGTAGCCAATTTGGCAGAGGATGAAAGGGAAGACGGAGAGCCAATGAGAGAGTAGCTGTTAGGCATTTGGACGGGCACATGTCACTCTAATTTCCCGTCAGGAAGAAGAATTAACCAAAGTCTCAGCCACCCACCGGGAACCAGTATAGGTCCTGAACCAAAATTTTGGACTTGAGTTCAGCTCACAAAAAATGAGTTGAAAATGGAGCTCAGGGGCACAGCAATTCAAAAACTGTCAGAGTAATAAAGGACAACTATCATCCAAAAATCTGTTGAGGGAAGGCAACGAGGTGGACTCGAAAGAGAGGCAGAATAGCAGTAAGCAGATTTCATGAGGTACGTTGGAATTGCCTTTAAAGCACAGGACGAAGGGCACAACTTCGACAATGATGCACTTGGCCAAAAAGGGCGTATGCGTTTTCACCTGAATATATTGAGCAGAAAACGCATACGCCCTTTTTGGCCAAGCAAGCAAGCAGGCAATGCAAATCTGCACTACAAAGAAGTATCACTTCCCACCAGTCAAAAGGGACATCCACAAAATGGGTAAAAACCAGAAAGGCAAGACAGGCCCTGGAGAACAGGGAGCCTTGTTATGCTGATGGGCAGGATGTAAATTGCCAACTGCCTCTCCAGAGGAGTGCATTGTGTTCCCTAAAACAAGTAAACAACAGAGCTACAGAGCCAAGGGCACTTCCAGTCTAGGGAATATACCTTTGGATAACGGAAAATTAATAACACAGAGACACCACCAATTTTAGGGCTGCCCTGCTTACAAGAACCTCAACTTGGGTACACCTTAAATATCCCTGGAAATATAAAAAATGGTCCAAAAAATTGTGGTACTTACGTATGATGGAATATCCCTCAGCCATGAAATCAATATCATAAGACCAGTAGTAGCAAAATGAGTGGATTCAGGTACGATGATTCTAAGTGAAATAAGTCACACAGAAAAAGAAACTTATCATAAGATATCACTTATGAACATCCTGTGAACATGACTGCACTTCAACTGAGTTAGGGAGGAGAACAGAGTCTCACATTTAGAAAACAGTCTTATGCCTTCTTAAGGGGGAAGGAGAGGTGGGAAGATGCATAAAACCAGAGTTTGATATAAGCACTGGTACCGTTCCAAAAACCAACTATGGAATAGACAAGACCTACACCTTCCTCAGTGAAAGGGACTCAAAACCCCATATTTCCTGCAGAGGAATATATCTGACTAGTAAGAATCATAAAACCTATGTATTGATATGTCTGTGTAAGGGAATCAAGTGTGTCTAGAATGGCATAAACATGGCAGCGAGAATCAGCTCAAACCCACTATATAAAGGAATTTCAAAAACAAAACAAAAAAACAGGGAAATTCTTGACAATTCCTTCAGGGTCTCTGATGAAACCTGGAATGACCCTATCTACAATGACAGCTGGATGTGGCATAAGGCTGGACACTTGGGACTGTGAGGATTGGTGAGATTGGGTGAGAAAATGCAGACCCTTTAAAGCAATAATTCATGGCACCCATTCCATGGGTCCCAACTCTCAAGGTTATAGGGAATATTACTAAAGCTATAACATGTACGGGAAACCTAGAGAATGGACACACTGTGAATACGAAAGGTTTCTAAATCTTAACGAATACTCCCTCTCCTGGTGCTCCGGTTTGAATTCCAACTGCTTTACTATCAATCTCCCAACTTGGAGAGACAGCCCCTTTAACCTCCTGTTCGCACAAGTTGCCAATTTGGCCGAGGGTGAAAGGGAAGAGTGAGAACCAATGAGAGAATAGCTGCTAGGCATTTGGACGGGCACAGGTCACTCTAATTTCCCGGCAGGAAGATGAATTAACAAAAGTCTCAGCCAGCCAGCGGGAACCAGTATAGGTCCTGAATCAAAACTTTGGACTTGCGTTCAGCTCACAAAAAAACGAGTTGAAAAATGGAGCTCAGGGGCACAGCAATTCACAAACTGTCAGAGTAAGAAAGGACAACTATCGTCCAAAAATCTGTTGAGGGAAGGCAACGAGGTGGACTTGAAAGAGAGGCAGAATAGGAGGAAACAGATTTCATGAGGTACGTTGGAATTGCCTTTAAAGCACAGGACGAGGGGCACAACTTCGACAATGATGTTCTGGGCCAAAAAGGGCGTATGCGTTTTCTCCTGAATATATTCAGGAGAAAACACATACGCCCTTTTTGGCCAAGAAAGGAAGCGGGCAATGCAAATCTGCACTACAAAGAAGTATCACTTCCCACCAGGCAAATGGGACATCCACAAAATGGGTAAAAACCACAAAGGCAAGACAGGCCCTGGAGAAGAGGGAGCCTTGTTATGCTGATGGGCGGGATGTAAATTGCCAACTGCCTCTCTGGAGGAGTGCATTGTGTTCCCTAAAACAGGTAAACAATGGAGCTACAGAGCCAAGGGCGCTACCAGTCTAGGGAATATACCTTGGGAAAACCGAAAATCAATAAGACACAGCCACCCCCAAACTTAGGGCTGCACTGCTTACAAGAACCTCAACTTGGGTACACCTTAAATATCCCTGGAAATATAAAAATGGTTTAAAAAATTGTGGTACTTACGTACGATGCAATATCCCTCAGCCATGAAATCAATGTCATAAGACCAGTAGCAGCAAAATGAGTGGATTCAGGTACGATGATTCTAAGTGAAATAAGTCACACAGAAAAAGAAACTTATCATGAGATATCCCTTATGAAGATCCTGTAAACATGGCTACGCTTGAACTGAGTTAGGAAAGAGAACAGAGTCTCACATTTAGAAAACACTCTTATGCCTGCTAAAGGGGGATGGAGAGGTGGGGTGATGCATAAAACAAGAGTTAGATAAAAGCACAGGTACCGTTCCAAAACCAACTATGGAATAGACAAGACCTACACCTTCCTCAGTGAAAGGGACTCAAAACCCCATATTTCCCGCAGAGGAATATATCTGACTAGTAAGAATCTTAAAACCTATTTATTGATATGTCTGCATAAGGGAATCAAGTGTGTCTAGACTGGCATAAACATGGCAGCGAGAATCAGCTCAAACCCACTATAAAAAGGAATTTCAAAAACAAAACAAGTAAACAGGGAAATTCTTGACAATTCCTTCATGGTCTCTGATGAAACCCGGAATGACCCTATCTACAATGACAGCTGGATGTGGCATAAGGGTGGACACTTGGGGCTAAGAGGATTGGTGAGATTGCGTGAGCAAATGCAGACCCTTTAAAGCAATAATGCACGGCACCCATTCCATGGGTCCCAGCTCTCCAGGTTGAAGGGAATATTACTACAGTTATAACATGTATGGGAAACCTAGAGAATGGACACACTGGGAATATGAAAGGTTTCTAAAACTCAAGGAATATTCCCTCTCCTGGTCCTCCGGTTTGACATTCCAACTGCCTTACTATCAATCTCCCAACTTGGAGAGATAGCCCCTTTACCCTCCTGGTTCGCACAGGTAGCCAATTTGGCAGAGGATGAAAGGGAAGACGGAGAGCCAATGAGAGAGTAGCTGTTAGGCATTTGGACGGGCACATGTCACTCTAATTTCCCGTCAGGAAGAAGAATTAACCAAAGTCTCAGCCACCCACCGGGAACCAGTATAGGTCCTGAACCAAAATTTTGGACTTGAGTTCAGCTCACAAAAAATGAGTTGAAAATGGAGCTCAGGGGCACAGCAATTCAAAAACTGTCAGAGTAATAAAGGACAACTATCATCCAAAAATCTGTTGAGGGAAGGCAACGAGGTGGACTCGAAAGAGAGGCAGAATAGCAGTAAGCAGATTTCATGAGGTAGGTTGGAATTGCCTTTAAAGCACAGGACGAAGGGCACAACTTCGACAATGATGCACTTGGCCAAAAAGGGCGTATGCGTTTTCACCTGAATATATTGAGCAGAAAACGCATACGCCCTTTTTGGCCAAGCAAGCAAGCAGGCAATGCAAATCTGCACTACAAAGAAGTATCACTTCCCACCAGTCAAAAGGGACATCCACAAAATGGGTAAAAACCAGAAAGGCAAGACAGGCCCTGGAGAACAGGGAGCCTTGTTATGCTGATGGGCAGGATGTAAATTGCCAACTGCCTCTCCAGAGGAGTGCATTGTGTTCCCTAAAACAAGTAAACAACAGAGCTACAGAGCCAAGGGCACTTCCAGTCTAGGGAATATACCTTTGGATAACGGAAAATTAATAACACAGAGACACCACCAATTTTAGGGCTGCCCTGCTTACAAGAACCTCAACTTGGGTACACCTTAAATATCCCTGGAAATATAAAAAATGGTCCAAAAAATTGTGGTACTTACGTATGATGGAATATCCCTCAGCCATGAAATCAACATCATAAGACCAGTAGTAGCAAAATGAGTGGATTCAGGTACGATGATTCTAAGTGAAATAAGTCACACAGAAAAAGAAACTTATCATAAGATATCACTTATGAAGATCCTGTGAACATGACTGCACTTCAACTGAGTTAGGGAGGAGAACAGAGTCTCACATTTAGAAAACAGTCTTATGCCTTCTTAAGGGGGAAGGAGAGGTGGGAAGATGCATAAAACCAGAGCTTGATATAAGCACTGGTACCGTTCCAAAAACCAACTATGGAATAGACAAGACCTACACCTTCCTCAGTGAAAGGGACTCAAAACCCCATATTGCCTGCAGAGGAATATATCTGACTAGTAAGAATCATAAAACCTATGTATTGATATGTCTGTGTAAGGGAATCAAGTGTGTCTAGAATGGCATCAACATGGCAGCGAGAATCAGCTCAAACCCACTATATAAAGGAATTTCAAAAACAAAACAAAAAAACAGGGAAATTCTTGACAATTCCTTCAGGGTCTCTGATGAAACCTGGAATGACCCTATCTACAATGACAGCTGGATGTGGCATAAGGCTGGACACTTGGGACTGTGAGGATTGGTGAGATTGGGTGAGAAAATGCAGACCCTTTTAAGCAATAATTCATGGCACCCATTCCATGGGTCCCAACTCTACAGGTAATAGGGAATATTACTAAAGCTATAACATGTACGGGAAACCTAGAGAATGGACACACTGTGAATACGAAAGGTTTCTAAATCTTAACGAATACTCCCTCTCCTGGTGCTCCGGTTTGAATTCCAACTGCTTTACTATCAATCTCCCAACTTGCAGAGACAGCCCCTTTAACCTCCTGTTCGCACAAGTTGCCAATTTGGCCGAGGGTGAAAGGGAAGAGTGAGAACCAATGAGAGAATAGCTGCTAGGCATTTGGACGGGCACAGGTCACTCTAATTTCCCGGCAGGAAGATGAATTAACAAAAGTCTCAGCCAGCCAGCGGGAACCAGTATAGGTCCTGAATCAAAACTTTGGACTTGCGTTCAGCTCACAAAAAACGAGTTGAAAAATGGAGCTCAGGGGCACAGCAATTCACAAACTGTCAGAGTAAGAAAGGACAACTATCGTCCAAAAATCTGTTGAGGGAAGGCAACGAGGTGGACTTGAAAGAGAGGCAGAATAGGAGGAAACAGATTTCATGAGGTACATTGGAATTTCCTTTAAAGCACAGGACGAGGGGCACAACTTCGACAATGATGCTCTGGGCCAAAAAGGGCGTATGCGTTTTCTCCTGAATATATTCAGGAGAAAACACATACGCCCTTTTTGGCCAAGAAAGGAAGCGGGCAATGCAAATCTGCACTACAAAGAAGTATCACTTCCCACCAGGCAAATGGGACATCCACAAAATGGGTAAAAACCACAAAGGCAAGACAGTCCCTGGAGAACAGGGAGCCTTGTTATGCTGATGGGCGGGATGTAAATTGCCAACTGCCTCTCTGGAGGAGTGCATTGTGTTCCCTAAAACAGGTAAACAATGGAGCTACAGAGCCAAGGGCGCTACCAGTCTAGGGAATATACCTTGGGAAAACCGAAAATCAATAAGACACAGCCACCCCCAAACTTAGGGCTGCACTGCTTACAAGAACCTCAACTTGGGTACACCTTAAATATCCCTGGAAATATAAAAATGGTTTAAAAAACTGTGGTACTTACGTACGATGCAATATCCCTCAGCCATGAAATCAATGTCATAAGACCAGTAGCAGCAAAATGAGTGGATTCAGGTACGATGATTCTAAGTGAAATAAGTCACACAGAAAAAGAAACTTATCATGAGATATCCCTTATGAAGATCCTGTAAACATGGCTACTCTTGAACTGAGTTAGGAAAGAGAACAGAGACTCACATTTAGAAAACACTCTTATGCCTGCTAAAGGGGGATGGAGAGGTGGGGTGATGCATAAAACAAGAGTTAGATAAAAGCACAGGTACCGTTCCAAAACCAACTATGGAATAGACAAGACCTACACCTTCCTCAGTGAAAGGGACTCAAAACCCCATATTTCCCGCAGAGGAATATATCTGACTAGTAAGAATCTTAAAACCTATTTATTGATATGTCTGCATAAGGGAATCAAGTGTGTCTAGACTGGCATAAACATGGCAGCGAGAATCAGCTCAAACCCACTATAAAAAGGAATTTCAAAAACAAAACAAGTAAACAGGGAAATTCTTGACAATTCCTTCATGGTCTCTGATGAAACCCGGAATGACCCTATCTACAATGACAGCTGGATGTGGCATAAGGGTGGACACTTGGGGCTAAGAGGATTGGTGAGATTGCGTGAGCAAATGCAGACCCTTTAAAGCAATAATGCACGGCACCCATTCCATGGGTCCCAGCTCTCCAGGTTGAAGGGAATATTACTACAGTTATAACATGTATGGGAAACCTAGAGAATGGACACACTGGGAATATGAAAGGTTTCTAAAACTCAAGGAATATTCCCTCTCCTGGTCCTCCGGTTTGACATTCCAACTGCCTTACTATCAATCTCCCAACTTGGAGAGATAGCCCCTTTACCCTCCTGGTTCGCACAGGTAGCCAATTTGGCAGAGGATGAAAGGGAAGACGGAGAGCCAATGAGAGAGTAGCTGTTAGGCATTTGGACGGGCACATGTCACTCTAATTTCCCGTCAGGAAGAAGAATTAACCAAAGTCTCAGCCACCCACCGGGAACCAGTATAGGTCCTGAACCAAAATTTTGGACTTGAGTTCAGCTCACAAAAAATGAGTTGAAAATGGAGCTCAGGGGCACAGCAATTCAAAAACGGTCAGAGTAATAAAGGACAACTATCATCCAAAAATCTGTTGAGGGAAGGCAACGAGGTGGACTCGAAAGAGAGGCAGAATAGCAGAAAGCAGATTTCATGAGGTACGTTGGAATTGCCTTTAAAGCACAGGACGAAGGGCACAACTTCGACAATGATGCACTTGGCCAAAAAGGGCGTATGCGTTTTCACCTGAATATATTGAGCAGAAAACGCATACGCCCTTTTTGGCCAAGCAAGCAAGCAGGCAATGCAAATCTGCACTACAAAGAAGTATCACTTGCCACCAGTCAAAAGGGACATCCACAAAATGGGTAAAAACCAGAAAGGCAAGACAGGCCCTGGAGAACAGGGAGCCTTGTTATGCTGATGGGCAGGATGTAAATTGCCAACTGCCTCTCCAGAGGAGTGCATTGTGTTCCCTAAAACAAGTAAACAACAGAGCTACAGAGCCAAGGGCACTTCCAGTCTAGGGAATATACCTTTGGATAACGGAAAATTAATAACACAGAGACACCACCAATTTTAGGGCTGCCCTGCTTACAAGAACCTCAACTTGGGTACACCTTAAATATCACTGGAAATATAAAAAATGGTCCAAAAAATTGTGGTACTTACGTATGATGGAATATCCCTCAGCCATGAAATCAACATCATAAGACCAGTAGTAGCAAAGTGAGTGGATTCAGGTACGATGATTCTAAGTGAAATAAGTCACACAGAAAAAGAAACTTATCATAAGATATCACTTATGAAGATCCTGTGAACATGACTGCACTTCAACTGAGTTAGGGAGGAGAACAGAGTCTCACATTTAGAAAACAGTCTTATGCCTTCTTAAGGGGGAAGGAGAGGTGGGAAGATGCATAAAACCAGAGCTTGATATAAGCACTGGTACCGTTCCAAAAACCAACTATGGAATAGACAAGACCTACACCTTCCTCAGTGAAAGGGACTCAAAACCCCATATTTCCTGCAGAGGAATATATCTGACTAGTAAGAATCATAAAACCTATGTATTGATATGTCTGTGTAAGGGAATCAAGTGTGTCTAGAATGGCATAAACATGGCAGCGAGAATCAGCTCAAACCCACTATATAAAGGAATTTCAAAAACAAAACAAAAAAACAGGGAAATTCTTGACAATTCCTTCAGGGTCTCTGATGAAACCTGGAATGACCCTATCTACAATGACAGCTGGTTGTGGCATAAGGCTGGACACTTGGGACTGTGAGGATTGGTGAGATTGGGTGAGAAAATGCAGACCCTTTTAAGCAATAATTCATGGCACCCATTCCATGGGTCCCAACTCTCCAGGTTATAGGGAATATTACTAAAGCTATAACATGTACGGGAAACCTAGAGAATGGACACACTGTGAATACGAAAGGTTTCTAAATCTTAACGAATACTCCCTCTCCTGGTGCTCCGGTTTGAATTCCAACTGCTTTACTATCAATCTCCCAACTTGCAGAGACAGCCCCTTTAACCTCCTGTTCGCACAAGTTGCCAATTTGGCCGAGGGTGAAAGGGAAGAGTGAGAACCAATGAGAGAATAGCTGCTAGGCATTTGGACGGGCACAGGTCACTCTAATTTCCCGGCAGGAAGATGAATTAACAAAAGTCTCAGCCATCCAGCGGGAACCAGTATAGGTCCTGAATCAAAACTTTGGACTTGCGTTCAGCTCACAAAAAACGAGTTGAAAAATGGAGCTCAGGGGCACAGCAATTCACAAACTGTCAGAGTAAGAAAGGACAACTATCGTCCAAAAATCTGTTGAGGAAAGGCAATGAGGTGGACTTGAAAGAGAGGCAGAATAGGAGGAAACAGATTTCATGAGGTACATTGGAATTGCCTTTAAAGCACAGGACGAGGGGCACAACTTCGACAATGATGCTCTGGGCCAAAAAGGGCGTATGCGTTTTCTCCTGAATATATTCAGGAGAAAACGCATACGCCCTTTTTGGCCAAGAAAGGAAGCGGGCAATGCAAATCTGCACTACAAAGAAGTATCACTTCCCACCAGGCAAATGGGACATCCACAAAATGGGTAAAAACCACAAAGGCAAGACAGGCCCTGGAGAAGAGGGAGCCTTGTTATGCTGATGGGCGGGATGTAAATTGCCAACTGCCTCTCTGGAGGAGTGCATTGTGTTCCCTAAAACAGGTAAACAATGGAGCTACAGAGCCAAGGGCGCTACCAGTCTAGGGAATATACCTTGGGAAAACCGAAAATCAATAAGACACAGCCACCCCAAAACTTAGGGCTGCACTGCTTACAAGAACCTCAACTTGGGTACACCTTAAATATCCCTGGAAATATAAAAATGGTTTAAAAAATTGTGGTACTTACGTACGATGCAATATCCCTCAGCCATGAAATCAATGTCATAAGACCAGTAGCAGCAAAATGAGTGGATTCAGGTACGATGATTCTAAGTGAAATAAGTCACACAGAAAAAGAAACTTATCATGAGATATCCCTTATGAAGATCCTGTAAACATGGCTACGCTTGAACTGAGTTAGGAAAGAGAACAGAGTCTCACATTTAGAAAACACTCTTATGCCTGCTAAAGGGGGATGGAGAGGTGGGGTGATGCATAAAACAACAGTTAGATAAAAGCACAGGTACCGTTCCAAAACCAACTATGGAATAGACAAGACCTACACCTTCCTCAGTGAAAGGGACTCAAAACCCCATATTTCCCGCAGAGGAATATATCTGACTAGTAAGAATCTTAAAACCTATTTATTGATATGTCTGCATAAGGGAATCAAGTGTGTCTAGACTGGCATAAACATGGCAGCGAGAATCAGCTCAAACCCACTATAAAAAGGAATTTCAAAAACAAAACAAGTAAACAGGGAAATTCTTGACAATTCCTTCATGGTTTCTGATGAAACCCGGAATGACCCTATCTACAATGACAGCTGGATGTGGCATAAGGGTGGACACTTGGGGCTAAGAGGATTGGTGAGATTGCGTGAGCAAATGCAGACCCTTTAAAGCAATAATGCACGGCACCCATTCCATGGGTCCCAGCTCTCCAGGTTGAAGGGAATATTACTACAGTTATAACATGTATGGGAAACCTAGAGAATGGACACACTGGGAATATGAAAGGTTTCTAAAACTCAAGGAATATTCCCTCTCCTGGTCCTCCGGTTTGACATTCCAACTGCCTTACTATCAATCTCCCAACTTGGAGAGATAGCCCCTTTACCCTCCTGGTTCGCACAGGTAGCCAATTTGGCAGAGGATGAAAGGGAAGACGGAGAGCCAATGAGAGAGTAGCTGTTAGGCATTTGGACGGGCACATGTCACTCTAATTTCCCGTCAGGAAGAAGAATTAACCAAAGTCTCAGCCACCCACCGGGAACCAGTATAGGTCCTGAACCAAAATTTTGGACTTGAGTTCAGCTCACAAAAAATGAGTTGAAAATGGAGCTCAGGGGCACAGCAATTCAAAAACGGTCAGAGTAATAAAGGACAACTATCATCCAAAAATCTGTTGAGGGAAGGCAACGAGGTGGACTCGAAAGAGAGGCAGAATAGCAGAAAGCAGATTTCATGAGGTACGTTGGAATTGCCTTTAAAGCACAGGACGAAGGGCACAACTTCGACAATGATGCACTTGGCCAAAAAGGGCGTATGCGTTTTCACCTGAATATAGTGAGCAGAAAACGCATACGCCCTTTTTGGCCAAGCAAGCAAGCAGGCAATGCAAATCTGCACTACAAAGAAGTATCACTTGCCACCAGTCAAAAGGGACATCCACAAAATGGGTAAAAACCAGAAAGGCAAGACAGGCCCTGGAGAACAGGGAGCCTTGTTATGCTGATGGGCAGGATGTAAATTGCCAACTGCCTCTCCAGAGGAGTGCATTGTGTTCCCTAAAACAAGTAAACAACAGAGCTACAGAGCCAAGGGCACTTCCAGTCTAGGGAATATACCTTTGGATAACGGAAAATTAATAACACAGAGACACCACCAATTTTAGGGCTGCCCTGCTTACAAGAACCTCAACTTGGGTACACCTTAAATATCACTGGAAATATAAAAAATGGTCCAAAAAATTGTGGTACTTACGTATGATGGAATATCCCTCAGCCATGAAATCAACATCATAAGACCAGTAGTAGCAAAATGAGTGGATTCAGGTACGATGATTCTAAGTGAAATAAGTCACACAGAAAAAGAAACTTATCATAAGATATCACTTATGAAGATCCTGTGAACATGACTGCACTTCAACTGAGTTAGGGAGGAGAACAGAGTCTCACATTTAGAAAACAGTCTTATGCCTTCTTAAGGGGGAAGGAGAGGTGGGAAGATGCATAAAACCAGAGCTTGATATAAGCACTGGTACCGTTCCAAAAACCAACTATGGAATAGACAAGACCTACACCTTCCTCAGTGAAAGGGACTCAAAACCCCATATTGCCTGCAGAGGAATATATCTGACTAGTAAGAATCATAAAACCTATGTATTGATATGTCTGTGTAAGGGAATCAAGTGTGTCTAGAATGGCATAAACATGGCAGCGAGAATCAGCTCAAACCCACTATATAAAGGAATTTCAAAAACAAAACAAAAAAACAGGGAAATTCTTGACAATTCCTTCAGGGTCTCTGATGAAACCTGGAATGACCCTATCTACAATGACAGCTGGATGTGGCATAAGGCTGGACACTTGGGACTGTGAGGATTGGTGAGATTGGGTGAGAAAATGCAGACCCTTTAAAGCAATAATTCATGGCACCCATTCCATGGGTCCCAACTCTCCAGGTTATAGGGAATATTACTAAAGCTATAACATGTACGGGAAACCTAGAGAATGGACACACTGTGAATACGAAAGGTTTCTAAATCTTAACGAATACTCCCTCTCCTGGTGCTCCGGTTTGAATTCCAACTGCTTTACTATCAATCTCCCAACTTGGAGAGACAGCCCCTTTAACCTCCTGTTCGCACAAGTTGCCAATTTGGCCGAGGGTGAAAGGGAAGAGTGAGAACCAATGAGAGAATAGCTGCTAGGCATTTGGACGGGCACAGGTCACTCTAATTTCCCGGCAGGAAGATGAATTAACAAAAGTCTCAGCCAGCCAGCGGGAACCAGTATAGGTCCTGAATCAAAACTTTGGACTTCGTTCAGCTCACAAAAAAACGAGTTGAAAAATGGAGCTCAGGGGCACAGCAATTCACAAACTGTCAGAGTAAGAAAGGACAACTATCGTCCAAAAATCTGTTGAGGGAAGGCAACGAGGTGGACTTGAAAGAGAGGCAGAATAGGAGGAAACAGATTTCATGAGGTACGTTGGAATTGCCTTTAAAGCACAGGACGAGGGGCACAACTTCGACAATGATGTTCTGGGCCAAAAAGGGCGTATGCGTTTTCTCCTGAATATATTCAGGAGAAAACACATACGCCCTTTTTGGCCAAGAAAGGAAGCGGGCAATGCAAATCTGCACTACAAAGAAGTATCACTTCCCACCAGGCAAATGGGACATCCACAAAATGGGTAAAAACCACAAAGGCAAGACAGGCCCTGGAGAAGAGGGAGCCTTGTTATGCTGATGGGCGGGATGTAAATTGCCAACTGCCTCTCTGGAGGAGTGCATTGTGTTCCCTAAAACAGGTAAACAATGGAGCTACAGAGCCAAGGGCGCTACCAGTCTAGGGAATATACCTTGGGAAAACCGAAAATCAATAAGACACAGCCACCCCCAAACTTAGGGCTGCACTGCTTACAAGAACCTCAACTTGGGTACACCTTAAATATCCCTGGAAATATAAAAATGGTTTAAAAAATTGTGGTACTTACGTACGATGCAATATCCCTCAGCCATGAAATCAATGTCATAAGACCAGTAGCAGCAAAATGAGTGGATTCAGGTACGATGATTCTAAGTGAAATAAGTCACACAGAAAAAGAAACTTATCATGAGATATCCCTTATGAAGATCCTGTAAACATGGCTACGCTTGAACTGAGTTAGGAAAGAGAACAGAGTCTCACATTTAGAAAACACTCTTATGCCTGCTAAAGGGGGATGGAGAGGTGGGGTGATGCATAAAACAAGAGTTAGATAAAAGCACAGGTACCGTTCCAAAACCAACTATGGAATAGACAAGACCTACACCTTCCTCAGTGAAAGGGACTCAAAACCCCATATTTCCCGCAGAGGAATATATCTGACTAGTAAGAATCTTAAAACCTATTTATTGATATGTCTGCATAAGGGAATCAAGTGTGTCTAGACTGGCATAAACATGGCAGCGAGAATCAGCTCAAACCCACTATAAAAAGGAATTTCAAAAACAAAACAAGTAAACAGGGAAATTCTTGACAATTCCTTCATGGTCTCTGATGAAACCCGGAATGACCCTATCTACAATGACAGCTGGATGTGGCATAAGGGTGGACACTTGGGGCTAAGAGGATTGGTGAGATTGCGTGAGCAAATGCAGACCCTTTAAAGCAATAATGCACGGCACCCATTCCATGGGTCCCAGCTCTCCAGGTTGAAGGGAATATTACTACAGTTATAACATGTATGGGAAACCTAGAGAATGGACACACTGGGAATATGAAAGGTTTCTAAAACTCAAGGAATATTCCCTCTCCTGGTCCTCCGGTTTGACATTCCAACTGCCTTACTATCAATCTCCCAACTTGGAGAGATAGCCCCTTTACCCTCCTGGTTCGCACAGGTAGCCAATTTGGCAGAGGATGAAAGGGAAGACGGAGAGCCAATGAGAGAGTAGCTGTTAGGCATTTGGACGGGCACATGTCACTCTAATTTCCCGTCAGGAAGAAGAATTAACCAAAGTCTCAGCCACCCACCGGGAACCAGTATAGGTCCTGAACCAAAATTTTGGACTTGAGTTCAGCTCACAAAAAATGAGTTGAAAATGGAGCTCAGGGGCACAGCAATTCAAAAACGGTCAGAGTAATAAAGGACAACTATCATCCAAAAATCTGTTGAGGGAAGGCAACGAGGTGGACTCGAAAGAGAGGCAGAATAGCAGAAAGCAGATTTCATGAGGTACGTTGGAATTGCCTTTAAAGCACAGGACGAAGGGCACAACTTCGACAATGATGCACTTGGCCAAAAAGGGCGTATGCGTTTTCACCTGAATATAGTGAGCAGAAAACGCATACGCCCTTTTTGGCCAAGCAAGCAAGCAGGCAATGCAAATCTGCACTACAAAGAAGTATCACTTGCCACCAGTCAAAAGGGACATCCACAAAATGGGTAAAAACCAGAAAGGCAAGACAGGCCCTGGAGAACAGGGAGCCTTGTTATGCTGATGGGCAGGATGTAAATTGCCAACTGCCTCTCCAGAGGAGTGCATTGTGTTCCCTAAAACAAGTAAACAACAGAGCTACAGAGCCAAGGGCACTTCCAGTCTAGGGAATATACCTTTGGATAACGGAAAATTAATAACACAGAGACACCACCAATTTTAGGGCTGCCCTGCTTACAAGAACCTCAACTTGGGTACACCTTAAATATCACTGGAAATATAAAAAATGGTCCAAAAAATTGTGGTACTTACGTACGATGCAATATCCCTCAGCCATGAAATCAACATCATAAGACCAGTAGTAGCAAAATGAGTGGATTCAGGTACGATGATTCTAAGTGAAATAAGTCACACAGAAAAAGAAACTTATCATAAGATATCACTTATGAAGATCCTGTGAACATGACTGCACTTCAACTGAGTTAGGGAGGAGAACAGAGTCTCACATTTAGAAAACAGTCTTATGCCTTCTTAAGGGGGAAGGAGAGGTGGGAAGATGCATAAAACCAGAGCTTGATATAAGCACTGGTACCGTTCCAAAAACCAACTATGGAATAGACAAGACCTACACCTTCCTCAGTGAAAGGGACTCAAAACCCCATATTGCCTGCAGAGGAATATATCTGACTAGTAAGAATCATAAAACCTATGTATTGATATGTCTGTGTAAGGGAATCAAGTGTGTCTAGAATGGCATAAACATGGCAGCGAGAATCAGCTCAAACCCACTATATAAAGGAATTTCAAAAACAAAACAAAAAAACAGGGAAATTCTTGACAATTCCTTCAGGGTCTCTGATGAAACCTGGAATGACCCTATCTACAATGACAGCTGGATGTGGCATAAGGCTGGACACTTGGGACTGTGAGGATTGGTGAGATTGGGTGAGAAAATGCAGACCCTTTAAAGCAATAATTCATGGCACCCATTCCATGGGTCCCAACTCTCCAGGTTATAGGGAATATTACTAAAGCTATAACATGTACGGGAAACCTAGAGAATGGACACACTGTGAATACGAAAGGTTTCTAAATCTTAACGAATACTCCCTCTCCTGGTGCTCCGGTTTGAATTCCAACTGCTTTACTATCAATCTCCCAACTTGGAGAGACAGCCCCTTTAACCTCCTGTTCGCACAAGTTGCCAATTTGGCCGAGGGTGAAAGGGAAGAGTGAGAACCAATGAGAGAATAGCTGCTAGGCATTTGGACGGGCACAGGTCACTCTAATTTCCCGGCAGGAAGATGAATTAACAAAAGTCTCAGCCAGCCAGCGGGAACCAGTATAGGTCCTGAATCAAAACTTTGGACTTGCGTTCAGCTCACAAAAAAACGAGTTGAAAAATGGAGCTCAGGGGCACAGCAATTCACAAACTGTCAGAGTAAGAAAGGACAACTATCGTCCAAAAATCTGTTGAGGGAAGGCAACGAGGTGGACTTGAAAGAGAGGCAGAATAGGAGGAAACAGATTTCATGAGGTACGTTGGAATTGCCTTTAAAGCACAGGACGAGGGGCACAACTTCGACAATGATGTTCTGGGCCAAAAAGGGCGTATGCGTTTTCTCCTGAATATATTCAGGAGAAAACACATACGCCCTTTTTGGCCAAGAAAGGAAGCGGGCAATGCAAATCTGCACTACAAAGAAGTATCACTTCCCACCAGGCAAATGGGACATCCACAAAATGGGTAAAAACCACAAAGGCAAGACAGGCCCTGGAGAAGAGGGAGCCTTGTTATGCTGATGGGCGGGATGTAAATTGCCAACTGCCTCTCTGGAGGAGTGCATTGTGTTCCCTAAAACAGGTAAACAATGGAGCTACAGAGCCAAGGGCGCTACCAGTCTAGGGAATATACCTTGGGAAAACCGAAAATCAATAAGACACAGCCACCCCCAAACTTAGGGCTGCACTGCTTACAAGAACCTCAACTTGGGTACACCTTAAATATCCCTGGAAATATAAAAATGGTTTAAAAAATTGTGGTACTTACGTACGATGCAATATCCCTCAGCCATGAAATCAATGTCATAAGACCAGTAGCAGCAAAATGAGTGGATTCAGGTACGATGATTCTAAGTGAAATAAGTCACACAGAAAAAGAAACTTATCATGAGATATCCCTTATGAAGATCCTGTAAACATGGCTACGCTTGAACTGAGTTAGGAAAGAGAACAGAGTCTCACATTTAGAAAACACTCTTATGCCTGCTAAAGGGGGATGGAGAGGTGGGGTGATGCATAAAACAAGAGTTAGATAAAAGCACAGGTACCGTTCCAAAACCAACTATGGAATAGACAAGACCTACACCTTCCTCAGTGAAAGGGACTCAAAACCCCATATTTCCCGCAGAGGAATATATCTGACTAGTAAGAATCTTAAAACCTATTTATTGATATGTCTGCATAAGGGAATCAAGTGTGTCTAGACTGGCATAAACATGGCAGCGAGAATCAGCTCAAACCCACTATAAAAAGGAATTTCAAAAACAAAACAAGTAAACAGGGAAATTCTTGACAATTCCTTCATGGTCTCTGATGAAACCCGGAATGACCCTATCTACAATGACAGCTGGATGTGGCATAAGGGTGGACACTTGGGGCTAAGAGGATTGGTGAGATTGCGTGAGCAAATGCAGACCCTTTAAAGCAATAATGCACGGCACCCATTCCATGGGTCCCAGCTCTCCAGGTTGAAGGGAATATTACTACAGTTATAACATGTATGGGAAACCTAGAGAATGGACACACTGGGAATATGAAAGGTTTCTAAAACTCAAGGAATATTCCCTCTCCTGGTCCTCCGGTTTGACATTCCAACTGCCTTACTATCAATCTCCCAACTTGGAGAGATAGCCCCTTTACCCTCCTGGTTCGCACAGGTAGCCAATTTGGCAGAGGATGAAAGGGAAGACGGAGAGCCAATGAGAGAGTAGCTGTTAGGCATTTGGACGGGCACATGTCACTCTAATTTCCCGTCAGGAAGAAGAATTAACCAAAGTCTCAGCCACCCACCGGGAACCAGTATAGGTCCTGAACCAAAATTTTGGACTTGAGTTCAGCTCACAAAAAATGAGTTGAAAATGGAGCTCAGGGGCACAGCAATTCAAAAACGGTCAGAGTAATAAAGGACAACTATCATCCAAAAATCTGTTGAGGGAAGGCAACGAGGTGGACTCGAAAGAGAGGCAGAATAGCAGAAAGCAGATTTCATGAGGTACGTTGGAATTGCCTTTAAAGCACAGGACGAAGGGCACAACTTCGACAATGATGCACTTGGCCAAAAAGGGCGTATGCGTTTTCACCTGAATATATTGAGCAGAAAACGCATACGCCCTTTTTGGCCAAGCAAGCAAGCAGGCAATGCAAATCTGCACTACAAAGAAGTATCACTTGCCACCAGTCAAAAGGGACATCCACAAAATGGGTAAAAACCAGAAAGGCAAGACAGGCCCTGGAGAACAGGGAGCCTTGTTATGCTGATGGGCAGGATGTAAATTGCCAACTGCCTCTCCAGAGGAGTGCATTGTGTTCCCTAAAACAAGTAAACAACAGAGCTACAGAGCCAAGGGCACTTCCAGTCTAGGGAATATACCTTTGGATAACGGAAAATTAATAACACAGAGACACCACCAATTTTAGGGCTGCCCTGCTTACAAGAACCTCAACTTGGGTACACCTTAAATATCACTGGAAATATAAAAAATGGTCCAAAAAATTGTGGTACTTACGTATGATGGAATATCCCTCAGCCATGAAATCAACATCATAAGACCAGTAGTAGCAAAATGAGTGGATTCAGGTACGATGATTCTAAGTGAAATAAGTCACACAGAAAAAGAAACTTATCATAAGATATCACTTATGAAGATCCTGTGAACATGACTGCACTTCAACTGAGTTAGGGAGGAGAACAGAGTCTCACATTTAGAAAACAGTCTTATGCCTTCTTAAGGGGGAAGGAGAGGTGGGAAGATGCATAAAACCAGAGCTTGATATAAGCACTGGTACCGTTCCAAAAACCAACTATGGAATAGACAAGACCTACACCTTCCTCAGTGAAAGGGACTCAAAACCCCATATTGCCTGCAGAGGAATATATCTGACTAGTAAGAATCATAAAACCTATGTATTGATATGTCTGTGTAAGGGAATCAAGTGTGTCTAGAATGGCATAAACATGGCAGCGAGAATCAGCTCAAACCCACTATATAAAGGAATTTCAAAAACAAAACAAAAAAACAGGGAAATTCTTGACAATTCCTTCAGGGTCTCTGATGAAACCTGGAATGACCCTATCTACAATGACAGCTGGATGTGGCATAAGGCTGGACACTTGGGACTGTGAGGATTGGTGAGATTGGGTGAGAAAATGCAGACCCTTTAAAGCAATAATTCATGGCACCCATTCCATGGGTCCCAACTCTCCAGGTTATAGGGAATATTACTAAAGCTATAACATGTACGGGAAACCTAGAGAATGGACACACTGTGAATACGAAAGGTTTCTAAATTTTAACGAATACTCCCTCTCCTGGTGCTCCGGTTTGAATTCCAACTGCTTTACTATCAATCTCCCAACTTGGAGAGACAGCCCCTTTAACCTCCTGTTCGCACAAGTTGCCAATTTGGCCGAGGGTGAAAGGGAAGAGTGAGAACCAATGAGAGAATAGCTGCTAGGCATTTGGACGGGCACAGGTCACTCTAATTTCCCGGCAGGAAGATGAATTAACAAAAGTCTCAGCCAGCCAGCGGGAACCAGTATAGGTCCTGAATCAAAACTTTGGACTTGCGTTCAGCTCACAAAAAAACGAGTTGAAAAATGGAGCTCAGGGGCACAGCAATTCACAAACTGTCAGAGTAAGAAAGGACAACTATCGTCCAAAAATCTGTTGAGGGAAGGCAACGAGGTGGACTTGAAAGAGAGGCAGAATAGGAGGAAACAGATTTCATGAGGTACGTTGGAATTGCCTTTAAAGCACAGGACGAGGGGCACAACTTCGACAATGATGTTCTGGGCCAAAAAGGGCGTATGCGTTTTCTCCTGAATATATTCAGGAGAAAACACATACGCCCTTTTTGGCCAAGAAAGGAAGCGGGCAATGCAAATCTGCACTACAAAGAAGTATCACTTCCCACCAGGCAAATGGGACATCCACAAAATGGGTAAAAACCACAAAGGCAAGACAGGCCCTGGAGAAGAGGGAGCCTTGTTATGCTGATGGGCGGGATGTAAATTGCCAACTGCCTCTCTGGAGGAGTGCATTGTGTTCCCTAAAACAGGTAAACAATGGAGCTACAGAGCCAAGGGCGCTACCAGTCTAGGGAATATACCTTGGGAAAACCGAAAATCAATAAGACACAGCCACCCCCAAACTTAGGGCTGCACTGCTTACAAGAACCTCAACTTGGGTACACCTTAAATATCCCTGGAAATATAAAAATGGTTTAAAAAATTGTGGTACTTACGTACGATGCAATATCCCTCAGCCATGAAATCAATGTCATAAGACCAGTAGCAGCAAAATGAGTGGATTCAGGTACGATGATTCTAAGTGAAATAAGTCACACAGAAAAAGAAACTTATCATGAGATATCCCTTATGAAGATCCTGTAAACATGGCTACGCTTGAACTGAGTTAGGAAAGAGAACAGAGTCTCACATTTAGAAAACACTCTTATGCCTGCTAAAGGGGGATGGAGAGGTGGGGTGATGCATAAAACAAGAGTTAGATAAAAGCACAGGTACCGTTCCAAAACCAACTATGGAATAGACAAGACCTACACCTTCCTCAGTGAAAGGGACTCAAAACCCCATATTTCCCGCAGAGGAATATATCTGACTAGTAAGAATCTTAAAACCTATTTATTGATATGTGTGCATAAGGGAATCAAGTGTGTCTAGACTGGCATAAACATGGCAGCGAGAATCAGCTCAAACCCACTATAAAAAGGAATTTCAAAAACAAAACAAGTAAACAGGGAAATTCTTGACAATTCCTTCATGGTCTCTGATGAAACCCGGAATGACCCTATCTACAATGACAGCTGGATGTGGCATAAGGGTGGACACTTGGGGCTAAGAGGATTGGTGAGATTGGGTGAGCAAATGCAGACCCTTTAAAGCAATAATGCACGGCACCCATTCCATGGGTCCCAGCTCTCCAGGTTGAAGGGAATATTACTACAGTTATAACATGTATGGGAAACCTAGAGAATGGACACACTGGGAATATGAAAGGTTTCTAAAACTCAAGGAATATTCCCTCTCCTGGTCCTCCGGTTTGACATTCCAACTGCCTTACTATCAATCTCCCATCTTGGAGAGATACCCCCTTTACCCTCCTGGTTCGCACAGGTAGCCAATTTGGCAGAGGATGAAAGGGAAGATGGAGAGCCAATGAGAGAGTAGCTGTTAGGCATTTGGACGGGCACATGTCACTCTAATTTCCCGTCAGGAAGAAGAATTAACCAAAGTCTCAGCCACCCACCGGGAACCAGTATAGGTCCTGAACCAAAATTTTGAACTTGAGTTCAGCTCACAAAAAATGAGTTGAAAATGGAGCTCAGGGGCACAGCAATTCAAAAACTGAAAGAGTAAAAAAGGACAACTATCATCCAAAAATCTGTTGAGGGAAGGCAACGAGGTGGACTCGAAAGAGAGGCAGAATAGCAGTAAGCAGATTTCATGAGGTACGTTGGAATTGCCTTTAAAGCACAGGACGAAGGGCACAACTTCGACAATGATGCACTTGGCCAAAAAGGGCGTATGCGTTTTCACCTGAATATATTGAGCAGAAAACGCATACGCCCTTTTTGGCCAAGCAAGCAAGCAGGCAATGCAAATCTGCACTACAAAGAAGTATCACTTCCCACCAGTCAAAAGGGACATCCACAAAATGGGTAAAAACCAGAAAGGCAAGACAGGCCCTGGAGAACAGGGAGCCTTGTTATGCTGATGGGCAGGATGTAAATTGCCAACTGCCTCTCCAGAGGAGTGCATTGTGTTCCCTAAAACAAGTAAACAACAGAGCTACAGAGCCAAGGGCACTTCCAGTCTAGGGAATATACCTTTGGATAACGGAAAATTAATAACACAGAGACACCACCAATTTTAGGGCTGCCCTGCTTACAAGAACCTCAACTTGGGTATACCTTAAATATCCCTGGAAATATAAAAAATGGTCCAAAAAATTGTGGTACTTACGTATGATGGAATATCCCTCAGCCATGAAATCAATATCATAAGACCAGTAGTAGCAAAATGAGTGGATTCAGGTACGATGATTCTAAGTGAAATAAGTCACACAGAAAAAGAAACTTATCATAAGATATCACTTATGAAGATCCTGTGAACATGACTGCACTTCAACTGAGTTAGGGAGGAGAACAGAGTCTCACATTTAGAAAACAGTCTTATGCCTTCTTAAGGGGGAAGGAGAGGTGGGAAGATGCATAAAACCAGAGCTTGATATAAGCACTGGTACCGTTCCAAAAACCAACTATGGAATAGACAAGACCTACACCTTCCTCAGTGAAAGGGACTCAAAACCCCATATTTCCTGCAGAGGAATATATCTGACTAGTAAGAATCATAAAACCTATGTATTGATATGTCTGTGTAAGGGAATCAAGTGTGTCTAGAATGGCATAAACATGGCAGCGAGAATCAGCTCAAACCCACTATATAAAGGAATTTCAAAAACAAAACAAAAAAACAGGGAAATTCTTGACAATTCCTTCAGGGTCTCTGATGAAACCTGGAATGACCCTATCTACAATGACAGCTGGATGTGGCATAAGGCTGGACACTTGGGACTGTGAGGATTGGTGAGATTGGGTGAGAAAATGCAGACCCTTTTAAGCAATAATTCATGGCACCCATTCCATGGGTCCCAACTCTCCAGGTTATAGGGAATATTACTAAAGCTATAACATGTACGGGAAACCTAGAGAATGGACACACTGTGAATACGAAAGGTTTCTAAATCTTAACGAATACTCCCTCTCCTGGTGCTCCGGTTTGAATTCCAACTGCTTTACTATCAATCTCCCAACTTGCAGAGACAGCCCCTTTAACCTCCTGTTCGCACAAGTTGCCAATTTGGCCGAGGGTGAAAGGGAAGAGTGAGAACCAATGAGAGAATAGCTGCTAGGCATTTGGACGGGCACAGGTCACTCTAATTTCCCGGCAGGAAGATGAATTAACAAAAGTCTCAGCCAGCCAGCGGGAACCAGTATAGGTCCTGAATCAAAACTTTGGACTTGCGTTCAGCTCACAAAAAACGAGTTGAAAAATGGAGCTCAGGGGCACAGCAATTCACAAACTGTCAGAGTAAGAAAGGACAACTCTCGTCCAAAAATCTGTTGAGGGAAGGCAACGAGGTGGACTTGAAAGAGAGGCAGAATAGGAGGAAACAGATTTCATGAGGTACATTGGAATTTCCTTTAAAGCACAGGACGAGGGGCACAACTTCGACAATGATGCTCTGGGCCAAAAAGGGCGTATGCGTTTTCTCCTGAATATATTCAGGAGAAAACACATACGCCCTTTTTGGCCAAGAAAGGAAGCGGGCAATGCAAATCATCACTACAAAGAAGTATCACTTCCCACCAGGCAAATGGGACATCCACAAAATGGGTAAAAACCACAAAGGCAAGACAGGCCCTGGAGAACAGGGAGCCTTGTTATGCTGATGGGCGGGATGTAAATTGCCAACTGCCTCTCTGGAGGAGTGCATTGTGTTCCCTAAAACAGGTAAACAATGGAGCTACAGAGCCAAGGGCGCTACCAGTCTAGGGAATATACCTTGGGAAAACCGAAAATCAATAAGACACAGCCACCCCCAAACTTAGGGCTGCACTGCTTACAAGAACCTCAACTTGGGTACACCTTAAATATCCCTGGAAATATAAAAATGGTTTAAAAAACTGTGGTACTTACGTACGATGCAATATCCCTCAGCCATGAAATCAATGTCATAAGACCAGTAGCAGCAAAATGAGTGGATTCAGGTACGATGATTCTAAGTGAAATAAGTCACACAGAAAAAGAAACTTATCATGAGATATCCCTTATGAAGATCCTGTAAACATGGCTACGCTTGAACTGAGTTAGGAAAGAGAACAGAGTCTCACATTTAGAAAACACTCTTATGCCTGCTAAAGGGGGATGGAGAGGTGGGGTGATGCATAAAACAAGAGTTAGATAAAAGCACAGGTACCGTTCCAAAACCAACTATGGAATAGACAAGACCTACACCTTCCTCAGTGAAAGGGACTCAAAACCCCATATTTCCCGCAGAGGAATATATCTGACTAGTAAGAATCTTAAAACCTATTTATTGATATGTCTGCATAAGGGAATCAAGTGTGTCTAGACTGGCATAAACATGGCAGCGAGAATCAGCTCAAACCCACTATAAAAAGGAATTTCAAAAACAAAACAAGTAAACAGGGAAATTCTTGACAATTCCTTCATGGTCTCTGATGAAACCCGGAATGACCCTATCTACAATGACAGCTGGATGTGGCATAAGGGTGGACACTTGGGGCTAAGAGGATTGGTGAGATTGGGTGAGCAAATGCAGACCCTTTAAAGCAATAATGCACGGCACCCATTCCATGGGTCCCAGCTCTCCAGGTTGAAGGGAATATTACTACAGTTATAACATGTATGGGAAACCTAGAGAATGGACACACTGGGAATATGAAAGGTTTCTAAAACTCAAGGAATATTCCCTCTCCTGGTCCTCCGGTTTGACATTCCAACTGCCTTACTATCAATCTCCCATCTTGGAGAGATACCCCCTTTACCCTCCTGGTTCGCACAGGTAGCCAATTTGGCAGAGGATGAAAGGGAAGATGGAGAGCCAATGAGAGAGTAGCTGTTAGGCATTTGGACGGGCACATGTCACTCTAATTTCCCGTCAGGAAGAAGAATTAACCAAAGTCTCAGCCACCCACCGGGAACCAGTATAGGTCCTGAACCAAAATTTTGAACTTGAGTTCAGCTCACAAAAAATGAGTTGAAAATGGAGCTCAGGGGCACAGCAATTCAAAAACTGAAAGAGTAAAAAAGGACAACTATCATCCAAAAATCTGTTGAGGGAAGGCAACGAGGTGGACTCGAAAGAGAGGCAGAATAGCAGTAAGCAGATTTCATGAGGTACGTTGGAATTGCCTTTAAAGCACAGGACGAAGGGCACAACTTCGACAATGATGCACTTGGCCAAAAAGGGCGTATGCGTTTTCACCTGAATATATTGAGCAGAAAACGCATACGCCCTTTTTGGCCAAGCAAGCAAGCAGGCAATGCAAATCTGCACTACAAAGAAGTATCACTTCCCACCAGTCAAAAGGGACATCCACAAAATGGGTAAAAACCAGAAAGGCAAGACAGGCCCTGGAGAACAGGGAGCCTTGTTATGCTGATGGGCAGGATGTAAATTGCCAACTGCCTCTCCAGAGGAGTGCATTGTGTTCCCTAAAACAAGTAAACAACAGAGCTACAGAGCCAAGGGCACTTCCAGTCTAGGGAATATACCTTTGGATAACGGAAAATTAATAACACAGAGACACCACCAATTTTAGGGCTGCCCTGCTTACAAGAACCTCAACTTGGGTATACCTTAAATATCCCTGGAAATATAAAAAATGGTCCAAAAAATTGTGGTACTTACGTATGATGGAATATCCCTCAGCCATGAAATCAATATCATAAGACCAGTAGTAGCAAAATGAGTGGATTCAGGTACGATGATTCTAAGTGAAATAAGTCACACAGAAAAAGAAACTTATCATAAGATATCACTTATGAAGATCCTGTGAACATGACTGCACTTCAACTGAGTTAGGGAGGAGAACAGAGTCTCACATTTAGAAAACAGTCTTATGCCTTCTTAAGGGGGAAGGAGAGGTGGGAAGATGCATAAAACCAGAGCTTGATATAAGCACTGGTACCGTTCCAAAAACCAACTATGGAATAGACAAGACCTACACCTTCCTCAGTGAAAGGGACTCAAAACCCCATATTTCCTGCAGAGGAATATATCTGACTAGTAAGAATCATAAAACCTATGTATTGATATGTCTGTGTAAGGGAATCAAGTGTGTCTAGAATGGCATAAACATGGCAGCGAGAATCAGCTCAAACCCACTATATAAAGGAATTTCAAAAACAAAACAAAAAAACAGGGAAATTCTTGACAATTCCTTCAGGGTCTCTGATGAAACCTGGAATGACCCTATCTACAATGACAGCTGGATGTGGCATAAGGCTGGACACTTGGGACTGTGAGGATTGGTGAGATTGGGTGAGAAAATGCAGACCCTTTTAAGCAATAATTCATGGCACCCTTTCCATGGGTCCCAACTCTCCAGGTTATAGGGAATATTACTAAAGCTATAACATGTACGGGAAACCTAGAGAATGGACACACTGTGAATACGAAAGGTTTCTAAATCTTAACGAATACTCCCTCTCCTGGTGCTCCGGTTTGAATTCCAACTGCTTTACTATCAATCTCCCAACTTGCAGAGACAGCCCCTTTAACCTCCTGTTCGCACAAGTTGCCAATTTGGCCGAGGGTGAAAGGGAAGAGTGAGAACCAATGAGAGAATAGCTGCTAGGCATTTGGACGGGCACAGGTCACTCTAATTTCCCGGCAGGAAGATGAATTAACAAAAGTCTCAGCCAGCCAGCGGGAACCAGTATAGGTCCTGAATCAAAACTTTGGACTTGCGTTCAGCTCACAAAAAACGAGTTGAAAAATGGAGCTCAGGGGCACAGCAATTCACAAACTGTCAGAGTAAGAAAGGACAACTCTCGTCCAAAAATCTGTTGAGGGAAGGCAACGAGGTGGACTTGAAAGAGAGGCAGAATAGGAGGAAACAGATTTCATGAGGTACATTGGAATTGCCTTTAAAGCACAGGACGAGGGGCACAACTTCGACAATGATGCTCTGGGCCAAAAAGGGCGTATGCGTTTTCTCCTGAATATATTCAGGAGAAAACACATACGCCCTTTTTGGCCAAGAAAGGAAGCGGGCAATGCAAATCTGCACTACAAAGAAGTATCACTTCCCACCAGGCAAATGGGACATCCACAAAATGGGTAAAAACCACAAAGGCAAGACAGGCCCTGGAGAACAGGGAGCCTTGTTATGCTGATGGGCGGGATGTAAATTGCCAACTGCCTCTCTGGAGGAGTGCATTGTGTTCCCTAAAACAGGTAAACAATGGAGCTACAGAGCCAAGGGCGCTACCAGTCTAGGGAATATACCTTGGGAAAACCGAAAATCAATAAGACACAGCCACCCCCAAACTTAGGGCTGCACTGCTTACAAGAACCTCAACTTGGGTACACCTTAAATATCCCTGGAAATATAAAAATGGTTTAAAAAATTGTGGTACTTACGTACGATGCAATATCCCTCAGCCATGAAATCAATGTCATAAGACCAGTAGCAGCAAAATGAGTGGATTCAGGTACGATGATTCTAAGTGAAATAAGTCACACAGAAAAAGAAACTTATCATGAGATATCCCTTATGAAGATCCTGTAAACATGGCTACGCTTGAACTGAGTTAGGAAAGAGAACAGAGTCTCACATTTAGAAAACACTCTTATGCCTGCTAAAGGGGGATGGAGAGGTGGGGTGATGCATAAAACAAGAGTTAGATAAAAGCACAGGTACCGTTCCAAAACCAACTATGGAATAGACAAGACCTACACCTTCCTCAGTGAAAGGGACTCAAAACCCCATATTTCCCGCAGAGGAATATATCTGACTAGTAAGAATCTTAAAACCTATTTATTGATATGTCTGCATAAGGGAATCAAGTGTGTCTAGACTGGCATAAACATGGCAGCGAGAATCAGCTCAAACCCACTATAAAAAGGAATTTCAAAAACAAAACAAGTAAACAGGGAAATTCTTGACAATTCCTTCATGGTCTCTGATGAAACCTGGAATGACCCTATCTACAATGACAGCTGGATGTGGCATAAGGGTGGACACTTGGGGCTAAGAGGATTGGTGAGATGGCGTGAGCAAATGCAGACCCTTTAAAGCAATAATGCATGGCACCCATTCCATGGGTCCCAGCTCTCCAGGTTGAAGGGAATATTACTACAGTTATAACATGTATGGGAAACCTAGAGAATGGACACACTGGGAATATGAAAGGTTTCTAAAACTCAAGGAATATTCCCTCTCCTGGTCCTCCGGTTTGACATTCCAACTGCCTTACTATCAATCTCCCAACTTGGAGAGATAGCCCCTTTACCCTCCTGGTTCGCACAGGTAGCCAATTTGGCAGAGGATGAAAGGGAAGATGGAGAGCCAATGAGAGAGTAGCTGTTAGGCATTTGGACGGGCACATGTCACTCTAATTTCCCGTCAGGAAGAAGAATTAACCAAAGTCTCAGCCACCCACCGGGAACCAGTATAGGTCCTGAACCAAAATTTTGGACTTGAGTTCAGCTCACAAAAAATGAGTTGAAAATGGAGCTCAGGGGCACAGCAATTCAAAAACTGTCAGAGTAATAAAGGACAACTATCATCCAAAAATCTGTTGAGGGAAGGCAACGAGGTGGACTCGAAAGAGAGGCAGAATAGCAGTAAGCAGATTTCATGAGGTACGTTGGAATTGCCTTTAAAGCACAGGACGAAGGGCACAACTTCGACAATGATGCACTTGGCCAAAAAGGGCGTATGCGTTTTCACCTGAATATATTGAGCAGAAAACGCATACGCCCTTTTTGGCCAAGCAAGCAAGCAGGCAATGCAAATCTGCACTACAAAGAAGTATCACTTGCCACCAGTCAAAAGGGACATCCACAAAATGGGTAAAAACCAGAAAGGCAAGACAGGCCCTGGAGAACAGGGAGCCTTGTTATGCTGATGGGCAGGATGTAAATTGCCAACTGCCTCTCCAGAGGAGTGCATTGTGTTCCCTAAAACAAGTAAACAACAGAGCTACAGAGCCAAGGGCACTTCCAGTCTAGGGAATATACCTTTGGATAACGGAAAATTAATAACACAGAGACACCACCAATTTTAGGGCTGCCCTGCTTACAAGAACCTCAACTTGGGTACACCTTAAATATCCCTGGAAATATAAAAAATGGTCCAAAAAATTGTGGTACTTACGTATGATGGAATATCCCTCAGCCATGAAATCAATATCATAAGACCAGTAGTAGCAAAATGAGTGGATTCAGGTACGATGATTCTAAGTGAAATAAGTCACACAGAAAAAGAAACTTATCATAAGATATCACTTATGAACATCCTGTGAACATGACTGCACTTCAACTGAGTTAGGGAGGAGAACAGAGTCTCACATTTAGAAAACAGTCTCATGCCTTCTTAAGGGGGAAGGAGAGGTGGGAAGATGCATAAAACCAGAGTTTGATATAAGCACTGGTACCGTTCCAAAAACCAACTATTGAATAGAGAAGACCTACACCTTCCTCAGTGAAAGGGACTCAAAACCCCATATTGCCTGCAGAGGAATATATCTGACTAGTAAGAATCATAAAACCTATGTATTGATATGTCTGTGTAAGGGAATCAAGTGTGTCTAGAATGGCATAAACATGGCAGCGAGAATCAGCTCAAACCCACTATATAAAGGAATTTCAAAAACAAAACAAAAAAACAGGGAAATTCTTGACAATTCCTTCAGGGTCTCTGATGAAACCTGGAATGACCCTATCTACAATGACAGCTGGATGTGGCATAAGGCTGGACACTTGGGACTGTGAGGATTGGTGAGATTGGGTGAGAAAATGCAGACCCTTTTAAGCAATAATTCATGGCACCCATTCCATGGGTCCCAACTCTCCAGGTTATAGGGAATATTACTAAAGCTATAACATGTACGGGAAACCTAGAGAATGGACACACTGTGAATACGAAAGGTTTCTAAATCTTAACGAATACTCCCTCTCCTGGTGCTCCGGTTTGAATTCCAACTGCTTTACTATCAATCTCCCAACTTGCAGAGACAGCCCCTTTAACCTCCTGTTCGCACAAGTTGCCAATTTGGCCGAGGGTGAAAGGGAAGAGTGAGAACCAATGAGAGAATAGCTGCTAGGCATTTGGACGGGCACAGGTCACTCTAATTTCCCGGCAGGAAGATGAATTAACAAAAGTCTCAGCCATCCAGCGGGAACCAGTATAGGTCCTGAATCAAAACTTTGGACTTGCGTTCAGCTCACAAAAAACGAGTTGAAAAATGGAGCTCAGGGGCACAGCAATTCACAAACTGTCAGAGTAAGAAAGGACAACTCTCGTCCAAAAATCTGTTGAGGGAAGGCAACGAGGTGGACTTGAAAGAGAGGCAGAATAGGAGGAAACAGATTTCATGAGGTACATTGGAATTGCCTTTAAAGCACAGGACGAGGGGCACAACTTCGACAATGATGCTCTGGGCCAAAAAGGGCGTATGCGTTTTCTCCTGAATATATTCAGGAGAAAACACATACGCCCTTTTTGGCCAAGAAAGGAAGCGGGCAATGCAAATCTGCACTACAAAGATGTATCACTTCCCACCAGGCAAATGGGACATCCACAAAATGGGTAAAAACCACAAAGGCAAGACAGGCCCTGGAGAAGAGGGAGCCTTGTTATGCTGATGGGCGGGATGTAAATTGCCAACTGCCTCTCTGGAGGAGTGCATTGTGTTCCCTAAAACAGGTAAACAATGGAGCTACAGAGCCAAGGGCGCTACCAGTCTAGGGAATATACCTTGGGAAAACCGAAAATCAATAAGACACAGCCACCCCCAAACTTAGGGCTGCACTGCTTACAAGAACCTCAACTTGGGTACACCTTAAATATCCCTGGAAATATAAAAATGGTTTAAAAAATTGTGGTACTTACGTACGATGCAATATCCCTCAGCCATGAAATCAATGTCATAAGACCAGTAGCAGCAAAATGAGTGGATTCAGGTACGATGATTCTAAGTGAAATAAGTCACACAGAAAAAGAAACTTATCATGAGATATCCCTTATGAAGATCCTGTAAACATGGCTACGCTTGAACTGAGTTAGGAAAGAGAACAGAGTCTCACATTTCGAAAACACTCTTATGCCTGCTAAAGGGGGATGGAGAGGTGGGGTGATGCATAAAACAAGAGTTAGATAAAAGCACAGGTACCGTTCCAAAACCAACTATGGAATAGACAAGACCTACACCTTCCTCAGTGAAAGGGACTCAAAACCCCATATTTCCCGCAGAGGAATATATCTGACTAGTAAGAATCTTAAAACCTATTTATTGATATGTCTGCATAAGGGAATCAAGTGTGTCTAGACTGGCATAAACATGGCAGCGAGAATCAGCTCAAACCCACTATAAAAAGGAATTTCAAAAACAAAACAAGTAAACAGGGAAATTCTTGACAATTCCTTCAGGGTCTCTGATGAAACCTGGAATGACCCTATCTACAATGACAGCTGGATGTGGCATAAGGGTGGACACTTGGGGCTAAGAGGATTGGTGAGATTGCGTGAGCAAATGCAGACCCTTTAAAGCAATAATGCATGGCACCCATTCCATGGGTCCCAGCTCTCCAGGTTGAAGGGAATATTACTACAGTTATAACATGTATGGGAAACCTAGAGAATGGACACACTGGGAATATGAAAGGTTTCTAAAACTCAAGGAATATTCCCTCTCCTGGTCCTCCGGTTTGACATTCCAACTGCCTTACTATCAATCTCCCAACTTGGAGAGATAGCCCCTTTACCCTCCTGGTTCGCACAGGTAGCCAATTTGGCAGAGGATGAAAGGGAAGATGGAGAGCCAATGAGAGAGTAGCTGTTAGGCATTTGGATGGGCACATGTCACTCTAATTTCCCGTCAGGAAGAAGAATTAACCAAAGTCTCAGCCACCCACCGGGAACCAGTATAGGTCCTGAACCAAAATTTTGGACTTGAGTTCAGCTCACAAAAAATGAGTTGAAAATGGAGCTCAGGGGCACAGCAATTCAAAAACGGTCAGAGTAATAAAGGACAACTATCATCCAAAAATCTGTTGAGGGAAGGCAACGAGGTGGACTCGAAAGAGAGGCAGAGTAGCAGAAAGCAGATTTCATGAGGTACGTTGGAATTGCCTTTAAAGCACAGGACGAAGGGCACAACTTCGACAATGATGCACTTGGCCAAAAAGGGCGTATGCGTTTTCACCTGAATATATTGAGCAGAAAACGCATACGCCCTTTTTGGCCAAGCAAGCAAGCAGGCAATGCAAATCTGCACTACAAAGAATTATCACTTCCCACCAGTCAAAAGGGACATCCACAAAATGGGTAAAAACCAGAAAGGCAAGACAGGCCCTGGAGAACAGGGAGCCTTGTTATGCTGATGGGCAGGATGTAAATTGCCAACTGCCTCTCCAGAGGAGTGCATTGTGTTCCCTAAAACAAGTAAACAACAGAGCTACAGAGCCAAGGGCACTTCCAGTCTAGGGAATATACCTTTGGATAACGGAAAATTAATAACACAGAGACACCACCAATTTTAGGGCTGCCCTGCTTACAAGAACCTCAACTTGGGTACACCTTAAATATCCCTGGAAATATAAAAAATGGTCCAAAAAATTGTGGTACTTACGTATGATGGAATATCCCTCAGCCATGAAATCAATATCATAAGACCAGTAGTAGCAAAATGAGTGGATTCAGGTACGATGATTCTAAGTGAAATAAGTCACACAGAAAAAGAAACTTATCATAAGATATCACTTATGAACATCCTGTGAACATGACTGCACTTCAACTGAGTTAGGGAGGAGAACAGAGTCTCACATTTAGAAAACAGTCTTATGCCTTCTTAAGGGGGAAGGAGAGGTGGGATGATGCATAAAACCAGAGTTTCATATAAGCACTGGTACCGTTCCAAAAACCAACTATTGAATAGAGAAGACCTACACCTTCCTCAGTGAAAGGGCCTCAAAACCCCATATTTCCTGCAGAGGAATATATCTGACTAGTAAGAATCATAAAACCTATGTCTTGATATGTCTGTGTAAGGGAATCAAGTGTGTCTAGAATGGCATAAACATGGCAGCGTGAATCAGCTCAAACCCACTATATAAAGGAATTTCAAAAACAAAACAAAAAAACAGGGAAATTCTTTACAATTCCTTCAGTGTCTCTGATGAAACCTGGAATGACCCTATCTACAATGACAGCTGGATGTGGCATAAGTCTGGACACTTGGGACTGTGAGGATTGGTGAGTTTGGGTGAGAAAATGCAGACCCTTTAAAGCAATAATTCATGGCACCCATTCCAAGGGTTCCAACTCTCCAGGTTATAGGGAATATTACTAAAGCTATAACATGTACGGGAAACCTAGAGAATGGACACACTGTGAATACGAAAGGTTTCTAAATCTTAACGAATACTCCCTCTCCTGGTGCTCCGGTTTGAATTCCAACTGCTTTACTATCAATCTCCCAACTTGGAGAGACAGCCCCTTTAACCTCCTGTTCGCACAAGTTGCCAATTTGGCCGAGGGTGAAAGGGAAGAGTGAGAACCAATGAGAGAATAGCTGCTAGGCATTTGGACGGGCACAGGTCACTCTAATTTCCCGGCAGGAAGATGAATTAACAAAAGTCTCAGCCAGCCAGCGGGAACCAGTATAGGTCCTGAATCAAAACTTTGGACTTGCGTTCAGCTCACAAAAAACGAGTTGAAAAATGGAGCTCAGGGGCACAGCAATTCACAAACTGTCAGAGTAAGAAAGGACAACTATCGTCCAAAAATCTGTTGAGGGAAGGCAACGAGGTGGACTTGAAAGAGAGGCAGAATAGGAGGAAACAGATTTCATGAGGTACGTTGGAATTGCCTTTAAAGCACAGGACGAGGGGCACAACTTCGACAATGATGCTCTGGGCCAAAAAGGGCGTATGCGTTTTCTCCTGAATATATTCAGGAGAAAACACATACGCCCTTTTTGGCCAAGAAAGGAAGCGGGCAATGCAAATCTGCACTACAAAGAAGTATCACTTCCCACCAGGCAAATGGGACATCCACAAAATGGGTAAAAACCACAAAGGCAAGACAGGCCCTGGAGAACAGGGAGCCTTGTTATGCTGATGGGCGGGATGTAAATTGCCAACTGCCTCTCTGGAGGAGTGCATTGTGTTCCCTAAAACAGGTAAACAATGGAGCTACAGAGCCAAGGGCGCTACCAGTCTAGGGAATATACCTTGGGAAAACCGAAAATCAATAAGACACAGCCACCCCCAAACTTAGGGCTGCACTGCTTACAAGAACCTCAACTTGGGTACACCTTAAATATCCCTGGAAATATAAAAATGGTTTAAAAAATTGTGGTACTTACGTACGATGCAATATCCCTCAGCCATGAAATCAATGTCATAAGACCAGTAGCAGCAAAATGAGTGGATTCAGGTACGATGATTCTAAGTGAAATAAGTCACACAGAAAAAGAAACTTATCATGAGATATCCCTTATGAAGATCCTGTAAACATGGCTACGCTTGAACTGAGTTAGGAAAGAGAACAGAGTCTCACATTTAGAAAACACTCCTATGCCTGCTAAAGGGGGATGGAGAGGTGGGGTGATGCATAAAACAAGACTTAGATAAAAGCACAGGTACCGTTCCAAAACCAACTATGGAATAGACAAGACCTACACCTTCCTCAGTGAAAGGGACTCAAAACCCCATATTTCCCGCAGAGGAATATATCTGACTAGTAAGAATCTTAAAACCTATTTATTGATATGTCTGCATAAGGGAATCAAGTGTGTCTAGACTGGCATAAACATGGCAGCGAGAATCAGCTCAAACCCACTATAAAAAGGAATTTCAAAAACAAAACAAGTAAACAGGGAAATTCTTGACAACTCCTTCAGGGTCTCTGATGAAACCTGGAATGACCCTATCTACAATGACAGCTGGATGTGGCATAAGGGTGGACACTTGGGGCTAAGAGGATTGGTGAGATTGCGTGAGCAAATGCAGACCCTTTAAAGCAATAATGCATGGCACCCATTCCATGGGTCCCAGCTCTCCAGGTTGAAGGGAATATTACTACAGTTATAACATGTATGGGAAACCTAGAGAATGGACACACTGGGAATATGAAAGGTTTCTAAAACTCAAGGAATATTCCCTCTCCTGGTCCTCCGGTTTGACATTCCAACTGCCTTACTATCAATCTCCCAACTTGGAGAGATAGCCCCTTTACCCTCCTGGTTCGCACAGGTAGCCAATTTGGCAGAGGATGAAAGGGAAGACGGAGAGCCAATGAGAGAGGAGCTGTTAGGCATTTGGACGGGCACATGTCACTCTAATTTCCCGTCACGAAGAAGAATTAACCAAAGTCTCAGCCACCCACCGGGAACCAGTATAGGTCCTGAACCAAAATTTTGGACTTGAGTTCAGCTCACAAAAAATGAGTTGAAAATGGAGCTCAGGGGCACAGCTATTCAAAAACGGTCAGAGTAATAAAGGACAACTATCATCCAAAAATCTGTTGAGGGAAGGCAACCAGGTGGACTCGAAAGAGAGGCAGAATAGCAGTAAGCAGATTTCATGAGGTACGTTGGAATTGCCTTTAAAGCACAGGACGAAGGGCACAACTTCGACAATGATGCACTTGGCCAAAAAGGGCGTATGCGTTTTCACCTGAATATATTGAGCAGAAAACGCATACGCCCTTTTTGGCCAAGCAAGCAAGCAGGCAATGCAAATCTGCACTACAAAGAAGTATCACTTCCCACCAGTCAAAAGGGACATCCACAAAATGGGTAAAAACCAGAAAGGCAAGACACGCCCTGGAGAACAGGGAGCCTTGTTATGCTGATGGGCAGGATGTAAATTGCCAACTGCCTCTCCAGAGGAGTGCATTGTGTTCCCTAAAACAAGTAAACAACAGAGCTACAGAGCCAAGGGCACTTCCAGTCTAGGGAATATACCTTTGGATAACGGAAAATTAATAACACAGAGACACCACCAATTTTAGGGCTGCCCTGCTTACAAGAACCTCAACTTGGGTACACCTTAAATATCCCTGGAAATATAAAAAATGGTCCAAAAAATTGTGGTACTTACGTATGATGGAATATCCCTCAGCCATGAAATCAATATCATAAGACCAGTAGTAGCAAAATGAGTGGATTCAGGTACGATGATTCTAAGTGAAACAAGTCACACAGAAAAAGAAACTTATCATAAGATATCACTTATGAAGATCCTGTGAACATGACTGCACTTCAACTGAGTTAGGGAGGAGAACAGAGTCTCACATTTAGAAAACAGTCTTATGCCTTCTTAAGGGGGAAGGAGAGGTGGGATGATGCATAAAACCAGAGTTTGATATAAGCACTGGTACCGTTCCAAAAACCAACTATGGAATAGACAAGACCTACACCTTCCTCAGTGAAAGGGACTCAAAACCCCATATTACCTGCAGAGGAATATATCTGACTAGTAAGAATCATAAAACCTATGTATTGATATGTCTGTGTAAGGGAATCAAGTGTGTCTAGAATGGCATAAACATGGCAGCGAGAATCAGCTCAAACCCACTATATAAAGGAATTTCAAAAACAAAACAAAAAAACAGGGAAATTCTTGACAATTCCTTCAGGGTCTCTGATGAAACCTGGAATGACCCTATCTACAATGACAGCTGGATGTGGCATAAGGCTGGACACTTGGGACTGTGAGGATTGGTGAGATTGGGTGAGAAAATGCAGACCCTTTTAAGCAATAATTCATGGCACCCATTCCATGGGTCCCAACTCTCCAGGTTATAGGGAATATTACTAAAGCTATAACATGTACGGGAAACCTAGAGAATGGACACACTGTGCATACGAAAGGTTTCTAAATCTTAACGAATACTCCCTCTCCTGGTGCTCCGGTTTGAATTCCAACTGCTTTACTATCAATCTCCCAACTTGGAGAGACAGCCCCTTTAACCTCCTGTTCGCACAAGTTGCCAATTTGGCCGAGGGTGAAAGGGAAGAGTGAGAACCAATGAGAGAATAGCTGCTAGGCATTTGGACGGGCACAGGTCACTCTAATTTCCCGGCAGGAAGATGAATTAACAAAAGTCTCAGCCAGCCAGCGGGAACCAGTATAGGTCCTGAATCAAAACTTTGGACTTGCGTTCAGCTCACAAAAAACGAGTTGAAAAATGGAGCTCAGGGGCACAGCAATTCACAAACTGTCAGAGTAAGAAAGGACAACTATCGTCCAAAAATCTGTTGAGGGAAGGCAACGAGGTGGACTTGAAAGAGAGGCAGAATAGGAGGAAACAGATTTCATGAGGTACGTTGGAATTGCCTTTAAAGCACAGGACGAGGGGCACAACTTCGACAATGATGCTCTGGGCCAAAAAGGGCGTATGCGTTTTCTCCTGAATATATTCAGGAGAAAACACATACGCACTTTTTGGCCAAGAAAGGAAGCGGGCAATGCAAATCTGTACTACAAAGAAGTATCACTTCCCACCAGGCAAATGGGACATCCACCAAATGGGTAAAAACCACAAAGGCAAGACAGGCCCTGGAGAACAGGGAGCCTTGTTATGCTGATGGGCGGGATGTAAATTGCCAACTGCCTCTCTGGAGGAGTGCATTGTGTTCCCTAAAACAGGTAAACAATGGAGCTACAGAGCCAAGGGCGCTACCAGTCTAGGGAATATTCCTTGGGAAAACCGAAAATCAATAAGACACAGCCACCCCCAAACTTAGGGCTGCACTGCTTACAAGAACCTCAACTTGGGTACACCTTAAATATCCCTGGAAATATAAAAATGGTTTAAAAAATTGTGGTACTTACGTACGATGCAATATCCCTCAGCCATGAAATCAATGTCATAAGACCAGTAGCAGCAAAATGAGTGGATTCAGGTACGATGATTCTAAGTGAAATAAGTCACACAGAAAAAGAAACTTATCATGAGATATCCCTTATGAAGATCCTGTAAACATGGCTACGCTTGAACTGAGTTAGGAAAGAGAACAGAGTCTCACATTTAGAAAACACTCTTATGCCTGCTAAAGGGGGATGGAGAGGTGGGGTGATGCATAAAACAAGACTTAGATAAAAGCACAGGTACCGTTCCAAAACCAACTATGGAATAGACAAGACCTACACCTTCCTCAGTGAAAGGGACTCAAAACCCCATATTTCCCGCAGAGGAATATATCTGACTAGTAAGAATCTTAAAACCTATTTATTGATATGTCTGCATAAGGGAATCAAGTGTGTCTAGACTGGCATAAACATGGCAGCGAGAATCAGCTCAAACCCACTATAAAAAGGAATTTCAAAAACAAAACAAGTAAACAGGGAAATTCTTGACAATTCCTTCATGGTCTCTGATGAAACCTGGAATGACCCTATCTACAATGACAGCTGGATGTGGCATAAGGGTGGACACTTGGGGCTAAGAGGATTGGTGAGATTGCGTGAGCAAATGCAGACCCTTTAAAGCAATAATGCATGGCACCCATTCCATGGGTCCCAGCTCTCCAGGTTGAAGGGAATATTACTACAGTTATAACATGTATGGGAAACCTAGAGAATGGACACACTGGGAATATGAAAGGTTTCTAAAACTCAAGGAATATTCCCTCTCCTGGTCCTCCGGTTTGACATTCCAACTGCCTTACTATCAATCTCCCAACTTGGAGAGATAGCCCCTTTACCCTCCTGGTTCGCACAGGTAGCCAATTTGGCAGAGGATGAAAGGGAAGATGGAGAGCCAATGAGAGAGTAGCTGTTAGGCATTTGGACGGGCACATGTCACTCTAATTTCCCGTCAGGAAGAAGAATTAACCAAAGTCTCAGCCACCCACCGGGAACCAGTATAGGTCCTGAACCAAAATTTTGGACTTGAGTTCAGCTCACAAAAAATGAGTTGAAAATGGAGCTCAGGGGCACAGCAATTCAAAAACGGTCAGAGTAATAAAGGACAACTATCATCCAAAAATCTGTTGAGGGAAGGCAACGAGGTGGACTCGAAAGAGAGGCAGAATAGCAGTAAGCAGATTTCATGAGGTACGTTGGAATTGCCTTTAAAGCACAGGACGAAGGGCACAACTTCGACAATGATGCACTTGGCCAAAAAGGGCGTATGCGTTTTCACCTGAATATATTGAGCAGAAAACGCATACGCCCTTTTTGGCCAAGCAAGCAAGCAGGCAATGCAAATCTGCACTACAAAGAAGTATCACTTCCCACCAGTCAAAAGGGACATCCACAAAATGGGTAAAAACCAGAAAGGCAAGACACGCCCTGGAGAACAGGGAGCCTTGTTATGCTGATGGGCAGGATGTAAATTGCCAACTGCCTCTCCAGAGGAGTGCATTGTGTTCCCTAAAACAAGTAAACAACAGAGCTACAGAGCCAAGGGCACTTCCAGTCTAGGGAATATACCTTTGGATAACGGAAAATTAATAACACAGAGACACACCACCAATTTTAGGGCTGCCCTGCTTACAAGAACCTCAACTTGGGTACACCTTAAATATCCCTGGAAATATAAAAAATGGTCCAAAAAATTGTGGTACTTACGTATGAGGGAATATCCCTCAGCCATGAAATCAATATCATAAGACCAGTAGTAGCAAAATGAGTGGATTCAGGTACGATGATTCTAAGTGAAATAAGTCACACAGAAAAAGAAACTTATCATAAGATATCACTTATGAACATCCTGTGAACATGACTGCACTTCAACTGAGTTAGGGAGGAGAACAGAGTCTCACATTTAGAAAACAGTCTTATGCCTTCTTAAGGGGGAAGGAGAGGTGGGATGATGCATAAAACCAGAGTTTGATATAAGCACTGGTACCGTTCCAAAAACCAACTATGGAATAGACAAGACCTACACCTTCCTCAGTGAAAGGGACTCAAAACCCCATATTTCCTGCAGAGGAATATATCTGACTAGTAAGAATCATAAAACCTATGTATTGATATGTCTGTGTAAGGGAATCAAGTGTGTCTAGAATGGCATAAACATGGCAGCGAGAATCAGCTCAAACCCACTATATAAAGGAATTTCAAAAACAAAACAAAAAAACAGGGAAATTCTTGACAATTCCTTCAGGGTCTCTGATGAAACCTGGAATGACCCTATCTACAATGACAGCTGGATGTGGCATAAGGCTGGACACTTGGGACTGTGAGGATTGGTGAGATTGGGTGAGAAAATGCAGACCCTTTTAAGCAATAATTCATGGCACCCATTCCATGGGTCCCAACTCTCCAGGTTATAGGGAATATTACTAAAGCTATAACATGTACGGGAAACCTAGAGAATGGACACACTGTGCATACGAAAGGTTTCTAAATCTTAACGAATACTCCCTCTCCTGGTGCTCCGGTTTGAATTCCAACTGCTTTACTATCAATCTCCCAACTTGGAGAGACAGCCCCTTTAACCTCCTGTTCGCACAAGTTGCCAATTTGGCCGAGGGTGAAAGGGAAGAGTGAGAACCAATGAGAGAATAGCTGCTAGGCATTTGGACGGGCACAGGTCACTCTAATTTCCCGGCAGGAAGATGAATTAACAAAAGTCTCAGCCAGCCAGCGGGAACCAGTATAGGTCCTGAATCAAAACTTTGGACTTGCGTTCAGCTGACAAAAAACGAGTTGAAAAATGGAGCTCAGGGGCACAGCAATTCACAAACTGTCAGAGTAAGAAAGGACAACTATCGTCCAAAAATCTGTTGAGGGAAGGCAACGAGGTGGACCTGAAAGAGAGGCAGAATAGGAGGAAACAGATTTCATGAGGTACGTTGGAATTGCCTTTAAAGCACAGGACGAGGGGCACAACTTCGACAATGATGCTCTGGGCCAAAAAGGGCGTATGCGTTTTCTCCTGAATATATTCAGGAGAAAACGCATACGCCCTTTTTGGCCAAGAAAGGAAGCGGGCAAAGCAAATCTGCACTACAAAGAAGTATCACTTCCCACCAGGCAAATGGGACATCCACAAAATGGGTAAAAACCACAAAGGCAAGACAGGCCCTGGAGAACAGGGAGCCTTGTTATGCTGATGGGCGGGATGTAAATTGCCAACTGCCTCTCTGGAGGAGTGCATTGTGTTCCCTAAAACAGGTAAACAATGGAGCTACAGAGCCAAGGGCGCTACCAGTCTAGGGAATATATCTTGGGAAAACCGAAAATCAATAAGACACAGCCACCCCCAAACTTAGGGCTGCACTGCTTACAAGAACCTCAACTTGGGTACACCTTAAATATCCCTGGAAATATAAAAATGGTTTAAAAAATTGTGGTACTTACGTACGATGCAATATCCCTCAGCCATGAAATCAATGTCATAAGACCAGTAGCAGCAAAATGAGTGGATTCAGGTACGATGATTCTAAGTGAAATAAGTCACACAGAAAAAGAAACGTATCATGAGATATCCCTTATGAAGATCCTGTAAACATGGCTACGCTTGAACTGAGTTAGGAAAGAGAACAGAGTCTCACATTTAGAAAACACTCTTATGCCTGCTAAAGGGGGATGGAGAGGTGGGGTGATGCATAAAACAAGACTTAGATAAAAGCACAGGTACCGTTCCAAAACCAACTATGGAATAGACAAGACCTACACCTTCCTCAGTGAAAGGGACTCAAAACCCCATATTTCCCGCAGAGGAATATATCTGACTAGTAAGAATCTTAAAACCTATTTATTGATATGTCTGCATAAGGGAATCAAGTGTGTCTAGACTGGCATAAACATGGCAGCGAGAATCAGCTCAAACCCACTATAAAAAGGAATTTCAAAAACAAAACAAGTAAACAGGGAAATTCTTGACAATTCCTTCAGGGTCTCTGATGAAACCTGGAATGACCCTATCTACAATGACAGCTGGATGTGGCATAAGGGTGGACACTTGGGGCTAAGAGGATTGGTGAGATTGCGTGAGCAAATGCAGACCCTTTAAAGCAATAATGCATGGCACCCATTCCATGGGTCCCAGCTCTCCAGGTTGAAGGGAATATTACTACAGTTATACCATGTATGGGAAACCTAGAGAATGGACACACTGGGAATATGAAAGGTCTCTAAAACTCAAGGAATATTCCCTCTCCTGGTCCTCCGGTTTGACATTCCAACTGCCTTACTATCAATCTCCCAACTTGGAGAGATAGCCCCTTTACCCTCCTGGTTCGCACAGGTAGCCAATTTGGCAGAGGATGAAAGGGAAGATGGAGAGCCAATGAGAGAGTAGCTGTTCGGCATTTGGACGGGCACATGTCACTCTAATTTCCCGTCAGGAAGAAGAATTAACCAAAGTCTCAGCCACCCACCGGGAACCAGTATAGGTCCTGAACCAAAATTTTGGACTTGAGTTCAGCTCACAAAAAATGAGTTGAAAATGGAGCTCAGGGACACAGCAATTCAAAAACTGTCAGAGTAATAAAGGACAACTATCATCCAAAAATCTGTTGAGGGAAGGCAACCAGGTGGACTCGAAAGAGAGGCAGAATAGCAGTAAGCAGATTTCATGAGGTACGTTGGAATTGCCTTTAAAGCACAGGACGAAGGGCACAACTTCGACAATGATGCACTTGGCCAAAAAGGGCGTATGCGTTTTCACCTGAATATATTGAGCAGAAAACGCATACGCCCTTTTTGGCCAAGCAAGCAAGCAGGCAATGCAAATCTGCACTACAAAGAAGTATCACTTCCCACCAGTCAAAAGGGACATCCACAAAATGGGTAAAAACCAGAAAGGCAAGATAGGCCCTGGAGAACAGGGAGCCTTGTTATGCTGATGGGCAGGATGTAAATTGCCAACTGCCTCTCCAGAGGAGTGCATTGTGTTCCCTAAAACAAGTAAACAACAGAGCTACAGAGCCAAGGGCACTTCCAGTCTAGGGAATATACCTTTGGATAACGGAAAATTAATAACACAGAGACACCACCAATTTTAGGGCTGCCCTGCTTACAAGAACCTCAACTTGGGTACACCTTAAATATCCCTGGAAATATAAAAAATGGTCCAAAAAATTGTGGTACTTACGTATGATGGAATATCCCTCAGCCATGAAATCAATATCATAAGACCAGTAGTAGCAAAATGAGTGGATTCAGGTACGATGATTCTAAGTGAAATAAGTCACACAGAAAAAGAAACTTATCATAAGATATCACTTATGAAGATCCTGTGAACATGACTGCACTTCAACTGAGTTAGGGAGGAGAACAGAGTCTCACATTTAGAAAACAGTCTTATGCCTTCTTAAGGGGGAAGGAGAGGTGGGATGATGCATAAAACCAGAGTTTGATATAAGCCCTGGTTCCGTTCCAAAAACCAACTATGGAATAGACAAGACCTACACCTTCCTCAGTGAAAGGGACTCAAAACCCCATATTTCCTGCAGAGGAATATATCTGACTACTAAGAATCATAAAACCTATGTATTGATATGTCTGTGTAAGGGAATCAAGTGTGTCTAGAATGGCATAAACATGGCAGCGAGAATCAGCTCAAACCCACTATATAAAGGAATTTCAAAAACAAAACAAAAAAACAGGGAAATTCTTGACAATTCCTTCAGGGTCTCTGATGAAACCTGGAATGACCCTATCTACAATGACAGCTGGATGTGGCATAAGGCTGGACACTTGGGACTGTGAGGATTGGTGAGATTGGGTGAGAAAATGCAGACCCTTTAAAGCAATAATTCATGGCACCCATTCCATGGGTCCCAACTCTCCAGGTTACAGGGAATATTACTAAAGCTATAACATGTACGGGAAACCTAGAGAATGGACACACTGTGAATACGAAAGGTTTCTAAATCTTAACGAATACTCCCTCTCCTGGTGCTCCGGTTTGAATTCCAACTGCTTTACTATCAATCTCCCAACTTGGAGAGACAGCCCCTTTAACCTCCTGTTCGCACAAGTTGCCAATTTGGCCGAGGGTGAAAGGGAAGAGTGAGAACCAATGAGAGAATAGCTGCTAGGCATTTGGACGGGCACAGGTCACTCTAATTTCCCGGCAGGAAGATGAATTAACAAAAGTCTCAGCCAGCCAGCGGGAACCAGTATAGGTCCTGAATCAAAACTTTGGACTTGCGTTCAGCTCACAAAAAACGAGTTGAAAAATGGAGCTCAGGGGCACAGCAATTCACAAACTGTCAGAGTAAGAAAGGACAACTATCGTCCAAAAATCTGTTGAGGGAAGGCAACGAGGTGGACTTGAAAGAGAGGCAGAATAGGAGGAAACAGATTTCATGAGGTACGTTGGAATTGCCTTTAAAGCACAGGACGAGGGGCACAACTTCGACAATGATGCTCTGGGCCAAAAAGGGCGTATGCGTTTTCTCCTGAATATATTCAGGAGAAAACACATACGCCCTTTTTGGCCAAGAAAGGAAGCGGGCAATGCAAATCTGCACTACAAAGAAGTATCACTTCCCACCAGGCAAATGGGACATCCACAAAATGGGTAAAAACCACAAAGGCAAGACAGGCCCTGGAGAAGAGGGAGCCTTGTTATGCTGATGGGCGGGATGTAAATTGCCAACTGCCTCTCTGGAGGAGTGCATTGTGTTCCCTAAAACAGGTAAACAATGGAGCTACAGAGCCAAGGGCGCTACCAGTCTAGGGAATATACCTTGGGAAAACCGAAAATCAATAAGACACAGCCACCCCCAAACTTAGGGCTGCACTGCTTACAAGAACCTCAACTTGGGTACACCTTAAATATCCCTGGAAATATAAAAATGGTTTAAAAAATTGTGGTACTTACGTACGATGCAATATCCCTCAGCCATGAAATCAATGTCATAAGACCAGTAGCAGCAAAATGAGTGGATTCAGGTACGATGATTCTAAGTGAAATAAGTCACACAGAAAAAGAAACTTATCATGAGATATCCCTTATGAAGATCCTGTAAACATGGCTACGCTTGAACTGAGTTAGGAAAGAGAACAGAGTCTCACATTTAGAAAACACTCTTATGCCTGCTAAAGGGGGATGGAGAGGTGGGGTGATGCATAAAACAAGACTTAGATAAAAGCACAGGTACCGTTCCAAAACCAACTATGGAATAGACAAGACCTACACCTTCCTCAGTGAAAGGGACTCAAAACCCCATATTTCCCGCAGAGGAATATATCTGACTAGTAAGAATCTTAAAACCTATTTATTGATATGTCTGCATAAGGGAATCAAGTGTGTCTAGACTGGCATAAACATGGCAGCGAGAATCAGCTCAAACCCACTATAAAAAGGAATTTCAAAAACAAAACAAGTAAACAGGGAAATTCTTCACAATTCCTTCAGGGTCTCTGATGAAACCTGGAATGACCCTATCTACAATGACAGCTGGATGTGGCATAAGGGTGGACACTTGGGGCTAAGAGGATTGGTGAGATTGCGTGAGCAAATGCAGACCCTTTAAAGCAATAATGCATGGCACCCATTCCATGGGTCCCAGCTCTCCAGGTTGAAGGGAATATTACTACAGTTATAACATGTATGGGAAACCTAGAGAATGGACACACTGGGAATATGAAAGGTTTCTAAAACTCAAGGAATATTCCCTCTCCTGGTCCTCCGGTTTGACATTCCAACTGCCTTACTATCAATCTCCCAACTTGGAGAGATAGCCCCTTTACCCTCCTGGTTCGCACAGGTAGCCAATTTGGCAGAGGATGAAAGGGAAGATGGAGAGCCAATGAGAGAGTAGCTGTTCGGCATTTGGACGGGCACATGTCACTCTAATTTCCCGTCAGGAAGAAGAATTAACCAAAGTCTCAGCCACCCACCGGGAACCAGTATAGGTCCTGAACCAAAATTTTGGACTTGAGTTCAGCTCACAAAAAATGAGTTGAAAATGGAGCTCAGGGACACAGCAATTCAAAAACTGTCAGAGTAATAAAGGACAACTATCATCCAAAAATCTGTTGAGGGAAGGCAACCAGGTGGACTCGAAAGAGAGGCAGAATAGCAGTAAGCAGATTTCATGAGGTACGTTGGAATTGCCTTTAAAGCACAGGACGAAGGGCACAACTTCGACAATGATGCACTTGGCCAAAAAGGGCGTATGCGTTTTCACCTGAATATATTGAGCAGAAAACGCATACGCCCTTTTTGGCCAAGCAAGCAAGCAGGCAATGCAAATCTGCACTACAAAGAAGTATCACTTCCCACCAGTCAAAAGGGACATCCACAAAATGGGTAAAAACCAGAAAGGCAAGATAGGCCCTGGAGAACAGGGAGCCTTGTTATGCTGATGGGCAGGATGTAAATTGCCAACTGCCTCTCCAGAGGAGTGCATTGTGTTCCCTAAAACAAGTAAACAACAGAGCTACAGAGCCAAGGGCACTTCCAGTCTAGGGAATATACCTTTGGATAACGGAAAATTAATAACACAGAGACACCACCAATTTTAGGGCTGCCCTGCTTACAAGAACCTCAACTTGGGTACACCTTAAATATCCCTGGAAATATAAAAAATGGTCCAAAAAATTGTGGTACTTACGTATGATGGAATATCCCTCAGCCATGAAATCAATATCATAAGACCAGTAGTAGCAAAATGAGTGGATTCAGGTACGATGATTCTAAGTGAAACAAGTCACACAGAAAAAGAAACTTATCATAAGATATCACTTATGAAGATCCTGTAAACATGGCTGCACTTCAACTGAGTTAGGGAGGAGAACAGAGTCTCACATTTAGAAAACAGTCTTAAGCCTTCTTAAGGGGGAAGGAGAGGTGGGATGATGCATAAAACCAGAGTTTGATATAAGCATTGGTACCGTTCCAAAAACCAACTATGGAATAGACAAGACCTACACCTTCCTCAGTGAAAGGGACTCAAAACCCCATATTTCCCGCAGAGGAATATATCTGACTAGTAAGAATCTTAAAACCTATATATTGATATGTCTGTGTAAGGGAATCAAGTGTGTCTAGAATGGCATAAACATGGCAGCGAGAATCAGCTCAAACCCACTATATAAAGGAATTTCAAAAACAAAACAAAAAAACAGGGAAATTCTTTACAATTCCTTCAGGGTCTCTGATGAAACCTGGAATGACCCTATCTACAATGACAGCTGGATGTGGCATAAGTCTGGACACTTGGGACTGTGAGGATTGGTGAGTTTGGGTGAGAAAATGCAGACCCTTTAAAGCAATAATTCATGGCACCCATTCCAAGGGTTCCAACTCTCCAGGTTATAGGGAATATTACTAAAGCTATAACATGTACGGGAAACCTAGAGAATGGACACACTGTGAATACGAAAGGTTTCTAAATCTTAACGAATACTCCCTCTCCTGGTGCTCCGGTTTGAATTCCAACTGCTTTACTATCAATCTCCCAACTTGGAGAGACAGCCCCTTTAACCTCCTGTTCGCACAAGTTGCCAATTTGGCCGAGGGTGAAAGGGAAGAGTGAGAACCAATGAGAGAATAGCTGCTAGGCATTTGGACGGGCACAGGTCACTCTAATTTCCCGGCAGGAAGATGAATTAACAAAAGTCTCAGCCAGCCAGCGGGAACCAGTATAGGTCCTGAATCAAAACTTTGGACTTGCGTTCAGCTCACAAAAAACGAGTTGAAAAATGGAGCTCAGGGGCACAGCAATTCACAAACTGTCAGAGTAAGAAAGGACAACTATCGTCCAAAAATCTGTTGAGGGAAGGCAACGAGGTGGACTTGAAAGAGAGGCAGAATAGGAGGAAACAGATTTCATGAGGTACGTTGGAATTGCCTTTAAAGCACAGGACGAGGGGCACAACTTCGACAATGATGCTCTGGGCCAAAAAGGGCGTATGCGTTTTCTCCTGAATATATTCAGGAGAAAACGCATACGCCCTTTTTGGCCAAGAAAGGAAGCGGGCAAAGCAAATCTGCACTACAAAGAAGTATCACTTCCCACCAGGCAAATGGGACATCCACAAAATGGGTAAAAACCACAAAGGCAAGACAGGCCCTGGAGAAGAGGGAGCCTTGTTATGCTGATGGGCGGGATGTAAATTGCCAACTGCCTCTCTGGAGGAGTGCATTGTGTTCCCTAAAACAGGTAAACAATGGAGCTACAGAGCCAAGGGCGCTACCAGTCTAGGGAATATACCTTGGGAAAACCGAAAATCAATAAGACACAGCCACCCCCAAACTTAGGGCTGCACTGCTTACAAGAACCTCAACTTGGGTACACCTTAAATATCCCTGGAAATATAAAAATGGTTTAAAAAATTGTGGTACTTACGTACGATGCAATATCCCTCAGCCATGAAATCAATGTCATAAGACCAGTAGCAGCAAAATGAGTGGATTCAGGTACGATGATTCTAAGTGAAATAAGTCACACAGAAAAAGAAACTTATCATGAGATATCCCTTATGAAGATCCTGTAAACATGGCTACGCTTGAACTGAGTTAGGAAAGAGAACAGAGTCTCACATTTAGAAAACACTCCTATGCCTGCTAAAGGGGGATGGAGAGGTGGGGTGATGCATAAAACAAGACTTAGATAAAAGCACAGGTACCGTTCCAAAACCAACTATGGAATAGACAAGACCTACACCTTCCTCAGTGAAAGGGACTCAAAACCCCATATTTCCCGCAGAGGAATATATCTGACTAGTAAGAATCTTAAAACCTATTTATTGATATGTCTGCATAAGGGAATCAAGTGTGTCTAGACTGGCATAAACATGGCAGCGAGAATCAGCTCAAACCCACTATAAAAAGGAATTTCAAAAACAAAACAAGTAAACAGGGAAATTCTTGACAACTCCTTCAGGGTCTCTGATGAAACCTGGAATGACCCTATCTACAATGACAGCTGGATGTGGCATAAGGGTGGACACTTGGGGCTAAGAGGATTGGTGAGATTGCGTGAGCAAATGCAGACCCTTTAAAGCAATAATGCATGGCACCCATTCCATGGGTCCCAGCTCTCCAGGTTGAAGGGAATATTACTACAGTTATAACATGTATGGGAAACCTAGAGAATGGACACACTGGGAATATGAAAGGTTTCTAAAACTCAAGGAATATTCCCTCTCCTGGTCCTCCGGTTTGACATTCCAACTGCCTTACTATCAATCTCCCAACTTGGAGAGATAGCCCCTTTACCCTCCTGGTTCGCACAGGTAGCCAATTTGGCAGAGGATGAAAGGGAAGATGGAGAGCCAATGAGAGAGTAGCTGTTAGGCATTTGGACGGGCACATGTCACTCTAATTTCCCGTCAGGAAGAAGAATTAACCAAAGTCTCAGCCACCCACCGGGAACCAGTATAGGTCCTGAACCAAAATTTTGGACTTGAGTTCAGCTCACAAAAAATGAGTTGAAAATGGAGCTCAGGGGCACAGCTATTCAAAAACGGTCAGAGTAATAAAGGACAACTATCATCCAAAAATCTGTTGAGGGAAGGCAACCAGGTGGACTCGAAAGAGAGGCAGAATAGCAGTAAGCAGATTTCATGAGGTACGTTGGAATTGCCTTTAAAGCACAGGACGAAGGGCACAACTTCGACAATGATGCACTTGGCCAAAAAGGGCGTATGCGTTTTCACCTGAATATATTGAGCAGAAAACGCATACGCCCTTTTTGGCCAAGCAAGCAAGCAGGCAATGCAAATCTGCACTACAAAGAAGTATCACTTCCCACCAGTCAAAAGGGACATCCACAAAATGGGTAAAAACCAGAAAGGCAAGACACGCCCTGGAGAACAGGGAGCCTTGTTATGCTGATGGGCAGGATGTAAATTGCCAACTGCCTCTCCAGAGGAGTGCATTGTGTTCCCTAAAACAAGTAAACAACAGAGCTACAGAGCCAAGGGCACTTCCAGTCTAGGGAATATACCTTTGGATAACGGAAAATTAATAACACAGAGACACCACCAATTTTAGGGCTGCCCTGCTTACAAGAACCTCAACTTGGGTACACCTTAAATATCCCTGGAAATATAAAAAATGGTCCAAAAAATTGTGGTACTTACGTATGATGGAATATCCCTCAGCCATGAAATCAATATCATAAGACCAGTAGTAGCAAAATGAGTGGATTCAGGTACGATGATTCTAAGTGAAACAAGTCACACAGAAAAAGAAACTTATCATAAGATATCACTTATGAAGATCCTGTGAACATGACTGCACTTCAACTGAGTTAGGGAGGAGAACAGAGTCTCACATTTAGAAAACAGTCTTATGCCTTCTTAAGGGGGAAGGAGAGGTGGGATGATGCATAAAACCAGAGTTTGATATAAGCACTGGTACCGTTCCAAAAACCAACTATGGAATAGACAAGACCTACACCTTCCTCAGTGAAAGGGACTCAAAACCCCATATTACCTGCAGAGGAATATATCTGACTAGTAAGAATCATAAAACCTATGTATTGATATGTCTGTGTAAGGGAATCAAGTGTGTCTAGAATGGCATAAACATGGCAGCGAGAATCAGCTCAAACCCACTATATAAAGGAATTTCAAAAACAAAACAAAAAAACAGGGAAATTCTTTACAATTCCTTCAGGGTCTCTGATGAAACCTGGAATGACCCTATCTACAATGACAGCTGGATGTGGCATAAGGCTGGACACTTGGGACTGTGAGGATTGGTGAGATTGGGTGAGAAAATGCAGACCCTTTTAAGCAATAATTCATGGCACCCATTCCATGGGTCCCAACTCTCCAGGTTATAGGGAATATTACTAAAGCTATAACATGTACGGGAAACCTAGAGAATGGACACACTGTGCATACGAAAGGTTTCTAAATCTTAACGAATACTCCCTCTCCTGGTGCTCCGGTTTGAATTCCAACTGCTTTACTATCAATCTCCCAACTTGGAGAGACAGCCCCTTTAACCTCCTGTTCGCACAAGTTGCCAATTTGGCCGAGGGTGAAAGGGAAGAGTGAGAACCAATGAGAGAATAGCTGCTAGGCATTTGGACGGGCACAGGTCACTCTAATTTCCCGGCAGGAAGATGAATTAACAAAAGTCTCAGCCAGCCAGCGGGAACCAGTATAGGTCCTAAATCAAAACTTTGGACTTGCGTTCAGCTCACAAAAAACGAGTTGAAAAATGGAGCTCAGGGGCACAGCAATTCACAAACTGTCAGAGTAAGAAAGGACAACTATCGTCCAAAAATCTGTTGAGGGAAGGCAACGAGGTGGACTTGAAAGAGAGGCAGAATAGGAGGAAACAGATTTCATGAGGTACGTTGGAATTGCCTTTAAAGCACAGGACGAGGGGCACAACTTCGACAATGATGCTCTGGGCCAAAAAGGGCGTATGTGTTTTCTCCTGAATATATTCAGGAGAAAACGCATACGCCCTTTTTGGCCAAGAAAGGAAGCGGGCAATGCAAATCTGCACTACAAAGAAGTATCACTTCCCACCAGGCAAATGGGACATCCACAAAATGGGTAAAAACCACAAAGGCAAGACAGGCCCTGGAGAACAGGGAGCCTTTTTATGCTGATGGGCGGGATGTAAATTGCCAACTGCCTCTCTGGAGGAGTGCATTGTGTTCCCTAAAACAGGTAAACAATGGAGCTACAGAGCCAAGGGCGCTACCAGTCTAGGGAATATACCTTGGGAAAACCGAAAATCAATAAGACACAGCCACCCCCAAACTTAGGGCTGCACTGCTTACAAGAACCTCAACTTGGGTACACCTTAAATATCCCTGGAAATATAAAAATGGTTTAAAAAATTGTGGTACTTACGTACGATGCAATATCCCTCAGCCATGAAATCAATGTCATAAGACCAGTAGCAGCAAAATGAGTGGATTCAGGTACGATGATTCTAAGTGAAATAAGTCACACAGAAAAAGAAACGTATCATGAGATATCCCTTATGAAGATCCTGTAAACATGGCTACGCTTGAACTGAGTTAGGAAAGAGAACAGAGTCTCACATTTAGAAAACACTCTTATGCCTGCTAAAGGGGGATGGAGAGGTGAGGTGATGCATAAAACAAGACTTAGATAAAAGCACAGGTACCGTTCCAAAACCAACTATGGAATAGACAAGACCTACACCTTCCTCAGTGAAAGGGACTCAAAACCCCATATTTCCCGCAGAGGAATATATCTGACTAGTAAGAATCTTAAAACCTATTTATTGATATGTCTGCATAAGGGAATCAAGTGTGTCTAGACTGGCATAAACATGGCAGCGAGAATCAGCTCAAACCCACTATAAAAAGGAATTTCAAAAACAAAACAAGTAAACAGGGAAATTCTTGACAATTCCTTCAGGGTCTCTGATGAAACCTGGAATGACCCTATCTACAATGACAGCTGGATGTGGCATAAGGGTGGACACTTGGGGCTAAGAGGATTGGTGAGATTGCGTGAGCAAATGCAGACCCTTTAAAGCAATAATGCATGGCACCCATTCCATGGGTCCCAGCTCTCCAGGTTGAAGGGAATATTACTACAGTTATACCATGTATGGGAAACCTAGAGAATGGACACACTGGGAATATGAAAGGTTTCTAAAACTCAAGGAATATTCCCTCTCCTGGTCCTCCGGTTTGACATTCCAACTGCCTTACTATCAATCTCCCAACTTGGAGAGATAGCCCCTTTACCCTCCTGGTTCGCACAGGTAGCCAATTTGGCAGAGGATGAAAGGGAAGATGGAGAGCCAATGAGAGAGTAGCTGTTCGGCATTTGGACGGGCACATGTCACTCTAATTTCCCGTCAGGAAGAAGAATTAACCAAAGTCTCAGCCACCCACCGGGAACCAGTATAGGTCCTGAACCAAAATTTTGGACTTGAGTTCAGCTCACAAAAAATGAGTTGAAAATGGAGCTCAGGGGCACAGCAATTCAAAAACGGTCAGAGTAATAAAGGACAACTATCATCCAAAAATCTGTTGAGGGAAGGCAACCAGGTGGACTCGAAAGAGAGGCAGAATAGCAGTAAGCAGATTTCATGAGGTACGTTGGAATTGCCTTTAAAGCACAGGACGAACGGCACAACTTCGACAATGATGCACTTGGCCAAAAAGGGCGTATGCGTTTTCACCTGAATATATTGAGCAGAAAACGCATACGCCCTTTTTGGCCAAGCAAGCAAGCAGGCAATGCAAATCTGCACTACAAAGAAGTATCACTTCCCACCAGTCAAAAGGGACATCCACAAAATGGGTAAAAACCAGAAAGGCAAGACAGGCCCTGGAGAACAGGGAGCCTTGTTATGCTGATGGGCAGGATGTAAATTGCCAACTGCCTCTCCAGAGGAGTGCATTGTGTTCCCTAAAACAAGTAAAAAACAGAGCTACAGAGCCAAGGGCGCTTCCAGTCTAGGGAATATACCTTTGGATAAAGGAAAATTAATAACACAGAGACACCACCAATTTTAGGGCTGCCCTGCTTACAAGAACCTCAACTTGGGTACACCTTAAATATCCCTGGAAATATAAAAAATGGTCCAAACAATTGTGGTACTTACGTATGATGGAATATCCCTCAGCCATGAAATCAATATCATAAGACCAGTAGTAGCAAAATGAGTGGATTCAGGTACGATGATTCTAAGTGAAACAAGTCACACAGAAAAAGAAACTTATCATAAGATATCACTTATGAAGATCCTGTAAACATGGCTGCACTTCAACTGAGTTAGGGAGGAGAACAGAGTCTCACATTTAGAAAACAGTCTTATGCCTTCTTAAGGGGGAAGGAGAGGTGGGATGATGCATAAAACCAGAGTTTGATATAAGCATTGGTACCGTTCCAAAAACCAACTATGGAATAGACAAGACCTACACCTTCCTCAGTGAAAGGGACTCAAAACCCCATATTTCCCGCAGAGGAATATATCTGACTAGTAAGAATCTTAAAACCTGTATATTGATATGTCTGTGTAAGGGAATCAAGTGTGTCTAGAATGGCATAAACATGGCAGCGAGAATCAGCTCAAACCCACTATATAAAGGAATTTCAAAAACAAAACAAAAAAACAGGGAAATTCTTTACAATTCCTTCAGGGTCTCTGATGAAACCTGGAATGACCCTATCTACAATGACAGCTGGATGTGGCATAAGGCTGGACACTTGGGACTGTGAGGATTGGTGTGATTGGGTGAGAAAATGCAGACCCTTTAAAGCAATAATTCATGGCACCCATTCCATGGGTCCCAACTCTCCAGGTTATAGGGAATATTACTAAAGCTATAACATGTACGGGAAACCTAGAGAATGGACACACTGTGAATACGAAAGGTTTCTAAATCTTAACGAATACTCCCTCTCCTGGTGCTCCGGTTTGAATTCCAACTGCTTTACTATCAATCTCCCAACTTGGAGAGACAGCCCCTTTAACCTCCTGTTCGCACAAGTTGCCAATTTGGCCGAGGGTGAAAGGGAAGAGTGAGAACCAATGAGAGAATAGCTGCTAGGCATTTGGACGGGCACAGGTCACTCTAATTTCCCGGCAGGAAGATGAATTAACAAAAGTCTCAGCCAGCCAGCGGGAACCAGTATAGGTCCTGAATCAAAACTTTGGACTTGCGTTCAGCTCACAAAAAACGAGTTGAAAAATGGAGCTCAGGGGCACAGCAATTCACAAACTGTCAGAGTAAGAAAGGACAACTCTCGTCCAAAAATCTGTTGAGGGAAGGCAACGAGGTGGACTTGAAAGAGAGGCAGAATAGGAGGAAACAGATTTCATGAGGTACGTTGGAATTGCCTTTAAAGCACAGGACGAGGGGCACAACTTCGACAATGATGCTCTGGGCCAAAAAGGGCGTATGCGTTTTCTCCTGAATATATTCAGGAGAAAACACATACGCACTTTTTGGCCAAGAAAGGAAGCGGGCAATGCAAATCTGTACTACAAAGAAGTATCACTTCCCACCAGGCAAATGGGACATCCACAAAATGGGTAAAAACCACAAAGGCAAGACAGGCCCTGGAGAACAGGGAGCCTTGTTATGCTGATGGGCGGGATGTAAATTGCCAACTGCCTCTCTGGAGGAGTGCATTGTGTTCCCTAAAACAGGTAAACAATGGAGCTACAGAGCCAAGGGCGCTACCAGTCTAGGGAATATACCTTGGGAAAACCGAAAATCAATAAGACACAGCCACCCCCAAACTTAGGGCTGCACTGCTTACAAGAACCTCAACTTGGGTACACCTTAAATATCCCTGGAAATATAAAAATGGTTTAAAAAATTGTGGTACTTACGTACGATGCAATATCCCTCAGCCATGAAATCAATGTCATAAGACCAGTAGCAGCAAAATGAGTGGATTCAGGTACGATGATTCTAAGTGAAATAAGTCACACAGAAAAAGAAACTTATCATGAGATATCCCTTATGAAGATCCTGTAAACATGGCTACGCTTGAACTGAGTTAGGAAAGAGAACAGAGTCTCACATTTAGAAAACACTCTTATGCCTGCTAAAGGGGGATGGAGAGGTGGGGTGATGCATAAAACAAGACTTAGATAAAAGCACAGGTACCGTTCCAAAACCAACTATGGAATAGACAAGACCTACACCTTCCTCAGTGAAAGGGACTCAAAACCCCATATTTCCCGCAGAGGAATATATCTGACTAGTAAGAATCTTAAAACCTATTTATTGATATGTCTGCATAAGGGAATCAAGTGTGTCTAGACTGGCATAAACATGGCAGCGAGAATCAGCTCAAACCCACTATAAAAAGGAATTTCAAAAACAAAACAAGTAAACAGGGAAATTCTTCACAATTCCTTCAGGGTCTCTGATGAAACCTGGAATGACCCTATCTACAATGACAGCTGGATGTGGCATAAGGGTGGACACTTGGGGCTAAGAGGATTGGTGAGATTGCGTGAGCAAATGCAGACCCTTTAAAGCAATAATGCATGGCACCCATTCCATGGGTCCCAGCTCTCCAGGTTGAAGGGAATATTACTACAGTTATACCATGTATGGGAAACCTAGAGAATGGACACACTGGGAATATGAAAGGTTTCTAAAACTCAAGGAATATTCCCTCTCCTGGTCCTCCGGTTTGACATTCCAACTGCCTTACTATCAATCTCCCAACTTGGAGAGATAGCCCCTTTACCCTCCTGGTTCGCACAGGTAGCCAATTTGGCAGAGGATGAAAGGGAAGATGGAGAGCCAATGAGAGAGTAGCTGTTAGGCATTTGGACGGGCACATGTCACTCTAATTTCCCGTCAGGAAGAAGAATTAACCAAAGTCTCAGCCACCCACCGGGAACCAGTATAGGTCCTGAACCAAAATTTTGGACTTGAGTTCAGCTCACAAAAAATGAGTTGAAAATGGAGCTCAGGGGCACAGCAATTCAAAAACGGTCAGAGTAATAAAGGACAACTATCATCCAAAAATCTGTTGAGGGAAGGCAACCAGGTGGACTCGAAAGAGAGGCAGAATAGCAGTAAGCAGATTTCATGAGGTACGTTGGAATTGCCTTTAAAGCACAGGACGAACGGCACAACTTCGACAATGATGCACTTGGCCAAAAAGGGCGTATGCGTTTTCACCTGAATATATTGAGCAGAAAACGCATACGCCCTTTTTGGCCAAGCAAGCAAGCAGGCAATGCAAATCTGCACTACAAAGAAGTATCACTTCCCACCAGTCAAAAGGGACATCCACAAAATGGGTAAAAACCAGAAAGGCAAGACACGCCCTGGAGAACAGGGAGCCTTGTTATGCTGATGGGCAGGATGTAAATTGCCAACTGCCTCTCCAGAGGAGTGCATTGTGTTCCCTAAAACAAGTAAACAACAGAGCTACAGAGCCAAGGGCACTTCCAGTCTAGGGAATATACCTTTGGATAACGGAAAATTAATAACACAGAGACACACCACCAATTTTAGGGCTGCCCTGCTTACAAGAACCTCAACTTGGGTACACCTTAAATATCCCTGGAAATATAAAAAATGGTCCAAAAAATTGTGGTACTTACGTATGAGGGAATATCCCTCAGCCATGAAATCAATATCATAAGACCAGTAGTAGCAAAATGAGTGGATTCAGGTACGATGATTCTAAGTGAAATAAGTCACACAGAAAAAGAAACTTATCATAAGATATCACTTATGAACATCCTGTGAACATGACTGCACTTCAACTGAGTTAGGGAGGAGAACAGAGTCTCACATTTAGAAAACAGTCTTATGCCTTCTTAAGGGGGAAGGAGAGGTGGGATGATGCATAAAACCAGAGTTTGATATAAGCACTGGTACCGTTCCAAAAACCAACTATGGAATAGACAAGACCTACACCTTCCTCAGTGAAAGGGACTCAAAACCCCATATTTCCTGCAGAGGAATATATCTGACTAGTAAGAATCATAAAACCTATGTATTGATATGTCTGTGTAAGGGAATCAAGTGTGTCTAGAATGGCATCAACATGGCAGCGAGAATCAGCTCAAACCCACTATATAAAGGAATTTCAAAAACAAAACAAAAAAACAGGGAAATTCTTTACAATTCCTTCAGGGTCTCTGATGAAACCTGGAATGACCCTATCTACAATGACAGCTGGATGTGGCATAAGGCTGGACACTTGGGACTGTGAGGATTGGTGAGATTGGGTGAGAAAATGCAGACCCTTTTAAGCAATAATTCATGGCACCCATTCCATGGGTCCCAACTCTCCAGGTTATAGGGAATATTACTAAAGCTATAACATGTACGGGAAACCTAGAGAATGGACACACTGTGCATACGAAAGGTTTCTAAATCTTAACGAATACTCCCTCTCCTGGTGCTCCGGTTTGAATTCCAACTGCTTTACTATCAATCTCCCAACTTGGAGAGACAGCCCCTTTAACCTCCTGTTCGCACAAGTTGCCAATTTGGCCGAGGGTGAAAGGGAAGAGTGAGAACCAATGAGAGAATAGCTGCTAGGCATTTGGACGGGCACAGGTCACTCTAATTTCCCGGCAGGAAGATGAATTAACAAAAGTCTCAGCCAGCCAGCGGGAACCAGTATAGGTCCTGAATCAAAACTTTGGACTTGCGTTCAGCTGACAAAAAACGAGTTGAAAAATGGAGCTCAGGGGCACAGCAATTCACAAACTGTCAGAGTAAGAAAGGACAACTATCGTCCAAAAATCTGTTGAGGGAAGGCAACGAGGTGGACTTGAAAGAGAGGCAGAATAGGAGGAAACAGATTTCATGAGGTACGTTGGAATTGCCTTTAAAGCACAGGACGAGGGGCACAACTTCGACAATGATGCTCTGGGCCAAAAAGGGCGTATGCGTTTTCTCCTGAATATATTCAGGAGAAAACACATACGCCCTTTTTGGCCAAGAAAGGAAGCGGGCAATGCAAATCTGCACTACAAAGAAGTATCACTTCCCACCAGGCAAATGGGACATCCACAAAATGGGTAAAAACCACAAAGGCAAGACAGGCCCTGGAGAACAGGGAGCCTTGTTATGCTGATGGGCGGGATGTAAATTGCCAACTGCCTCTCTGGAGGAGTGCATTGTGTTCCCTAAAACAGGTAAACAATGGAGCTACAGAGCCAAGGGCGCTACCAGTCTAGGGAATATACCTTGGGAAAACCGAAAATCAATAAGACACAGCCACCCCCAAACTTAGGGCTGCACTGCTTACAAGAACCTCAACTTGGGTACACCTTAAATATCCCTGGAAATATAAAAATGGTTTAAAAAATTGTGGTACTTACGTACGATGCAATATCCCTCAGCCATGAAATCAATGTCATAAGACCAGTAGCAGCAAAATGAGTGGATTCAGGTACGATGATTCTAAGTGAAATAAGTCACACAGAAAAAGAAACGTATCATGAGATATCCCTTATGAAGATCCTGTAAACATGGCTACGCTTGAACTGAGTTAGGAAAGAGAACAGAGTCTCACATTTAGAAAACACTCTTATGCCTGCTAAAGGGGGATGGAGAGGTGGGGTGATGCATAAAACAAGACTTATATAAAAGCACAGGTACCGTTCCAAAACCAACTATGGAATAGACAAGACCTACACCTTCCTCAGTGAAAGGGACTCAAAACCCCATATTTCCCGCAGAGGAATATATCTGACTAGTAAGAATCTTAAAACCTATTTATTGATATGTCTGCATAAGGGAATCAAGTGTGTCTAGACTGGCATAAACATGGCAGCGAGAATCAGCTCAAACCCACTATAAAAAGGAATTTCAAAAACAAAACAAGTAAACAGGGAAATTCTTGACAATTCCTTCAGGGTCTCTGATGAAACCTGGAATGACCCTATCTACAATGACAGCTGGATGTGGCATAAGGGTGGACACTTGGGGCTAAGAGGATTGGTGAGATTGCGTGAGCAAATGCAGACCCTTTAAAGCAATAATGCATGGCACCCATTCCATGGGTCCCAGCTCTCCAGGTTGAAGGGAATATTACTACAGTTATACCATGTATGGGAAACCTAGAGAATGGACACACTGGGAATATGAAAGGTCTCTAAAACTCAAGGAATATTCCCTCTCCTGGTCCTCCGGTTTGACATTCCAACTGCCTTACTATCAATCTCCCAACTTGGAGAGATAGCCCCTTTACCCTCCTGGTTCGCACAGGTAGCCAATTTGGCAGAGGATGAAAGGGAAGATGGAGAGCCAATGAGAGAGTAGCTGTTCGGCATTTGGACGGGCACATGTCACTCTAATTTCCCGTCAGGAAGAAGAATTAACCAAAGTCTCAGCCACCCACCGGGAACCAGTATAGGTCCTGAACCAAAATTTTGGACTTGAGTTCAGCTCACAAAAAATGAGTTGAAAATGGAGCTCAGGGGCACAGCAATTCAAAAACGGTCAGAGTAATAAAGGACAACTATCATCCAAAAATCTGTTGAGGGAAGGCAACCAGGTGGACTCGAAAGAGAGGCAGAATAGCAGTAAGCAGATTTCATGAGGTACGTTGGAATTGCCTTTAAAGCACAGGACGAACGGCACAACTTCGACAATGATGCACTTGGCCAAAAAGGGCGTATGCGTTTTCACCTGAATATATTGAGCAGAAAACGCATACGCCCTTTTTGGCCAAGCAAGCAAGCAGGCAATGCAAATCTGCACTACAAAGAAGTATCACTTCCCACCAGTCAAAAGGGACATCCACAAAATGGGTAAAAACCAGAAAGGCAAGACAGGCCCTGGAGAACAGGGAGCCTTGTTATGCTGATGGGCAGGATGTAAATTGCCAACTGCCTCTCCAGGGGAGTGCATTGTGTTCCCTAAAACAAGTAAAAAACAGAGCTACAGAGCCAAGGGCGCTTCCAGTCTAGGGAATATACCTTTGGATAAAGGAAAATTAATAACACAGAGACACCACCAATTTTAGGGCTGCCCTGCTTACAAGAACCTCAACTTGGGTACACCTTAAATATCCCTGGAAATATAAAAAATGGTCCAAACAATTGTGGTACTTACGTATGATGGAATATCCCTCAGCCATGAAATCAATATCATAAGACCAGTAGTAGCAAAATGAGTGGATTCAGGTACGATGATTCTAAGTGAAACAAGTCACACAGAAAAAGAAACTTATCATAAGATATCACTTATGAAGATCCTGTAAACATGGCTGCACTTCAACTGAGTTAGGGAGGAGAACAGAGTCTCACATTTAGAAAACAGTCTTATGCCTTCTTAAGGGGGAAGGAGAGGTGGGATGATGCATAAAACCAGAGTTTGATATAAGCATTGGTACCGTTCCAAAAACCAACTATGGAATAGACAAGACCTACACCTTCCTCAGTGAAAGGGACTCAAAACCCCATATTTCCCGCAGAGGAATATATCTGACTAGTAAGAATCTTAAAACCTGTATATTGATATGTCTGTGTAAGGGAATCAAGTGTGTCTAGAATGGCATAAACATGGCAGCGAGAATCAGCTCAAACCCACTATATAAAGGAATTTCAAAAACAAAACAAAAAAACAGGGAAATTCTTTACAATTCCTTCAGGGTCTCTGATGAAACCTGGAATGACCCTATCTACAATGACAGCTGGATGTGGCATAAGGCTGGACACTTGGGACTGTGAGGATTGGTGTGATTGGGTGAGAAAATGCAGACCCTTTTAAGCAATAATTCATGGCACCCATTCCATGGGTCCCAACTCTCCAGGTTATAGGGAATATTACTAAAGCTATAACATGTACGGGAAACCTAGAGAATGGACACACTGTGAATACGAAAGGTTTCTAAATCTTAACGAATACTCCCTCTCCTGGTGCTCCGGTTTGAATTCCAACTGCTTTACTATCAATCTCCCAACTTGGAGAGACAGCCCCTTTAACCTCCTGTTCGCACAAGTTGCCAATTTGGCCGAGGGTGAAAGGGAAGAGTGAGAACCAATGAGAGAATAGCTGCTAGGCATTTGGACGGGCACAGGTCACTCTAATTTCCCGGCAGGAAGATGAATTAACAAAAGTCTCAGCCAGCCAGCGGGAACCAGTATAGGTCCTGAATCAAAACTTTGGACTTGCGTTCAGCTCACAAAAAACGAGTTGAAAAATGGAGCTCAGGGGCACAGCAATTCACAAACTGTCAGAGTAAGAAAGGACAACTCTCGTCCAAAAATCTGTTGAGGGAAGGCAACGAGGTGGACTTGAAAGAGAGGCAGAATAGGAGGAAACAGATTTCATGAGGTACGTTGGAATTGCCTTTAAAGCACAGGACGAGGGGCACAACTTCGACAATGATGCTCTGGGCCAAAAAGGGCGTATGCGTTTTCTCCTGAATATATTCAGGAGAAAACACATACGCACTTTTTGGCCAAGAAAGGAAGCGGGCAATGCAAATCTGTACTACAAAGAAGTATCACTTCCCACCAGGCAAATGGGACATCCACAAAATGGGTAAAAACCACAAAGGCAAGACAGGCCCTGGAGAACAGGGAGCCTTGTTATGCTGATGGGCGGGATGTAAATTGCCAACTGCCTCTCTGGAGGAGTGCATTGTGTTCCCTAAAACAGGTAAACAATGGAGCTACAGAGCCAAGGGCGCTACCAGTCTAGGGAATATACCTTGGGAAAACCGAAAATCAATAAGACACAGCCACCCCCAAACTTAGGGCTGCACTGCTTACAAGAACCTCAACTTGGGTACACCTTAAATATCCCTGGAAATATAAAAATGGTTTAAAAAATTGTGGTACTTACGTACGATGCAATATCCCTCAGCCATGAAATCAATGTCATAAGACCAGTAGCAGCAAAATGAGTGGATTCAGGTACGATGATTCTAAGTGAAATAAGTCACACAGAAAAAGAAACTTATCATGAGATATCCCTTATGAAGATCCTGTAAACATGGCTACGCTTGAACTGAGTTAGGAAAGAGAACAGAGTCTCACATTTAGAAAACACTCTTATGCCTGCTAAAGGGGGATGGAGAGGTGGGGTGATGCATAAAACAAGACTTAGATAAAAGCACAGGTACCGTTCCAAAACCAACTATGGAATAGACAAGACCTACACCTTCCTCAGTGAAAGGGACTCAAAACCCCATATTTCCCGCAGAGGAATATATCTGACTAGTAAGAATCTTAAAACCTATTTATTGATATGTCTGCATAAGGGAATCAAGTGTGTCTAGACTGGCATAAACATGGCAGCGAGAATCAGCTCAAACCCACTATAAAAAGGAATTTCAAAAACAAAACAAGTAAACAGGGAAATTCTTCACAATTCCTTCAGGGTCTCTGATGAAACCTGGAATGACCCTATCTACAATGACAGCTGGATGTGGCATAAGGGTGGACACTTGGGGCTAAGAGGATTGGTGAGATTGCGTGAGCAAATGCAGACCCTTTAAAGCAATAATACATGGCACCCATTCCATGGGTCCCAGCTCTCCAGGTTGAAGGGAATATTACTACAGTTATACCATGTATGGGAAACCTAGAGAATGGACACACTGGGAATATGAAAGGTTTCTAAAACTCAAGGAATATTCCCTCTCCTGGTCCTCCGGTTTGACATTCCAACTGCCTTACTATCAATCTCCCAACTTGGAGAGATAGCCCCTTTACCCTCCTGGTTCGCACAGGTAGCCAATTTGGCAGAGGATGAAAGGGAAGATGGAGAGCCAATGAGAGAGTAGCTGTTAGGCATTTGGACGGGCACATGTCACTCTAATTTCCCGTCAGGAAGAAGAATTAACCAAAGTCTCAGCCACCCACCGGGAACCAGTATAGGTCCTGAACCAAAATTTTGGACTTGAGTTCAGCTCACAAAAAATGAGTTGAAAATGGAGCTCAGGGGCACAGCAATTCAAAAACGGTCAGAGTAATAAAGGACAACTATCATCCAAAAATCTGTTGAGGGAAGGCAACGAGGTGGACTCGAAAGAGAGGCAGAATAGCAGTAAGCAGATTTCATGAGGTACGTTGGAATTGCCTTTAAAGCACAGGACGAACGGCACAACTTCGACAATGATGCACTTGGCCAAAAAGGGCGTATGCGTTTTCACCTGAATATATTGAGCAGAAAACGCATACGCCCTTTTTGGCCAAGCAAGCAAGCAGGCAATGCAAATCTGCACTACAAAGAAGTATCACTTCCCACCAGTCAAAAGGGACATCCACAAAATGGGTAAAAACCAGAAAGGCAAGACTCGCCCTGGAGAACAGGGAGCCTTGTTATGCTGATGGGCAGGATGTAAATTGCCAACTGCCTCTCCAGAGGAGTGCATTGTGTTCCCTAAAACAAGTAAACAACAGAGCTACAGAGCCAAGGGCACTTCCAGTCTAGGGAATATACCTTTGGATAACGGAAAATTAATAACACAGAGACACACCACCAATTTTAGGGCTGCCCTGCTTACAAGAACCTCAACTTGGGTACACCTTAAATATCCCTGGAAATATAAAAAATGGTCCAAAAAATTGTGGTACTTACGTATGAGGGAATATCCCTCAGCCATGAAATCAATATCATAAGACCAGTAGTAGCAAAATGAGTGGATTCAGGTACGATGATTCTAAGTGAAATAAGTCACACAGAAAAAGAAACTTATCATAAGATATCACTTATGAACATCCTGTGAACATGACTGCACTTCAACTGAGTTAGGGAGGAGAACAGAGTCTCACATTTAGAAAACAGTCTTATGCCTTCTTAAGGGGGAAGGAGAGGTGGGATGATGCATAAAACCAGAGTTTGATATAAGCACTGGTACCGTTCCAAAAACCAACTATGGAATAGACAAGACCTACACCTTCCTCAGTGAAAGGGACTCAAAACCCCATATTTCCTGCAGAGGAATATATCTGACTAGTAAGAATCATAAAACCTATGTATTGATATGTCTGTGTAAGGGAATCAAGTGTGTCTAGAATGGCATCAACATGGCAGCGAGAATCAGCTCAAACCCACTATATAAAGGAATTTCAAAAACAAAACAAAAAAACAGGGAAATTCTTTACAATTCCTTCAGGGTCTCTGATGAAACCTGGAATGACCCTATCTACAATGACAGCTGGATGTGGCATAAGGCTGGACACTTGGGACTGTGAGGATTGGTGAGATTGGGTGAGAAAATGCAGACCCTTTTAAGCAATAATTCATGGCACCCATTCCATGGGTCCCAACTCTCCAGGTTATAGGGAATATTACTAAAGCTATAACATGTACGGGAAACCTAGAGAATGGACACACTGTGCATACGAAAGGTTTCTAAATCTTAACGAATACTCCCTCTCCTGGTGCTCCGGTTTGAATTCCAACTGCTTTACTATCAATCTCCCAACTTGGAGAGACAGCCCCTTTAACCTCCTGTTCGCACAAGTTGCCAATTTGGCCGAGGGTGAAAGGGAAGAGTGAGAACCAATGAGAGAATAGCTGCTAGGCATTTGGACGGGCACAGGTCACTCTAATTTCCCGGCAGGAAGATGAATTAACAAAAGTCTCAGCCAGCCAGCGGGAACCAGTATAGGTCCTGAATCAAAACTTTGGACTTGCGTTCAGCTGACAAAAAACGAGTTGAAAAATGGAGCTCAGGGGCACAGCAATTCACAAACTGTCAGAGTAAGAAAGGACAACTATCGTCCAAAAATCTGTTGAGGGAAGGCAACGAGGTGGACTTGAAAGAGAGGCAGAATAGGAGGAAACAGATTTCATGAGGTACGTTGGAATTGCCTTTAAAGCACAGGACGAGGGGCACAACTTCGACAATGATGCTCTGGGCCAAAAAGGGCGTATGCGTTTTCTCCTGAATATATTCAGGAGAAAACACATACGCCCTTTTTGGCCAAGAAAGGAAGCGGGCAATGCAAATCTGCACTACAAAGAAGTATCACTTCCCACCAGGCAAATGGGACATCCACAAAATGGGTAAAAACCACAAAGGCAAGACAGGCCCTGGAGAACAGGGAGCCTTGTTATGCTGATGGGCGGGATGTAAATTGCCAACTGCCTCTCTGGAGGAGTGCATTGTGTTCCCTAAAACAGGTAAACAATGGAGCTACAGAGCCAAGGGCGCTACCAGTCTAGGGAATATACCTTGGGAAAACCGAAAATCAATAAGACACAGCCACCCCCAAACTTAGGGCTGCACTGCTTACAAGAACCTCAACTTGGGTACACCTTAAATATCCCTGGAAATATAAAAATGGTTTAAAAAATTGTGGTACTTACGTACGATGCAATATCCCTCAGCCATGAAATCAATGTCATAAGACCAGTAGCAGCAAAATGAGTGGATTCAGGTACGATGATTCTAAGTGAAATAAGTCACACAGAAAAAGAAACGTATCATGAGATATCCCTTATGAAGATCCTGTAAACATGGCTACGCTTGAACTGACTTAGGAAAGAGAACAGAGTCTCACATTTAGAAAACACTCTTATGCCTGCTAAAGGGGGATGGAGAGGTGGGGTGATGCATAAAACAAGACTTATATAAAAGCACAGGTACCGTTCCAAAACCAACTATGGAATAGACAAGACCTACACCTTCCTCAGTGAAAGGGACTCAAAACCCCATATTTCCCGCAGAGGAATATATCTGACTAGTAAGAATCTTAAAACCTATTTATTGATATGTCTGCATAAGGGAATCAAGTGTGTCTAGACTGGCATAAACATGGCAGCGAGAATCAGCTCAAACCCACTATAAAAAGGAATTTCAAAAACAAAACAAGTAAACAGGGAAATTCTTGACAATTCCTTCAGGGTCTCTGATGAAACCTGGAATGACCCTATCTACAATGACAGCTGGATGTGGCATAAGGGTGGACACTTGGGGCTAAGAGGATTGGTGAGATTGCGTGAGCAAATGCAGACCCTTTAAAGCAATAATGCATGGCACCCATTCCATGGGTCCCAGCTCTCCAGGTTGAAGGGAATATTACTACAGTTATACCATGTATGGGAAACCTAGAGAATGGACACACTGGGAATATGAAAGGTCTCTAAAACTCAAGGAATATTCCCTCTCCTGGTCCTCCGGTTTGACATTCCAACTGCCTTACTATCAATCTCCCAACTTGGAGAGATAGCCCCTTTACCCTCCTGGTTCGCACAGGTAGCCAATTTGGCAGAGGATGAAAGGGAAGATGGAGAGCCAATGAGAGAGTAGCTGTTCGGCATTTGGACGGGCACATGTCACTCTAATTTCCCGTCAGGAAGAAGAATTAACCAAAGTCTCAGCCACCCACCGGGAACCAGTATACGTCCTGAACCAAAATTTTGGACTTGAGTTCAGCTCACAAAAAATGAGTTGAAAATGGAGCTCAGGGACACAGCAATTCAAAAACTGTCAGAGTAATAAAGGACAACTATCATCCAAAAATCTGTTGAGGGAAGGCAACCAGGTGGACTCGAAAGAGAGGCAGAATAGCAGTAAGCAGATTTCATGAGGTACGTTGGAATTGCCTTTAAAGCACAGGACGAAGGGCACAACTTCGACAATGATGCACTTGGCCAAAAAGGGCGTATGCGTTTTCACCTGAATATATTGAGCAGAAAACGCATACGCCCTTTTTGGCCAAGCAAGCAAGCAGGCAATGCAAATCTGCACTACAAAGAAGTATCACTTCCCACCAGTCAAAAGGGACATCCACAAAATGGGTAAAAACCAGAAAGGCAAGATAGGCCCTGGAGAACAGGGAGCCTTGTTATGCTGATGGGCAGGATGTAAATTGCCAACTGCCTCTCCAGAGGAGTGCATTGTGTTCCCTAAAACAAGTAAACAACAGAGCTACAGAGCCAAGGGCACTTCCAGTCTAGGGAATATACCTTTGGATAACGGAAAATTAATAACACAGAGACACCACCAATTTTAGGGCTGCCCTGCTTACAAGAACCTCAACTTGGGTACACCTTAAATATCCCTGGAAATATAAAAAATGGTCCAAAAAATTGTGGTACTTACGTATGATGGAATATCCCTCAGCCATGAAATCAATATCATAAGACCAGTAGTAGCAAAATGAGTGGATTCAGGTACGATGATTCTAAGTGAAATAAGTCACACAGAAAAAGAAACTTATCATAAGATATCACTTATGAACATCCTGTGAACATGACTGCACTTCAACTGAGTTAGGGAGGAGAACAGAGTCTCACATTTAGAAAACAGTCTTATGCCTTCTTAAGGGGGAAGGAGAGGTGGGATGATGCATAAAACCAGAGTTTGATATAAGCCCTGGTTCCGTTCCAAAAACCAACTATGGAATAGACAAGACCTACACCTTCCTCAGTGAAAGGGACTCAAAACCCCATATTTCCTGCAGAGGAATATATCTGACTAGTAAGAATCATAAAACCTATGTATTGATATGTCTGTGTAAGGGAATCAAGTGTGTCTAGAATGGCATCAACATGGCAGCGAGAATCAGCTCAAACCCACTATATAAAGGAATTTCAAAAACAAAACAAAAAAACAGGGAAATTCTTTACAATTCCTTCAGGGTCTCTGATGAAACCTGGAATGACCCTATCTACAATGACAGCTGGATGTGGCATAAGGCTGGACACTTGGGACTGTGAGGATTGGTGAGATTGGGTGAGAAAATGCAGACCCTTTTAAGCAATAATTCATGGCACCCATTCCATGGGTCCCAACTCTCCAGGTTACAGGGAATATTACTAAAGCTATAACATGTACGGGAAACCTAGAGAATGGACACACTGTGCATACGAAATGTTTCTAAATCTTAACGAATACTCCCTCTCCTGGTGCTCCGGTTTGAATTCCAACTGCTTTACTATCAATCTCCCAACTTGGAGAGACAGCCCCTTTAACCTCCTGTTCGCACAAGTTGCCAATTTGGCCGAGGGTGAAAGGGAAGAGTGAGAACCAATGAGAGAATAGCTGCTAGGCATTTGGACGGGCACAGGTCACTCTAATTTCCCGGCAGGAAGATGAATTAACAAAAGTCTCAGCCAGCCAGCGGGAACCAGTATAGGTCCTGAATCAAAACTTTGGACTTGCGTTCAGCTCACAAAAAACGAGTTGAAAAATGGAGCTCAGGGGCACAGCAATTCACAAACTGTCAGAGTAAGAAAGGACAACTATCGTCCAAAAATCTGTTGAGGGAAGGCAACGAGGTGGACTTGAAAGAGAGGCAGAATAGGAGGAAACAGATTTCATGAGGTACGTTGGAATTGCCTTTAAAGCACAGGACGAGGGGCACAACTTCGACAATGATGCTCTGGGCCAAAAAGGGCGTATGCGTTTTCTCCTGAATATATTCAGGAGAAAACACATACGCCCTTTTTGGCCAAGAAAGGAAGCGGGCAATGCAAATCTGCACTACAAAGAAGTATCACTTCCCACCAGGCAAATGGGATATCCACAAAATGGGTAAAAACCACAAAGGCAAGACAGGCCCTGGAGAACAGGGAGCCTTGTTATGCTGATGGGCGGGATGTAAATTGCCAACTGCCTCTCTGGAGGAGTGCATTGTGTTCCCTAAAACAGGTAAACAATGGAGCTACAGAGCCAAGGGCGCTACCAGTCTAGGGAATATACCTTGGGAAAACCGAAAATCAATAAGACACAGCCACCCCCAAACTTAGGGCTGCACTGCTTACAAGAACCTCAACTTGGGTACACCTTAAATATCCCTGGAAATATAAAAATGGTTTAAAAAATTGTGGTACTTACGTACGATGCAATATCCCTCAGCCATGAAATCAATGTCATAAGACCAGTAGCAGCAAAATGAGTGGATTCAGGTACGATGATTCTAAGTGAAATAAGTCACACAGAAAAAGAAACTTATCATGAGATATCCCTTATGAAGATCCTGTAAACATGGCTACGCTTGAACTGAGTTAGGAAAGAGAACAGAGTCTCACATTTAGAAAACACTCTTATGCCTGCTAAAGGGGGATGGAGAGGTGGGGTGATGCATAAAACAAGACTTAGATAAAAGCACAGGTACCGTTCCAAAACCAACTATGGAATAGACAAGACCTACACCTTCCTCAGTGAAAGGGACTCAAAACCCCATATTTCCCGCAGAGGAATATATCTGACTAGTAATAATCTTAAAACCTATTTATTGATATGTCTGCATAAGGGAATCAAGTGTGTCTAGACTGGCATAAACATGGCAGCGAGAATCAGCTCAAACCCACTATAAAAAGGAATTTCAAAAACAAAACAAGTAAACAGGGAAATTCTTCACAATTCCTTCAGGGTCTCTGATGAAACCTGGAATGACCCTATCTACAATGACAGCTGGATGTGGCATAAGGGTGGACACTTGGGGCTAAGAGGATTGGTGAGATTGCGTGAGCAAATGCAGACCCTTTAAAGCAATAATGCATGGCACCCATTCCATGGGTCCCAGCTCTCCAGGTTGAAGGGAATATTACTACAGTTATACCATGTATGGGAAACCTAGAGAATGGACACACTGGGAATATGAAAGGTTTCTAAAACTCAAGGAATATTCCCTCTCCTGGTCCTCCGGTTTGACATTCCAACTGCCTTACTATCAATCTCCCAACTTGGAGAGATAGCCCCTTTACCCTCCTGGTTCGCACAGGTAGCCAATTTGGCAGAGGATGAAAGGGAAGATGGAGAGCCAATGAGAGAGTAGCTGTTCGGCATTTGGACGGGCACATGTCACTCTAATTTCCCGTCAGGAAGAAGAATTAACCAAAGTCTCAGCCACCCACCGGGAACCAGTATAGGTCCTGAACCAAAATTTTGGACTTGAGTTCAGCTCACAAAAAATGAGTTGAAAATGGAGCTCAGGGACACAGCAATTCAAAAACTGTCAGAGTAATAAAGGACAACTATCATCCAAAAATCTGTTGAGGGAAGGCAACCAGGTGGACTCGAAAGAGAGGCAGAATAGCAGTAAGCAGATTTCATGAGGTACGTTGGAATTGCCTTTAAAGCACAGGACGAAGGGCACAACTTCGACAATGATGCACTTGGCCAAAAAGGGCGTATGCGTTTTCACCTGAATATATTGAGCAGAAAACGCATACGCCCTTTTTGGCCAAGCAAGCAAGCAGGCAATGCAAATCTGCACTACAAAGAAGTATCACTTCCCACCAGTCAAAAGGGACATCCACAAAATGGGTAAAAACCAGAAAGGCAAGACACGCCCTGGAGAACAGGGAGCCTTGTTATGCTGATGGGCAGGATGTAAATTGCCAACTGCCTCTCCAGAGGAGTGCATTGTGTTCCCTAAAACAAGTAAACAACAGAGCTACAGAGCCAAGGGCACTTCCAGTCTAGGGAATATACCTTTGGATAACGGAAAATTAATAACACAGAGACACACCACCAATTTTAGGGCTGCCCTGCTTACAAGAACCTCAACTTGGGTACACCTTAAATATCCCTGGAAATATAAAAAATGGTCCAAAAAATTGTGGTACTTACGTATGAGGGAATATCCCTCAGCCATGAAATCAATATCATAAGACCAGTAGTAGCAAAATGAGTGGATTCAGGTACGATGATTCTAAGTGAAATAAGTCACACAGAAAAAGAAACTTATCATAAGATATCACTTATGAACATCCTGTGAACATGACTGCACTTCAACTGAGTTAGGGAGGAGAACAGAGTCTCACATTTAGAAAACAGTCTTATGCCTTCTTAAGGGGGAAGGAGAGGTGGGATGATGCATAAAACCAGAGTTTGATATAAGCACTGGTACCGTTCCAAAAACCAACTATGGAATAGACAAGACCTACACCTTCCTCAGTGAAAGGGACTCAAAACCCCATATTTCCTGCAGAGGAATATATCTGACTAGTAAGAATCATAAAACCTATGTATTGATATGTCTGTGTAAGGGAATCAAGTGTGTCTAGAATGGCATCAACATGGCAGCGAGAATCAGCTCAAACCCACTATATAAAGGAATTTCAAAAACAAAACAAAAAAACAGGGAAATTCTTTACAATTCCTTCAGGGTCTCTGATGAAACCTGGAATGACCCTATCTACAATGACAGCTGGATGTGGCATAAGGCTGGACACTTGGGACTGTGAGGATTGGTGAGATTGGGTGAGAAAATGCAGACCCTTTTAAGCAATAATTCATGGCACCCATTCCATGGGTCCCAACTCTCCAGGTTATAGGGAATATTACTAAAGCTATAACATGTACGGGAAACCTAGAGAATGGACACACTGTGCATACGAAAGGTTTCTAAATCTTAACGAATACTCCCTCTCCTGGTGCTCCGGTTTGAATTCCAACTGCTTTACTATCAATCTCCCAACTTGGAGAGACAGCCCCTTTAACCTCCTGTTCGCACAAGTTGCCAATTTGGCCGAGGGTGAAAGGGAAGAGTGAGAACCAATGAGAGAATAGCTGCTAGGCATTTGGACGGGCACAGGTCACTCTAATTTCCCGGCAGGAAGATGAATTAACAAAAGTCTCAGCCAGCCAGCGGGAACCAGTATAGGTCCTGAATCAAAACTTTGGACTTGCGTTCAGCTGACAAAAAACGAGTTGAAAAATGGAGCTCAGGGGCACAGCAATTCACAAACTGTCAGAGTAAGAAAGGACAACTATCGTCCAAAAATCTGTTGAGGGAAGGCAACGAGGTGGACTTGAAAGAGAGGCAGAATAGGAGGAAACAGATTTCATGAGGTACGTTGGAATTGCCTTTAAAGCACAGGACGAGGGGCACAACTTCGACAATGATGCTCTGGGCCAAAAAGGGCGTATGCGTTTTCTCCTGAATATATTCAGGAGAAAACACATACGCCCTTTTTGGCCAAGAAAGGAAGCGGGCAATGCAAATCTGCACTACAAAGAAGTATCACTTCCCACCAGGCAAATGGGACATCCACAAAATGGGTAAAAACCACAAAGGCAAGACAGGCCCTGGAGAACAGGGAGCCTTGTTATGCTGATGGGCGGGATGTAAATTGCCAACTGCCTCTCTGGAGGAGTGCATTGTGTTCCCTAAAACAGGTAAACAATGGAGCTACAGAGCCAAGGGCGCTACCAGTCTAGGGAATATACCTTGGGAAAACCGAAAATCAATAAGACACAGCCACCCCCAAACTTAGGGCTGCACTGCTTACAAGAACCTCAACTTGGGTACACCTTAAATATCCCTGGAAATATAAAAATGGTTTAAAAAATTGTGGTACTTACGTACGATGCAATATCCCTCAGCCATGAAATCAATGTCATAAGACCAGTAGCAGCAAAATGAGTGGATTCAGGTACGATGATTCTAAGTGAAATAAGTCACACAGAAAAAGAAACGTATCATGAGATATCCCTTATGAAGATCCTGTAAACATGGCTACGCTTGAACTGAGTTAGGAAAGAGAACAGAGTCTCACATTTAGAAAACACTCTTATGCCTGCTAAAGGGGGATGGAGAGGTGGGGTGATGCATAAAACAAGACTTATATAAAAGCACAGGTACCGTTCCAAAACCAACTATGGAATAGACAAGACCTACACCTTCCTCAGTGAAAGGGACTCAAAACCCCATATTTCCCGCAGAGGAATATATCTGACTAGTAAGAATCTTAAAACCTATTTATTGATATGTCTGCATAAGGGAATCAAGTGTGTCTAGACTGGCATAAACATGGCAGCGAGAATCAGCTCAAACCCACTATAAAAAGGAATTTCAAAAACAAAACAAGTAAACAGGGAAATTCTTGACAATTCCTTCAGGGTCTCTGATGAAACCTGGAATGACCCTATCTACAATGACAGCTGGATGTGGCATAAGGGTGGACACTTGGGGCTAAGAGGATTGGTGAGATTGCGTGAGCAAATGCAGACCCTTTAAAGCAATAATGCATGGCACCCATTCCATGGGTCCCAGCTCTCCAGGTTGAAGGGAATATTACTACAGTTATACCATGTATGGGAAACCTAGAGAATGGACACACTGGGAATATGAAAGGTCTCTAAAACTCAAGGAATATTCCCTCTCCTGGTCCTCCGGTTTGACATTCCAACTGCCTTACTATCAATCTCCCAACTTGGAGAGATAGCCCCTTTACCCTCCTGGTTCGCACAGGTAGCCAATTTGGCAGAGGATGAAAGGGAAGATGGAGAGCCAATGAGAGAGTAGCTGTTCGGCATTTGGACGGGCACATGTCACTCTAATTTCCCGTCAGGAAGAAGAATTAACCAAAGTCTCAGCCACCCACCGGGAACCAGTATAGGTCCTGAACCAAAATTTTGGACTTGAGTTCAGCTCACAAAAAATGAGTTGAAAATGGAGCTCAGGGACACAGCAATTCAAAAACTGTCAGAGTAATAAAGGACAACTATCATCCAAAAATCTGTTGAGGGAAGGCAACCAGGTGGACTCGAAAGAGAGGCAGAATAGCAGTAAGCAGATTTCATGAGGTACGTTGGAATTGCCTTTAAAGCACAGGACGAAGGGCACAACTTCGACAATGATGCACTTGGCCAAAAAGGGCGTATGCGTTTTCACCTGAATATATTGAGCAGAAAACGCATACGCCCTTTTTGGCCAAGCAAGCAAGCAGGCAATGCAAATCTGCACTACAAAGAAGTATCACTTCCCACCAGTCAAAAGGGACATCCACAAAATGGGTAAAAACCAGAAAGGCAAGATAGGCCCTGGAGAACAGGGAGCCTTGTTATGCTGATGGGCAGGATGTAAATTGCCAACTGCCTCTCCAGAGGAGTGCATTGTGTTCCCTAAAACAAGTAAACAACAGAGCTACAGAGCCAAGGGCACTTCCAGTCTAGGGAATATACCTTTGGATAACGGAAAATTAATAACACAGAGACACCACCAATTTTAGGGCTGCCCTGCTTACAAGAACCTCAACTTGGGTACACCTTAAATATCCCTGGAAATATAAAAAATGGTCCAAAAAATTGTGGTACTTACGTATGATGGAATATCCCTCAGCCATGAAATCAATATCATAAGACCAGTAGTAGCAAAATGAGTGGATTCAGGTACGATGATTCTAAGTGAAATAAGTCACACAGAAAAAGAAACTTATCATAAGATATCACTTATGAACATCCTGTGAACATGACTGCACTTCAACTGAGTTAGGGAGGAGAACAGAGTCTCACATTTAGAAAACAGTCTTATGCCTTCTTAAGGGGGAAGGAGAGGTGGGATGATGCATAAAACCAGAGTTTGATATAAGCCCTGGTTCCGTTCCAAAAACCAACTATGGAATAGACAAGACCTACACCTTCCTCATTGAAAGGGACTCAAAACCCCATATTTCCTGCAGAGGAATATATCTGACTAGTAAGAATCATAAAACCTATGTATTGATATGTCTGTGTAAGGGAATCAAGTGTGTCTAGAATGGCATCAACATGGCAGCGAGAATCAGCTCAAACCCACTATATAAAGGAATTTCAAAAACAAAACAAAAAAACAGGGAAATTCTTTACAATTCCTTCAGGGTCTCTGATGAAACCTGGAATGACCCTATCTACAATGACAGCTGGATGTGGCATAAGGCTGGACACTTGGGACTGTGAGGATTGGTGAGATTGGGTGAGAAAATGCAGACCCTTTTAAGCAATAATTCATGGCACCCATTCCATGGGTCCCAACTCTCCAGGTTACAGGGAATATTACTAAAGCTATAACATGTACGGGAAACCTAGAGAATGGACACACTGTGCATACGAAATGTTTCTAAATCTTAACGAATACTCCCTCTCCTGGTGCTCCGGTTTGAATTCCAACTGCTTTACTATCAATCTCCCAACTTGGAGAGACAGCCCCTTTAACCTCCTGTTCGCACAAGTTGCCAATTTGGCCGAGGGTGAAAGGGAAGAGTGAGAACCAATGAGAGAATAGCTGCTAGGCATTTGGACGGGCACAGGTCACTCTAATTTCCCGGCAGGAAGATGAATTAACAAAAGTCTCAGCCAGCCAGCGGGAACCAGTATAGGTCCTGAATCAAAACTTTGGACTTGCGTTCAGCTCACAAAAAACGAGTTGAAAAATGGAGCTCAGGGGCACAGCAATTCACAAACTGTCAGAGTAAGAAAGGACAACTATCGTCCAAAAATCTGTTGAGGGAAGGCAACGAGGTGGACTTGAAAGAGAGGCAGAATAGGAGGAAACAGATTTCATGAGGTACGTTGGAATTGCCTTTAAAGCACAGGACGAGGGGCACAACTTCGACAATGATGCTCTGGGCCAAAAAGGGCGTATGCGTTTTCTCCTGAATATATTCAGGAGAAAACACATACGCCCTTTTTGGCCAAGAAAGGAAGCGGGCAATGCAAATCTGCACTACAAAGAAGTATCACTTCCCACCAGGCAAATGGGATATCCACAAAATGGGTAAAAACCACAAAGGCAAGACAGGCCCTGGAGAACAGGGAGCCTTGTTATGCTGATGGGCGGGATGTAAATTGCCAACTGCCTCTCTGGAGGAGTGCATTGTGTTCCCTAAAACAGGTAAACAATGGAGCTACAGAGCCAAGGGCGCTACCAGTCTAGGGAATATACCTTGGGAAAACCGAAAATCAATAAGACACAGCCACCCCCAAACTTAGGGCTGCACTGCTTACAAGAACCTCAACTTGGGTACACCTTAAATATCCCTGGAAATATAAAAATGGTTTAAAAAATTGTGGTACTTACGTACGATGCAATATCCCTCAGCCATGAAATCAATGTCATAAGACCAGTAGCAGCAAAATGAGTGGATTCAGGTACGATGATTCTAAGTGAAATAAGTCACACAGAAAAAGAAACTTATCATGAGATATCCCTTATGAAGATCCTGTAAACATGGCTACGCTTGAACTGAGTTAGGAAAGAGAACAGAGTCTCACATTTAGAAAACACTCTTATGCCTGCTAAAGGGGGATGGAGAGGTGGGGTGATGCATAAAACAAGACTTAGATAAAAGCACAGGTACCGTTCCAAAACCAACTATGGAATAGACAAGACCTACACCTTCCTCAGTGAAAGGGACTCAAAACCCCATATTTCCCGCAGAGGAATATATCTGACTAGTAAGAATCTTAAAACCTATTTATTGATATGTCTGCATAAGGGAATCAAGTGTGTCTAGACTGGCATAAACATGGCAGCGAGAATCAGCTCAAACCCACTATAAAAAGGAATTTCAAAAACAAAACAAGTAAACAGGGAAATTCTTCACAATTCCTTCAGGGTCTCTGATGAAACCTGGAATGACCCTATCTACAATGACAGCTGGATGTGGCATAAGGGTGGACACTTGGGGCTAAGAGGATTGGTGAGATTGCGTGAGCAAATGCAGACCCTTTAAAGCAATAATGCATGGCACCCATTCCATGGGTCCCAGCTCTCCAGGTTGAAGGGAATATTACTACAGTTATACCATGTATGGGAAACCTAGAGAATGGACACACTGGGAATATGAAAGGTTTCTAAAACTCAAGGAATATTCCCTCTCCTGGTCCTCCGGTTTGACATTCCAACTGCCTTACTATCAATCTCCCAACTTGGAGAGATAGCCCCTTTACCCTCCTGGTTCGCACAGGTAGCCAATTTGGCAGAGGATGAAAGGGAAGATGGAGAGCCAATGAGAGAGTAGCTGTTCGGCATTTGGACGGGCACATGTCACTCTAATTTCCCGTCAGGAAGAAGAATTAACCAAAGTCTCAGCCACCCACCGGGAACCAGTATAGGTCCTGAACCAAAATTTTGGACTTGAGTTCAGCTCACAAAAAATGAGTTGAAAATGGAGCTCAGGGACACAGCAATTCAAAAACTGTCAGAGTAATAAAGGACAACTATCATCCAAAAATCTGTTGAGGGAAGGCAACCAGGTGGACTCGAAAGAGAGGCAGAATAGCAGTAAGCAGATTTCATGAGGTACGTTGGAATTGCCTTTAAAGCACAGGACGAAGGGCACAACTTCGACAATGATGCACTTGGCCAAAAAGGGCGTATGCGTTTTCACCTGAATATATTGAGCAGAAAACGCATACGCCCTTTTTGGCCAAGCAAGCAAGCAGGCAATGCAAATCTGCACTACAAAGAAGTATCACTTCCCACCAGTCAAAAGGGACATCCACAAAATGGGTAAAAACCAGAAAGGCAAGACACGCCCTGGAGAACAGGGAGCCTTGTTATGCTGATGGGCAGGATGTAAATTGCCAACTGCCTCTCCAGAGGAGTGCATTGTGTTCCCTAAAACAAGTAAACAACAGAGCTACAGAGCCAAGGGCACTTCCAGTCTAGGGAATATACCTTTGGATAACGGAAAATTAATAACACAGAGACACCACCAATTTTAGGGCTGCCCTGCTTACAAGAACCTCAACTTGGGTACACCTTAAATATCCCTGGAAATATAAAAAATGGTCCAAAAAATTGTGGTACTTACGTATGATGGAATATCCCTCAGCCATGAAATCAATATCATAAGACCAGTAGTAGCAAAATGAGTGGATTCAGGTACGATGATTCTAAGTGAAACAAGTCACACAGAAAAAGAAACTTATCATAAGATATCACTTATGAAGATCCTGTGAACATGACTGCACTTCAACTGAGTTAGGGAGGAGAACAGAGTCTCACATTTAGAAAACAGTCTTATGCCTTCTTAAGGGGGAAGGAGAGGTGGGATGATGCATAAAACCAGAGTTTGATATAAGCACTGGTACCGTTCCAAAAACCAACTATGGAATAGACAAGACCTACACCTTCCTCAGTGAAAGGGACTCAAAACCCCATATTTCCTGCAGAGGAATATATCTGACTAGTAAGAATCATAAAACCTATGTATTGATATGTCTGTGTAAGGGAATCAAGTGTGTCTAGAATGGCATCAACATGGCAGCGAGAATCAGCTCAAACCCACTATATAAAGGAATTTCAAAAACAAAACAAAAAAACAGGGAAATTCTTTACAATTCCTTCAGGGTCTCTGATGAAACCTGGAATGACCCTATCTACAATGACAGCTGGATGTGGCATAAGGCTGGACACTTGGGACTGTGAGGATTGGTGAGATTGGGTGAGAAAATGCAGACCCTTTTAAGCAATAATTCATGGCACCCATTCCATGGGTCCCAACTCTCCAGGTTATAGGGAATATTACTAAAGCTATAACATGTACGGGAAACCTAGAGAATGGACACACTGTGCATACGAAAGGTTTCTAAATCTTAACGAATACTCCCTCTCCTGGTGCTCCGGTTTGAATTCCAACTGCTTTACTATCAATCTCCCAACTTGGAGAGACAGCCCCTTTAACCTCCTGTTCGCACAAGTTGCCAATTTGGCCGAGGGTGAAAGGGAAGAGTGAGAACCAATGAGAGAATAGCTGCTAGGCATTTGGACGGGCACAGGTCACTCTAATTTCCCGGCAGGAAGATGAATTAACAAAAGTCTCAGCCAGCCAGCGGGAACCAGTATAGGTCCTGAATCAAAACTTTGGACTTGCGTTCAGCTGACAAAAAACGAGTTGAAAAATGGAGCTCAGGGGCACAGCAATTCACAAACTGTCAGAGTAAGAAAGGACAACTATCGTCCAAAAATCTGTTGAGGGAAGGCAACGAGGTGGACTTGAAAGAGAGGCAGAATAGGAGGAAACAGATTTCATGAGGTACGTTGGAATTGCCTTTAAAGCACAGGACGAGGGGCACAACTTCGACAATGATGCTCTGGGCCAAAAAGGGCGTATGCGTTTTCTCCTGAATATATTCAGGAGAAAACACATACGCCCTTTTTGGCCAAGAAAGGAAGCGGGCAATGCAAATCTGCACTACAAAGAAGTATCACTTCCCACCAGGCAAATGGGACATCCACAAAATGGGTAAAAACCACAAAGGCAAGACAGGCCCTGGAGAACAGGGAGCCTTGTTATGCTGATGGGCGGGATGTAAATTGCCAACTGCCTCTCTGGAGGAGTGCATTGTGTTCCCTAAAACAGGTAAACAATGGAGCTACAGAGCCAAGGGCGCTACCAGTCTAGGGAATATACCTTGGGAAAACCGAAAATCAATAAGACACAGCCACCCCCAAACTTAGGGCTGCACTGCTTACAAGAACCTCAACTTGGGTACACCTTAAATATCCCTGGAAATATAAAAATGGTTTAAAAAATTGTGGTACTTACGTACGATGCAATATCCCTCAGCCATGAAATCAATGTCATAAGACCAGTAGCAGCAAAATGAGTGGATTCAGGTACGATGATTCTAAGTGAAATAAGTCACACAGAAAAAGAAACGTATCATGAGATATCCCTTATGAAGATCCTGTAAACATGGCTACGCTTGAACTGAGTTAGGAAAGAGAACAGAGTCTCACATTTAGAAAACACTCTTATGCCTGCTAAAGGGGGATGGAGAGGTGGGGTGATGCATAAAACAAGACTTAGATAAAAGCACAGGTACCGTTCCAAAACCAACTATGGAATAGACAAGACCTACACCTTCCTCAGTGAAAGGGACTCAAAACCCCATATTTCCCGCAGAGGAATATATCTGACTAGTAAGAATCTTAAAACCTATTTATTGATATGTCTGCATAAGGGAATCAAGTGTGTCTAGACTGGCATAAACATGGCAGCGAGAATCAGCTCAAACCCACTATAAAAAGGAATTTCAAAAACAAAACAAGTAAACAGGGAAATTCTTGACAATTCCTTCAGGGTCTCTGATGAAACCTGGAATGACCCTATCTACAATGACAGCTGGATGTGGCATAAGGGTGGACACTTGGGGCTAAGAGGATTGGTGAGATTGCGTGAGCAAATGCAGACCCTTTAAAGCAATAATGCATGGCACCCATTCCATGGGTCCCAGCTCTCCAGGTTGAAGGGAATATTACTACAGTTATACCATGTATGGGAAACCTAGAGAATGGACACACTGGGAATATGAAAGGTCTCTAAAACTCAAGGAATATTCCCTCTCCTGGTCCTCCGGTTTGACATTCCAACTGCCTTACTATCAATCTCCCAACTTGGAGAGATAGCCCCTTTACCCTCCTGGTTCGCACAGGTAGCCAATTTGGCAGAGGATGAAAGGGAAGATGGAGAGCCAATGAGAGAGTAGCTGTTCGGCATTTGGACGGGCACATGTCACTCTAATTTCCCGTCAGGAAGAAGAATTAACCAAAGTCTCAGCCACCCACCGGGAACCAGTATAGGTCCTGAACCAAAATTTTGGACTTGAGTTCAGCTCACAAAAAATGAGTTGAAAATGGAGCTCAGGGACACAGCAATTCAAAAACTGTCAGAGTAATAAAGGACAACTATCATCCAAAAATCTGTTGAGGGAAGGCAACCAGGTGGACTCGAAAGAGAGGCAGAATAGCAGTAAGCAGATTTCATGAGGTACGTTGGAATTGCCTTTAAAGCACAGGACGAAGGGCACAACTTCGACAATGATGCACTTGGCCAAAAAGGGCGTATGCGTTTTCACCTGAATATATTGAGCAGAAAACGCATACGCCCTTTTTGGCCAAGCAAGCAAGCAGGCAATGCAAATCTGCACTACAAAGAAGTATCACTTCCCACCAGTCAAAAGGGACATCCACAAAATGGGTAAAAACCAGAAAGGCAAGATAGGCCCTGGAGAACAGGGAGCCTTGTTATGCTGATGGGCAGGATGTAAATTGCCAACTGCCTCTCCAGAGGAGTGCATTGTGTTCCCTAAAACAAGTAAACAACAGAGCTACAGAGCCAAGGGCACTTCCAGTCTAGGGAATATACCTTTGGATAACGGAAAATTAATAACACAGAGACACCACCAATTTTAGGGCTGCCCTGCTTACAAGAACCTCAACTTGGGTACACCTTAAATATCCCTGGAAATATAAAAAATGGTCCAAAAAATTGTGGTACTTACGTATGATGGAATATCCCTCAGCCATGAAATCAATATCATAAGACCAGTAGTAGCAAAATGAGTGGATTCAGGTACGATGATTCTAAGTGAAATAAGTCACACAGAAAAAGAATCTTATCATAAGATATCACTTATGAAGATCCTGTGAACATGACTGCACTTCAACTGAGTTAGGGAGGAGAACAGAGTCTCACATTTAGAAAACAGTCTTATGCCTTCTTAAGGGGGAAGGAGAGGTGGGATGATGCATAAAACCAGAGTTTGATATAAGCCCTGGTTCCGTTCCAAAAACCAACTATGGAATAGACAAGACCTACACCTTCCTCAGTGAAAGGGACTCAAAACCCCATATTTCCTGCAGAGGAATATATCTGACTAGTAAGAATCATAAAACCTATGTATTGATATGTCTGTGTAAGGGAATCAAGTGTGTCTAGAATGGCATAAACATGGCAGCGAGAATCAGCTCAAACCCACTATATAAAGGAATTTCAAAAACAAAACAAAAAAACAGGGAAATTCTTGACAATTCCTTCAGGGTCTCTGATGAAACCTGGAATGACCCTATCTACAATGACAGCTGGATGTGGCATAAGGCTGGACACTTGGGACTGTGAGGATTGGTGAGATTGGGTGAGAAAATGCAGACCCTTTAAAGCAATAATTCATGGCACCCATTCCATGGGTCCCAACTCTCCAGGTTACAGGGAATATTACTAAAGCTATAACATGTACGGGAAACCTAGAGAATGGACACACTGTGAATACGAAAGGTTTCTAAATCTTAACGAATACTCCCTCTCCTGGTGCTCCGGTTTGAATTCCAACTGCTTTACTATCAATCTCCCAACTTGGAGAGACAGCCCCTTTAACCTCCTGTTCGCACAAGTTGCCAATTTGGCCGAGGGTGAAAGGGAAGAGTGAGAACCAATGAGAGAATAGCTGCTAGGCATTTGGACGGGCACAGGTCACTCTAATTTCCCGGCAGGAAGATGAATTAACAAAAGTCTCAGCCAGCCAGCGGGAACCAGTATAGGTCCTGAATCAAAACTTTGGACTTGCGTTCAGCTCACAAAAAACGAGTTGAAAAATGGAGCTCAGGGGCACAGCAATTCACAAACTGTCAGAGTAAGAAAGGACAACTATCGTCCAAAAATCTGTTGAGGGAAGGCAACGAGGTGGACTTGAAAGAGAGGCAGAATAGGAGGAAACAGATTTCATGAGGTACGTTGGAATTGCCTTTAAAGCACAGGACGAGGGGCACAACTTCGACAATGATGCTCTGGGCCAAAAAGGGCGTATGCGTTTTCTCCTGAATATATTCAGGAGAAAACACATACGCCCTTTTTGGCCAAGAAAGGAAGCGGGCAATGCAAATCTGCACTACAAAGAAGTATCACTTCCCACCAGGCAAATGGGATATCCACAAAATGGGTAAAAACCACAAAGGCAAGACAGGCCCTGGAGAACAGGGAGCCTTGTTATGCTGATGGGCGGGATGTAAATTGCCAACTGCCTCTCTGGAGGAGTGCATTGTGTTCCCTAAAACAGGTAAACAATGGAGCTACAGAGCCAAGGGCGCTACCAGTCTAGGGAATATACCTTGGGAAAACCGAAAATCAATAAGACACAGCCACCCCCAAACTTAGGGCTGCACTGCTTACAAGAACCTCAACTTGGGTACACCTTAAATATCCCTGGAAATATAAAAATGGTTTAAAAAATTGTGGTACTTACGTACGATGCAATATCCCTCAGCCATGAAATCAATGTCATAAGACCAGTAGCAGCAAAATGAGTGGATTCAGGTACGATGATTCTAAGTGAAATAAGTCACACAGAAAAAGAAACTTATCATGAGATATCCCTTATGAAGATCCTGTAAACATGGCTACGCTTGAACTGAGTTAGGAAAGAGAACAGAGTCTCACATTTAGAAAACACTCTTATGCCTGCTAAAGGGGGATGGAGAGGTGGGGTGATGCATAAAACAAGACTTAGATAAAAGCACAGGTACCGTTCCAAAACCAACTATGGAATAGACAAGACCTACACCTTCCTCAGTGAAAGGGACTCAAAACCCCATATTTCCCGCAGAGGAATATATCTGACTAGTAAGAATCTTAAAACCTATTTATTGATATGTCTGCATAAGGGAATCAAGTGTGTCTAGACTGGCATAAACATGGCAGCGAGAATCAGCTCAAACCCACTATAAAAAGGAATTTCAAAAACAAAACAAGTAAACAGGGAAATTCTTCACAATTCCTTCAGGGTCTCTGATGAAACCTGGAATGACCCTATCTACAATGACAGCTGGATGTGGCATAAGGGTGGACACTTGGGGCTAAGAGGATTGGTGAGATTGCGTGAGCAAATGCAGACCCTTTAAAGCAATAATGCATGGCACCCATTCCATGGGTCCCAGCTCTCCAGGTTGAAGGGAATATTACTACAGTTATACCATGTATGGGAAACCTAGAGAATGGACACACTGGGAATATGAAAGGTTTCTAAAACTCAAGGAATATTCCCTCTCCTGGTCCTCCGGTTTGACATTCCAACTGCCTTACTATCAATCTCCCAACTTGGAGAGATAGCCCCTTTACCCTCCTGGTTCGCACAGGTAGCCAATTTGGCAGAGGATGAAAGGGAAGATGGAGAGCCAATGAGAGAGTAGCTGTTCGGCATTTGGACGGGCACATGTCACTCTAATTTCCCGTCAGGAAGAAGAATTAACCAAAGTCTCAGCCACCCACCGGGAACCAGTATAGGTCCTGAACCAAAATTTTGGACTTGAGTTCAGCTCACAAAAAATGAGTTGAAAATGGAGCTCAGGGACACAGCAATTCAAAAACTGTCAGAGTAATAAAGGACAACTATCATCCAAAAATCTGTTGAGGGAAGGCAACCAGGTGGACTCGAAAGAGAGGCAGAATAGCAGTAAGCAGATTTCATGAGGTACGTTGGAATTGCCTTTAAAGCACAGGACGAAGGGCACAACTTCGACAATGATGCACTTGGCCAAAAAGGGCGTATGCGTTTTCACCTGAATATATTGAGCAGAAAACGCATACGCCCTTTTTGGCCAAGCAAGCAAGCAGGCAATGCAAATCTGCACTACAAAGAAGTATCACTTCCCACCAGTCAAAAGGGACATCCACAAAATGGGTAAAAACCAGAAAGGCAAGACACGCCCTGGAGAACAGGGAGCCTTGTTATGCTGATGGGCAGGATGTAAATTGCCAACTGCCTCTCCAGAGGAGTGCATTGTGTTCCCTAAAACAAGTAAACAACAGAGCTACAGAGCCAAGGGCACTTCCAGTCTAGGGAATATACCTTTGGATAACGGAAAATTAATAACACAGAGACACACCACCAATTTTAGGGCTGCCCTGCTTACAAGAACCTCAACTTGGGTACACCTTAAATATCCCTGGAAATATAAAAAATGGTCCAAAAAATTGTGGTACTTACGTATGAGGGAATATCCCTCAGCCATGAAATCAATATCATAAGACCAGTAGTAGCAAAATGAGTGGATTCAGGTACGATGATTCTAAGTGAAATAAGTCACACAGAAAAAGAAACTTATCATAAGATATCACTTATGAACATCCTGTGAACATGACTGCACTTCAACTGAGTTAGGGAGGAGAACAGAGTCTCACATTTAGAAAACAGTCTTATGCCTTCTTAAGGGGGAAGGAGAGGTGGGATGATGCATAAAACCAGAGTTTGATATAAGCACTGGTACCGTTGCAAAAACCAACTATGGAATAGACAAGACCTACACCTTCCTCAGTGAAAGGGACTCAAAACCCCATATTTCCTGCAGAGGAATATATCTGACTAGTAAGAATCATAAAACCTATGTATTGATATGTCTGTGTAAGGGAATCAAGTGTGTCTAGAATGGCATCAACATGGCAGCGAGAATCAGCTCAAACCCACTATATAAAGGAATTTCAAAAACAAAACAAAAAAACAGGGAAATTCTTGACAATTCCTTCAGGGTCTCTGATGAAACCTGGAATGACCCTATCTACAATGACAGCTGGATGTGGCATAAGGCTGGACACTTGGGACTGTGAGGATTGGTGAGATTGGGTGAGAAAATGCAGACCCTTTTAAGCAATAATTCATGGCACCCATTCCATGGGTCCCAACTCTCCAGGTTATAGGGAATATTACTAAAGCTATAACATGTACGGGAAACCTAGAGAATGGACACACTGTGCATACGAAAGGTTTCTAAATCTTAACGAATACTCCCTCTCCTGGTGCTCCGGTTTGAATTCCAACTGCTTTACTATCAATCTCCCAACTTGGAGAGACAGCCCCTTTAACCTCCTGTTCGCACAAGTTGCCAATTTGGCCGAGGGTGAAAGGGAAGAGTGAGAACCAATGAGAGAATAGCTGCTAGGCATTTGGACGGGCACAGGTCACTCTAATTTCCCGGCAGGAAGATGAATTAACAAAAGTCTCAGCCAGCCAGCGGGAACCAGTATAGGTCCTGAATCAAAACTTTGGACTTGCGTTCAGCTGACAAAAAACGAGTTGAAAAATGGAGCTCAGGGGCACAGCAATTCACAAACTGTCAGAGTAAGAAAGGACAACTATCGTCCAAAAATCTGTTGAGGGAAGGCAACGAGGTGGACTTGAAAGAGAGGCAGAATAGGAGGAAACAGATTTCATGAGGTACGTTGGAATTGCCTTTAAAGCACAGGACGAGGGGCACAACTTCGACAATGATGCTCTGGGCCAAAAAGGGCGTATGCGTTTTCTCCTGAATATATTCAGGAGAAAACACATACGCCCTTTTTGGCCAAGAAAGGAAGCGGGCAATGCAAATCTGCACTACAAAGAAGTATCACTTCCCACCAGGCAAATGGGACATCCACAAAATGGGTAAAAACCACAAAGGCAAGACAGGCCCTGGAGAACAGGGAGCCTTGTTATGCTGATGGGCGGGATGTAAATTGCCAACTGCCTCTCTGGAGGAGTGCATTGTGTTCCCTAAAACAGGTAAACAATGGAGCTACAGAGCCAAGGGCGCTACCAGTCTAGGGAATATACCTTGGGAAAACCGAAAATCAATAAGACACAGCCACCCCCAAACTTAGGGCTGCACTGCTTACAAGAACCTCAACTTGGGTACACCTTAAATATCCCTGGAAATATAAAAATGGTTTAAAAAATTGTGGTACTTACGTACGATGCAATATCCCTCAGCCATGAAATCAATGTCATAAGACCAGTAGCAGCAAAATGAGTGGATTCAGGTACGATGATTCTAAGTGAAATAAGTCACACAGAAAAAGAAACGTATCATGAGATATCCCTTATGAAGATCCTGTAAACATGGCTACGCTTGAACTGAGTTAGGAAAGAGAACAGAGTCTCACATTTAGAAAACACTCTTATGCCTGCTAAAGGGGGATGGAGAGGTGGGGTGATGCATAAAACAAGACTTATATAAAAGCACAGGTACCGTTCCAAAACCAACTATGGAATAGACAAGACCTACACCTTCCTCAGTGAAAGGGACTCAAAACCCCATATTTCCCGCAGAGGAATATATCTGACTAGTAAGAATCTTAAAACCTATTTATTGATATGTCTGCATAAGGGAATCAAGTGTGTCTAGACTGGCATAAACATGGCAGCGAGAATCAGCTCAAACCCACTATAAAAAGGAATTTCAAAAACAAAACAAGTAAACAGGGAAATTCTTGACAATTCCTTCAGGGTCTCTGATGAAACCTGGAATGACCCTATCTACAATGACAGCTGGATGTGGCATAAGGGTGGACACTTGGGGCTAAGAGGATTGGTGAGATTGCGTGAGCAAATGCAGACCCTTTAAAGCAATAATGCATGGCACCCATTCCATGGGTCCCAGCTCTCCAGGTTGAAGGGAATATTACTACAGTTATACCATGTATGGGAAACCTAGAGAATGGACACACTGGGAATATGAAAGGTTTCTAAAACTCAAGGAATATTCCCTCTCCTGGTCCTCCGGTTTGACATTCCAACTGCCTTACTATCAATCTCCCAACTTGGAGAGATAGCCCCTTTACCCTCCTGGTTCGCACAGGTAGCCAATTTGGCAGAGGATGAAAGGGAAGATGGAGAGCCAATGAGAGAGTAGCTGTTCGGCATTTGGACGGGCACATGTCACTCTAATTTCCCGTCAGGAAGAAGAATTAACCAAAGTCTCAGCCACCCACCGGGAACCAGTATAGGTCCTGAACCAAAATTTTGGACTTGAGTTCAGCTCACAAAAAATGAGTTGAAAATGGAGCTCAGGGACACAGCAATTCAAAAACTGTCAGAGTAATAAAGGACAACTATCATCCAAAAATCTGTTGAGGGAAGGCAACCAGGTGGACTCGAAAGAGAGGCAGAATAGCAGTAAGCAGATTTCATGAGGTACGTTGGAATTGCCTTTAAAGCACAGGACGAAGGGCACAACTTCGACAATGATGCACTTGGCCAAAAAGGGCGTATGCGTTTTCACCTGAATATATTGAGCAGAAAACGCATACGCCCTTTTTGGCCAAGCAAGCAAGCAGGCAATGCAAATCTGCACTACAAAGAAGTATCACTTCCCACCAGTCAAAAGGGACATCCACAAAATGGGTAAAAACCAGAAAGGCAAGATAGGCCCTGGAGAACAGGGAGCCTTGTTATGCTGATGGGCAGGATGTAAATTGCCAACTGCCTCTCCAGAGGAGTGCATTGTGTTCCCTAAAACAAGTAAACAACAGAGCTACAGAGCCAAGGGCACTTCCAGTCTAGGGAATATACCTTTGGATAACGGAAAATTAATAACACAGAGACACCACCAATTTTAGGGCTGCCCTGCTTACAAGAACCTCAACTTGGGTACACCTTAAATATCCCTGGAAATATAAAAAATGGTCCAAAAAATTATGGTACTTACGTATGATGGAATATCCCTCAGCCATTAAATCAATATCATAAGACCAGTAGTAGCAAAATGAGTGGATTCAGGTACGATGATTCTAAGTGAAATAAGTCACACAGAAAAAGAAACTTATCATAAGATATCACTTATGAACATCCTGTGAACATGACTGCACTTCAACTGAGTTAGGGAGGAGAACAGAGTCTCACATTTAGAAAACAGTCTTATGCCTTCTTAAGGGGGAAGGAGAGGTGGGATGATGCATAAAACCAGAGTTTGATATAAGCACTGGTTCCGTTCCAAAAACCAACTATGGAATAGACAAGACCTACACCTTCCTCAGTGAAAGGGACTCAAAACCCCATATTTCCTGCAGAGGAATATATCTGACTAGTAAGAATCATAAAACCTATGTATTGATATGTCTGTGTAAGGGAATCAAGTGTGTCTAGAATGGCATCAACATGGCAGCGAGAATCAGCTCAAACCCACTATATAAAGGAATTTCAAAAACAAAACAAAAAAACAGGGAAATTCTTGACAATTCCTTCAGGGTCTCTGATGAAACCTGGAATGACCCTATCTACAATGACAGCTGGATGTGGCATAAGGCTGGACACTTGGGACTGTGAGGATTGGTGAGATTGGGTGAGAAAATGCAGACCCTTTAAAGCAATAATTCATGGCACCCATTCCATGGGTCCCAACTCTCCAGGTTACAGGGAATATTACTAAAGCTATAACATGTACGGGAAACCTAGAGAATGGACACACTGTGAATACGAAAGGTTTCTAAATCTTAACGAATACTCCCTCTCCTGGTGCTCCGGTTTGAATTCCAACTGCTTTACTATCAATCTCCCAACTTGGAGAGACAGCCCCTTTAACCTCCTGTTCGCACAAGTTGCCAATTTGGCCGAGGGTGAAAGGGAAGAGTGAGAACCAATGAGAGAATAGCTGCTAGGCATTTGGACGGGCACAGGTCACTCTAATTTCCCGGCAGGAAGATGAATTAACAAAAGTCTCAGCCAGCCAGCGGGAACCAGTATAGGTCCTGAATCAAAACTTTGGACTTGCGTTCAGCTCACAAAAAACGAGTTGAAAAATGGAGCTCAGGGGCACAGCAATTCACAAACTGTCAGAGTAAGAAAGGACATCTATCGTCCAAAAATCTGTTGAGGGAAGGCAACGAGGTGGACTTGAAAGAGAGGCAGAATAGGAGGAAACAGATTTCATGAGGTACGTTGGAATTGCCTTTAAAGCACAGGACGAGGGGCACAACTTCGACAATGATGCTCTGGGCCAAAAAGGGCGTATGCGTTTTCTCCTGAATATATTCAGGAGAAAACACATACGCCCTTTTTGGCCAAGAAAGGAAGCAGGCAATGCAAATCTGCACTACAAAGAAGTATCACTTCCCACCAGGCAAATGGGACATCCACAAAATGGGTAAAAACCACAAAGGCATGATGCCCTGGAGAACAGGGAGCCTTGTTATGCTGATGGGCGGGATGTAAATTGCCAACTGCCTCTCTGGAGGAGTGCATTGTGTTCCCTAAAACAGGTAAACAATGGAGCTACAGAGCCAAGGGCGCTACCAGTCTAGGGAATATACCTTGGGAAAACCGAAAATCAATAAGACACAGCCACCCCCAAACTTAGGGCTGCACTGCTTACAAGAACCTCAACTTGGGTACACCTTAAATATCCCTGGAAATATAAAAATGGTTTAAAAAATTGTGGTACTTACGTACGGTGCAATATCCCTCAGCCATGAAATCAATGTCATAAGACCAGTAGCAGCAAAATGAGTGGATTCAGGTACGATGATTCTAACTGAAATAAGTCACACAGAAAAAGAAACTTATCATGAGATATCCCTTATGAAGATCCTGTAAACATGGCTACGCTTGAACTGAGTTAGGAAAGAGAACAGAGTCTCACATTTAGAAAACACTCTTATGCCTGCTAAAGGGGGATGGAGAGGTGGGGTGATGCATAAAACAAGAGTCAGATAAAAGCACAGGTACCGTTCCAAAACCAACTATGGAATAGACAAGACCTACACCTTCCTCAGTGAAAGGGACTCAAAACCCCATATTTCCCGCAGAGGAATATATCTGACTAGTAAGAATCTTAAAACCTATTTATTGATATGTCTGCATAAGGGAATCAAGTGTGTCTAGACTGGCATAAACATGGCAGCGAGAATCAGCTCAAACCCACTATAAAAAGGAATTTCAAAAACAAAACAAGTAAACAGGGAAATTCTTGACAATTCCTTCATGGTCTCTGATGAAACCTGGAATGACCCTATCTACAATGACAGCTGGATGTGGCATAAGGGTGGACACTTGGGGCTAAGAGGATTGGTGAGATTGCGTGAGCAAATGCAGACCCTTTAAAGCAATAATGCATGGCACCCATTCCATGGGTCCCAGCTCTCCAGGTTGAAGGGAATATTACTACAGTTATACCATGTATGGGAAACCTAGAGAATGGACACACTGGGAATATGAAAGGTTTCTAAAACTCAAGGAATATTCCCTCTCCTGGTCCTCCGGTTTGACATTCCAACTGCCTTACTATCAATCTCCCAACTTGGAGAGATAGCCCCTTTACCCTCCTGGTTCGCACAGGTAGCCAATTTGGCAGAGGATGAAAGGGAAGATGGAGAGCCAATGAGAGAGTAGCTGTTCGGCATTTGGACGGGCACATGTCACTCTAATTTCCCGTCAGGAAGAAGAATTAACCAAAGTCTCAGCCACCCACCGGGAACCAGTATAGGTCCTGAACCAAAATTTTGGACTTGAGTTCAGCTCACAAAAAATGAGTTGAAAATGGAGCTCAGGGGCACAGCAATTCAAAAACTGTCAGAGTAATAAAGGACAACTATCATCCAAAAATCTGTTGAGGGAAGGCAACGAGGTGGACTCGAAAGAGAGGCAGAATAGCAGTAAGCAGAATTCATGAGGTACGTTGGAATTGCCTTTAAAGCACAGGACGAAGGGCACAACTTCGACAATGATGCACTTGGCCAAAAAGGGCGTATGCGTTTTCACCTGAATATATTGAGCAGAAAACGCATACGCCCTTTTTGGCCAAGCAAGCAAGCAGGCAATGCAAATCTGCACTACAAAGAAGTATCACTTCCCACCAGTCAAAAGGGACATCCACAAAATGGGTAAAAACCAGAAAGGCAAGACAGGCCCTGGAGAACAGGGAGCCTTTTTATGCTGATGGGCAGGATGTAAATTACCAACTGCCTCTTCAGAGGAGTGCATTGTGTTCCCTAAAACAAGTAAACAACAGAGCTACAGAGCCAAGGGCACTTCCAGTCTAGGGAATATACCTTTGGATAACGGAAAATTAATAACACAGAGACACCACCAATTTTAGGGCCGCCCTGCTTACAAGAACCTCAACTTGGGTACACCTTAAATATCCCTGGAAATATAAAAAATGGTCCAAAAAATTGTGGTACTTACGTATGATGGAATATCCCTCAGCCATGAAATCAATATCATAAGACCAGTAGTAGCAAAATGAGTGGATTCAGGTACGATGATTCTAAGTGAAATAAGTCACACAGAAAAAGAAACTTATCATAAGATATCACTTATGAAGATCCTGTAAACATGGCTGCACTTCAACTGAGTTAGGGAGGAGAACAGAGTCTCACATTTAGAAAACAGTTTTATGCCTTCTTAAGGGGGAAGGAGAGGTGGGATGATGCATAAAACCAGAGTTTGATATAAGCACTGGTACCGTTCCAAAAACCAACTATGGAATAGACAAGACCTACACCTTCCTCAGTGAAAGGGACTCAAAACCCCATATTTCCTGCAGAGGAATATATCTGACTAGTAAGAATCATAAAACCTATGTATTGATATGTCTGTGAAAGGGAATCAAGTGTGTCTAGAATGGCATAAACATGGCAGCGAGAATCAGCTCAAACCCACTATATAAAGGAATTTCAAAAACAAAACAAAAAAACAGGGAAATTCTTGACAATTCCTTCAGGGTCTCTGATGAAACCTGGAATGACCCTATCTACAATGACAGCTGGATGTGGCATAAGGCTGGACACTTGGGACTGTGAGGATTGGTGAGATTGGGTGAGAAAATGCAGACCCTTTAAAGCAATAATTCATGGCACCCATTCCATGGGTCCCAACTCTCCAGGTTACAGGGAATATTACTAAAGCTATAACATGTACGGGAAACCTAGAGAATGGACACACTGTGAATACGAAAGGTTTCTAAATCTTAACGAATACTCCCTCTCCTGGTGCTCCGGTTTGAATTCCAACTGCTTTACTATCAATCTCCCAACTTGCAGAGACAGCCCCTTTAACCTCCTGTTCGCACAAGTTGCCAATTTGGCCGAGGGTGAAAGGGAAGAGTGAGAACCAATGAGAGAATAGCTGCTAGGCATTTGGACGGGCACAGGTCACTCTAATTTCCCGGCAGGAAGATGAATTAACAAAAGTCTCAGCCAGCCAGCGGGAACCAGTATAGGTCCTGAATCAAAACTTTGGACTTGCGTTCAGCTCACAAAAAACGAGTTGAAAAATGGAGCTCAGGGGCACAGCAATTCACAAACTGTCAGAGTAAGAAAGGACAACTATCGTCCAAAAATCTGTTGAGGGAAGGCAACGAGGTGGACTTGAAAGAGAGGCAGAATAGGAGGAAACAGATTTCATGAGGTACGTTGGAATTGCCTTTAAAGCACAGGACGAAGGGCACAACTTCGACAATGATACACTTGGCCAAAAAGGGCGTATGCGTTTTCACCTGAATATATTGAGCAGAAAACGCATACGCCCTTTTTGGCCAAGCAAGCAAGCAGGCAATGCAAATCTGCACTACAAAGAAGTATCACTTCCCACCAGTCAAAAGGGACATCCACAAAATGGGTAAAAACCAGAAAGGCAAGACAGGCCCTGGAGAACAGGGAGCCTTGTTATGCTGATGGGCAGGATGTAAATTGCCAACTGCCTCTCCAGAGGAGTGCATTGTGTTCCCTAAAACAAGTAAACAACAGAGCTACAGAGCCAAGGGCACATCCAGTCTAGGGAATATACCTTTGGATAACGGAAAATTAATAACACAGAGACACCACCAATTTTAGGGCCGCCCTGCTTACAAGAACCTCAACTTGGGTACACCTTAAATATCCCTGGAAATATAAAAAATGGTCCAAAAAATTGTGGTACATACGTATGATGGAATATCCCTCAGCCATGAAATCAATATCATAAGACCAGTAGTAGCAAAATGAGTGGATTCAGGTACGATGATTCTAAGTGAAACAAGTCACACAGATAAAGAAACTTATCATAAGATATCACTTATGAAGGTCCTGTAAACATGGCTGCACTTCAACTGAGTTAGGGAGGAGAACAGAGTCTCACATTTAGAAAACAGTCTTATGCCTTCTTAAGGGGGAAGGAGAGGTGGGATGATGCATAAAACCAGAGTTTGATATAAGCACTGGTACCGTTCCAAAAACCAACTATAGAATAGACAAGACCTACACCTTCCTCAGTGAAAGGGACTCAAAACCCCATATTTCCTGCAGAGGAATATATCTGACTAGTAAGAATCATAAAATCTATGTATTGATATGTCTGTGTAAGGGAATCAAGTGTGTCTAGAATGGCATAAACATGGCAGCGAGAATCAGCTCAAACCCACTATATAAAGGAATTTCAAAAACAAAACAAAAAAACAGGGAAATTCTTTACAATTCCTTCTGGGTCTCTGATGAAACCTGGAATGACCCTATCTACAATGACAGCTGGATGTGGCATAAGGCTGGACACTTGGGACTGTGAGGATTGGTGAGATTGGGTGAGAAAATGCAGACACTTTTAAGCAATAATTCATGGCACCCATTCCATGGGTCCCAACTCTCCAGGATATAGGGAATATTACTAAAGCTATAAAATGTACGGGAAACCTAGAGAATGGACACATTGTGAATACGAAAGGTTTCTAAATCTTAACGAATACTCCCTCTCCTGGTGCTCCGGTTTGAATTCCAACTGCTTTACTATCAATCTCCCAACTTGGAGAGACAGCCCCTTTAACCTCCTGTTCGCACAAGTTGCCAATTTGGCCGAGGGTGAAAGGGAAGAGTGAGAACCAATGAGAGAATAGCTGCTAGGCATTTGGACGGGCACAGGTCACTCTAATTTCCCGGCAGGAAGATGAATTAACAAAAGTCTCAGCCAGCCAGCGGGAACCAGTATAGGTCCTGAATCAAAACTTTGGACTTGCATTCAGCTCACAAAAAACGAGTTGAAAAATGGAGCTCAGGGGCACAGCAATTCACAAACTGTCAGAGTAAGAAAGGACAACTATCGTCCAAAAATCTGTTGAGGGAAGGCAACGAGGTGGACTTGAAAGAGAGGCAGAATAGGAGGAAACAGATTTCATGAGGTACGTTGGAATTGCCTTTAAAGCACAGGACGAGGGGCACAACTTCGACAATGATGCTCTGGGCCAAAAAGGGCGTATGCGTTTTCTCCTGAATATATTCAGGAGAAAACGCATATGCCCTTTTTGGCCAAGAAAGGAAGCGGGCAATGCAAATCTGCACTACAAAGAAGTATCACTTCCCACCAGGCAAATGGGACATCCACAAAATGGGTAAAAACCACAAAGGCAAGACAGGCCCTGGAGAACAGGGAGCCTTGTTATGCTGATGGGCGGGATGTAAATTGCCAACTGCCTCTCTGGAGGAGTGCATTGTGTTCCCTAAAACAGGTAAACAATGGAGCTACAGAGCCAAGGGCGCTACCAGTCTAGGGAATATACCTTGGGAAAACCGAAAATCAATAAGACACAGCCACCCCCAAACTTAGGGCTGCACTGCTTACAAGAACCTCAACTTGGGTACACCTTAAATATCCCTGGAAATATAAAAATGGTTTAAAAAATTGTGGTACTTACGTACGATGCAATATCCCTCAGCCATGAAATCAATGTCATAAGACCAGTAGCAGCAAAATGAGTGGATTCAGGTACGATGATTCTAAGTGAAATAAGTCACACAGAAAAAGAAACGTATCATGAGATATCCCTTATGAAGATCCTGTAAACATGGCTACGCTTGAACTGAGTTAGGAAAGAGAACAGAGTCTCACATTTAGAAAACACTCTTATGCCTGCTAAAGGGGGATGGAGAGGTGGGGTGATGCATAAAACAAGACTTATATAAAAGCACAGGTACCGTTCCAAAACCAACTATGGAATAGACAAGACCTACACCTTCCTCAGTGAAAGGGACTCAAAACCCCATATTTCCCGCAGAGGAATATATCTGACTAGTAAGAATCTTAAAACCTATGTATTGATATGTCTGCATAAGGGAATCAAGTGTGTCTAGACTGGCATAAACATGGCAGCGAGAATCAGCTCAAACCCACTATAAAAAGGAATTTCAAAAACAAAACAAGTAAACAGGGAAATTCTTGACAATTCCTTCATGGTCTCTGATGAAACCTGGAATGACCCTATCTACAATGACAGCTGGATGTGGCATAAGGGTGGACACTTGGGGCTAAGAGGATTGGTGAGATTGCGTGAGCAAATGCAGACCCTTTAAAGCAATAATGCATGGCACCCATTCCATGGGTCCCAGCTCTCCAGGTTGAAGGGAATATTACTACAGTTATAACATGTATGGGAAACCTAGAGAATGGACACACTGGGAATATGAAAGGTTTCTAAAACTCAAGGAATATTTCCTCTCCTGGTCCTCCGGTTTGACATTCCAACTGCCTTACTATCAATCTCCCAACTTGGAGAGATAGCCCCTTTACCCTCCTGGTTCGCACAGGTAGCCAATTTGGCAGAGGATGAAAGGGAAGATGGAGAGCCAATGAGAGAGTAGCTGTTAGGCATTTGGACGGGCACATGTCACTCTAATTTCCCGTCAGGAAGAAGAATTAACCAAAGTCTCAGCCACCCACCGGGAACCAGTATAGGTCCTGAACCAAAATTTTGGACTTGAGTTCAGCTCACAAAAAATGAGTTGAAAATGGAGCTCAGGGGCACAGCAATTCAAAAACTGTCAGAGTAATAAAGGACAACTATCATCCAAAAATCTGTTGAGGGAAGGCAACGAGGTGGACTCGAAAGAGAGGCAGAATAGCAGTAAGCAGATTTCATGAGGTACGTTGGAATTGCCTTTAAAGCACAGGACGAAGGGCACAACTTCGACAATGATGCACTTGGCCAAAAAGGGCGTATGCGTTTTCACCTGAATATATTGAGCAGAAAACGCATACGCCCTTTTTGGCCAAGCAAGCAAGCAGGCAATGCAAATCTGCACTACAAAGAAGTATCACTTGCCACCAGTCAAAAGGGACATCCACAAAATGGGTAAAAACCAGAAAGGCAAGACAGGCCCTGGAGAACAGGGAGCCTTGTTATGCTGATGGGCAGGATGTAAATTGCCAACAGCCTCTCCACAGGAGTGCATTGTGTTCCCTAAAACAATAAACAACAGAGCTACAGAGCCAAGGGCACTTCCAGTCTAGGGAATATACCTTTGGATAACGGAAAATTAATAACACAGAGACACCACCAATTTTAGGGCCGCCCTGCTTACAAGAACCTCAACTTGGGTACACCTTAAATATCCCTGGAAATATAAAAAATGGTCCAAAAAATTGTGGTACTTACGTATGATGGAATATCCCTCAGCCATGAAATCAATATCATAAGACCAGTAGTAGCAAAATGAGTGGATTCATGTACGATGATTCTAAGTGAAATAAGTCACACAGAAAAAGAAACTTATCATAAGATATCACTTATGAAGATCCTGTGAACATGACTGCACTTCAACTGAGTTAGGGAGGAGAACAGAGTCTCACATTTAGAAAACAGTCTTATGCCTTCTTAAGGGGGAAGGAGAGGTGGGATGATGCATAAAACCAGTATTTGATATAAGCACTGGTACCGTTCCAAAAACCAACTATGGAATAGACAAGACCTACACCTTCCTCAGTGAAAGGGACTCAAAACCCCATATTTCCTGCAGAGGAATATATCTGACTAGTAAGAATCATAAAACCTATGTATTGATATGTCTGTGTAAGGGAATCAAGTGTGTCTAGAATGGCATAAACATGGCAGCGAGAATCAGCTCAAACCCACTATATAAAGGAATTTCAAAATCAAAACAAAAAAACAGGGAAATTCTTGACAATTCCTTCAGGGTCTCTGATGAAACCTGGAATGACCCTATCTACAATGACAGCTGGATGTGGCATAAGGCTGGACACTTGGGACTGTGAGGATTGGAGAGATTGAGTGAGAAAATGCAGACCCTTTAAAGCAATAATTCATGGCACCCATTCCATGGGTCCCAACTCTCCAGGTTACAGGGAATATTACTAAAGCTATAACATGTACGGGGAACCTAGAGAATGGACACACTGTGAATACGAAAGGTTTCTAAATCTTAACGAATACTCCCTCTCCTGGTGCTCCGGTTTGAATTCCAACTGCTTTACTATCAATCTCCCAACTTGGAGAGACAGCCCCTTTAACCTCCTGTTCGCACAAGTTGCCAAATTGGCCGAGGGTGAAAGGGAAGAGTGAGAACCAATGAGAGAATAGCTGCTAGGCATTTGGACGGGCACAGGTCACTCTCATTTCCCGGCAGGAAGATGAATTAACAAAAGTCTCAGCCAGCCAGCGGGAACCAGTATAGGTCCTGAATCAAAACTTTGGACTTGCGTTCAGCTCACAAAAAACGAGTTGAAAAATGGAGCTCAGGGGCACAGCAATTCACAAACTGTCAGAGTAAGAAAGGACAACTATCGTCCAAAAATCTGTTGAGGGAAGGCAACGAGGTGGACTTGAAAGAGAGGCAGAATAGGAGGAAACAGATTTCATGAGGTACGTTGGAATTGCCTTTAAAGCACAGGACGAGGGGCACAACTTCGACAATGATGCTCTGGGCCAAAAAGGGCGTATGCGTTTTCTCCTGAATATATTCAGGAGAAAACACATACGCCCTTTTTGGCCAAGAAAGGAAGCGGGCAATGCAAATCTGCACTACAAAGAAGTATCACTTCCCACCAGGCAAATGGGACATCCACAAAATGGGTAAAAACCACAAAGGCAAGACAGGCCCTGGAGAACAGGGAGCCTTGTTATGCTGATGGGCGGGATGTAAATTGCCAACTGCCTCTCTGGAGGAGTGCATTGTGTTCCCTAAAACAGGTAAACAATGGAGCTACAGAGCCAAGGGCGCTACCAGTCTAGGGAATATACCTTGGGAAAACCGAAAATCAATAAGACACAGCCACCCCCAAACTTAGGGCTGCACTGCTTACAAGAACCTCAACTTGGGTACACCTTAAATATCCCTGGAAATATAAAAATGGTTTCAAAAATTGTGGTACTTACGTACGATGCAATATCCCTCAGCCATGAAATCAATGTCATAAGACCAGTAGCAGCAAAATGAGTGGATTCAGGTACGATGATTCTAAGTGAAATAAGTCACACAGAAAAAGAAACTTATCATGAGATATCCCTTATGAAGATCCTGTAAACATGGCTACGCTTGAACTGAGTTAGGAAAGAGAACAGAGTCTCACATTTAGAAAACACTCTTATGCCTGCTAAAGGGGGATGGAGAGGTGGGGTGATGCATAAAACAAGAGTTAGATAAAAGCACAGGTACCGTTCCAAAACCAACTATGGAATAGACAAGACCTACACCTTCCTCAGTGCAAGGGGCTCAAAACCCCATATTTCCCGCAGAGGAATATATCTGACTAGTAAGAATCTTAAAACCTATTTATTGATATGTCTGCATAAGGGAATCAAGTGTGTCTAGACTGGCATAAACATGGCAGCGAGAATCAGCTCAAACCCACTATAAAAAGGAATTTCAAAAACAAAACAAGTAAACAGGGAAATTCTTGACAATTCCTTCATGGTCTCTGATGAAACCTGGAATGACCCTATCTACAATGACAGCTGGATGTGGCATAAGGGTGGACACTTGGGGCTAAGAGGATTGGTGAGATTGCGTGAGCAAATGCAGACCCTTTAAAGCAATAATGCATGGCACCCATTCCATGGGTCCCAGCTCTCCAGGTTGAAGGGAATATTACTACAGTTATAACATGTATGGGAAACCTAGAGAATGGACACACTGGGAATATGAAAGGTTTCTAAAACTCAAGGAATATTCCCTCTCCTGGTCCTCCGGTTTGACATTCCAACTGCCTTACTATCAATCTCCCAACTTGGAGAGATAGCCCCTTTACCCTCCTGGTTCGCACAGGTAGCCAATTTGGCAGAGGATGAAAGGGAAGATGGAGAGCCAATGAGAGAGTAGCTGTTAGGCATTTGGACGGGCACATGTCACTCTAATTTCCCGTCAGGAAGAAGAATTAACCAAAGTCTCAGCCACCCACCGGGAACCAGTATAGGTCCTGAACCAAAATTTTGGACTTGAGTTCAGCTCACAAAAAATGAGTTGAAAATGGAGCTCAGGGGCACAGCAATTCAAAAACTGTCAGAGTAATAAAGGACAACTATCATCCAAAAATCTGTTGAGGGAAGGCAACCAGGTGGACTCGAAAGAGAGGCAGAATAGCAGTAAGCAGATTTCATGAGGTACGTTGGAATTGCCTTTAAAGCACAGGACGAAGGGCACAACTTCGACAATGATGCACTTGGCCAAAAAGGGTGTATGCGTTTTCACCTGAATATATTGAGCAGAAAACGCATACGCCCTTTTTGGCCAAGCAAGCAAGCAGGCAATGCAAATCTGCACTACAAAGAAGTATCACTTCCCACCAGTCAAAAGGGACATCCACAAAATGGGTAAAAACCAGAAAGGCAAGACAGGGCCTGGAGAACAGGGAGCCTTGTTATGCTGATGGGCAGGATGTAAATTGCCAACTGCCTCTCCAGGGGAGTGCATTGTGTTCCCTAAAACAAGTAAACAACAGAGCTACAGAGCCAAGGGCGCTTCCAGTCTAGGGAATATACCTTTGGATAACGGAAAATTAATAACACAGAGACACCACCAATTTTAGTGCTGCCCTGCTTACAAGAACCTCAACTTGGGTACACCTTAAATATCCCTGGAAATATAAAAAAATGGTTCAAAAAATTGTGGTACTTACGTATGATGGAATATCCCTCAGCCATGAAATCAATATCATAAGACCAGTAGAAGCAAAATGAGTGCATTCAGGTACGATGATTCTAAGTGAAATAAGTCACACAGAAAAAGAAACTTATCATAAGATATCACTTATGAAGATCCTGTAAACATGGCTGCACTTCAACTGAGTTAGGGAGGAGAACAGAGTCTCACATTTAGAAAACAGTATTATGCCTTCTTAAGGGGGAAGGAGAGGAGGGATGATGCATAAAACCAGAGTTTGATATAAGCACTGGTTCCGTTCCAAAAACCAACTATGGAATAGACAAGACCTACACCTTCCTCAGTGAAACTGTCTCAAAACCCCATATTTCCTGCAGAGCAAAATATCTGACTAGTAAAAATCATAAAACCTATGTATAGATATGTCTGTGTAAGGGAATCAAGTGTGTCTAGAATGGCCTAAACATGGCAGCGAGAATCAGCTCAAACCCACTATATAAAGTTATTTCAAAAACAAAACAAAAAAACAGGGAAATTCTTTACAATTCCTTCAGGGTCTCTGATGAAACCTGGAATGACCCTATCTACAATGACAGCTGGATGTGGCATAAGGCTGGACACTTGGGACTGTGAGGATTGGTGAGATTGGGTGAGAAAATGCAGACCCTTTAAAGCAATAATTCATGGCACCCATTCCATGGGTCCCAACTCTCCAGGTTACAGGGAATATTACTAAAGCTATAACATGTACGGGAAACCTAGAGAATGGACACACTGTGAATACGAAAGGTTTCTAAATCTTAACGAATACTCCCTCTCCTGGTGCTCCGGTTTGAATTCCAACTGCTTTACTATCAATCTCCCAACTTGGAGAGACAGCCCCTTTAACCTCCTGTTCGCACAAGTTGCCAATTTGGCCGAGGGTGAAAGGGAAATGTGAGAACCAATGAGAGAATAGCTGCTAGGCATTTGGACGGGCACAGGTCACTCTAATTTCCCGGCAGGAAGATGAATTAACAAAAGTCTCAGCCAGCCAGCGGGAACCAGTATAGGTCCTGAATCAAAACTTTGGACTTGCGTTCAGCTCACAAAAAACGAGTTGAAAAATGGAGCTCAGGGGCACAGCAATTCACAAACTGTCAGAGTAAGAAAGGACAACTCTCGTCCAAAAATCTGTTGAGGGAAGGCAACGAGGTGGACTTGAAAGAGAGGCAGAATAGTAGGAAACAGATTTCATGAGATACGTTGGAATTGCCTTTAAAGCACAGGACGAGGGGCACAACTTCGACAATGATGCTCTGGGCCAAAAAGGGCGTATGCGTTTTCTCCTGAATATATTCAGGAGAAAACGCATACGCCCTTTTTGGCCAAGAAAGGAAGCGGGCAATGCAAATCTGCACTACAAAGAAGTATCACTTCCCACCAGGCAAATGGGACATCCACAAAATGGGTAAAAACCACAAAGGCAAGACAGGCCCTGGAGAACAGGGAGCCTTGTTATGCTGATGGGCGGGATGTAAATTGCCAACTGCCTCTCTGGAGGAGTGCATTGTGTTCCCTAAAACAGGTAAACAATGGAGCTACAGAGCCAAGGGCGCTACCAGTCTAGGGAATATACCTTGGGAAAACCGAAAATCAATAAGACACAGCCACCCCCAAACTTAGGGCTGCACTGCTTACAAGAACCTCAACTTGGGTACACCTTAAATATCCCTGGAAATATAAAAATGGTTTCAAAAATTGTGGTACTTACGTACGATGCAATATCCCTCAGCCATGAAATCAATGTCATAAGACCAGTAGCAGCAAAATGAGTGGATTCAGGTACGATGATTCTAAGTGAAATAAGTCACACAGAAAAAGAAACTTATCATGAGATATCCCTTATGAAGATCCTGTAAACATGGCTGCGCATGAACTGAGTTAGGAAAGAGAACAGAGTCTCACATTTAGAAAACACTCTTATGCCTGCTAAAGGGGGATGGAGAGGTGGGGTGATGCATAAAACAAGAGTTAGATAAAAGCACAGGTACCGTTCCAAAACCAACTATGGAATAGACAAGACCTACACCTTCCTCAGTGAAAGGGACTCAAAACCCCATATTTCCCGCAGAGGAATATATCTGACTAGTAAGAATCTTAAAACCTATTTATTGATATGTCTGCATAAGGGAATCAAGTGTGTCTAGAATGGCATCAACATGGCAGCGAGAATCAGCTCAAACCCACTATAAAAAGGAATTTCAAAAACAAAAGTAAACAGGGAAATTCTTGACAATTCCTTCAGGGTCTCTGATGAAACCTGGAATGACCCTATCTACAATGACAGCTGGATGTGGCATAAAGGTGGACACTTGGGGCTAAGAGGATTGGTGAGATTGCGTGAGCAAATGCAGACCCTTTAAAGCAATAATGCATGGCACCCATTCCATGGGTCCCAGCTCTCCAGGTTGAAGGGAATATTACTACAGTTATAACATGTATGGGAAACCTAGAGAATGGACACACTGGGAATATGAAAGGTTTCTAAAACTCAAGGAATATTCCCTCTCCTGGTCCTCCGGTTTGACATTCCAACTGCCTTACTATCAATCTCCCAACTTGGAGAGATAGCCCCTTTACCCTCCTGGTTCGCACAGGTAGCCAATTTGGCAGAGGATGAAAGGGAAGATGGAGAGCCAATGAGAGAGTAGCTGTTAGGCATTTGGACGGGCACATGTCACTCTAATTTCCCGTCAGGAAGAAGAATTAACCAAAGTCTCAGCCACCCACCGGGAACCAGTATAGGTCCTGAACCAAAATTTTGGACTTGAGTTCAGCTCACAAAAAATGAGTTGAAAATGGAGCTCAGGGGCACAGCAATTCAAAAACTGTCAGAGTAATAAAGGACAACTATCATCCAAAAATCTGTTGAGGGAAGGCAAGAGGGTGGACTCGAAAGAGAGGCAGAATAGCAGTAAGCAGATTTCATGAGGTACGTTGGAATTGCCTTTAAAGCACAGGACGAAGGGCACAACTTCGACAATGATGCACTTGGCCAAAAAGGGCGTATGCGTTTTCACCTGAATATATTGAGCAGAAAACGCATACGCCCTTTTTGGCCAAGCAAGCAAGCAGGCAATGCAAATCTGCACTACAAAGAAGTATCACTTCCCACCAGTCAAAAGGGACATCCACAAAATGGGTAAAAACCAGAAAGGCAAGATAGGCCCTGGAGAACAGGGAGCCTTGTTATGCTGATGGGCAGGATGTAAATTGCCAACTGCCTCTCCAGAGGAGTGCATTGTGTTCCCTAAAACAAGTAAACAACAGAGCTACAGAGCCAAGGGCACTTCCAGTCTAGGGAATATACCTTTGGATAACGGAAAATTAATAACACAGAGACACCACCAATTTTAGGGCTGCCCTGCTTACAAGAACCTCAACTTGGGTACACCTTAAATATCCCTGGAAATATAAAAAATGGTCCAAAAAATTGTGGTACTTACGTATGATGGAATATCCCTCAGCCATGAAATCAATATCATAAGACCAGTAGTAGCAAAATGAGTGGATTCAGGTACGATGATTCTAAGTGAAATAAGTCACACAGAAAAAGAAACTTATCATAAGATATCACTTATGAACATCCTGTGAACATGACTGCACTTCAACTGAGTTAGGGAGGAGAACAGAGTCTCACATTTAGAAAACAGTCTTATGCCTTCTTAAGGGGGAATGGGAGGTGGGATGATGCATTAAACGAGAGTTTGATATAAGCACTGGTACCGTTCCAAAAACCAACTATGGAATAGACAAGACCTACACCTTCCTCAGTGAAAGGGACTCAAAACCCCATATTTCCTGCAGAGGAATATACCTGACTAGTAAGAATCATAAAACCTATGTATTGATATGTCTGTGTAAGGAATCAAGTGTGTCTACAATGGCAAAAACATGGCAGCGAGAATCAGCTCAAACCCACTATATAAAGGAATTTCAAAAACAAAACAAAAAAACAGGGAAATTCTTGACAATTCCTTCAGGGTCTCTGATGAAACCTGGAATGACCCTATCTACAATGACAGCTGGATGTGGCATAAGGCTGGACACTTGGGACTGTGAGGATTGGTGAGATTGGGTGAGAAAATGCAGACCCTTTAAAGCAATAATTCATGGCACCCATTCCATGGGTCCCAACTCTCCAGGTTATAGGGAATATTACTAAAGCTATAACATGTACGGGAAACCTAGAGAATGGACACACTGTGAATACGAAAGGTTTCTAAATCTTAACGAATACTCCCTCTCCTGGTGCTCCGGTTTGAATTCCAACTGCTTTACTATCAATCTCCCAACTTGGAGAGACAGCCCCTTTAACCTCCTGTTCGCGCAAGTTGCCAATTTGGCCGAGGATGAAAGGGAAGAGTGAGAACCAATGAGAGAATAGCTGCTAGGCATTTGGACGGGCACAGGTCACTCTAATTTCCCGGCAGGAAGATGAATTAACAAAAGTCTCAGCCAGCCAGCGGGAACCAGTATAGGTCCTGAATCAAAACTTTGGACTTGCGTTCAGCTCACAAAAAACGAGTTGAAAAATGGAGCTCAGGGGCACAGCAATTCACAAACTGTCAGAGTAAGAAAGGACAACTATCGTCCAAAAATCTGTTGAGGGAAGGCAACGAGGTGGACTTGAAAGAGAGGCAGAATAGGAGGAAACAGATTTCATGAGGTACGTTGGAATTGCCTTTAAAGCACAGGACGAGGGGCACAACTTCGACAATGATGCTCTGGGCCAATAAGGGCGTATGCGTTTTCTCCTGAATATATTCAGGAGAAAACGCATACGCCCTTTTTGGCCAAGAAAGGAAGCGGGCAAAGCAAATCTGCACTACAAAGAAGTATCACTTCCCACCAGGCAAATGGGACATCCACAAAATGGGTAAAAACCACAAAGGCAAGACAGGCCCTGGAGAACAGGGAGCCTTGTTATGCTGATGGGCGGGATGTAAATTGCCAACTGCCTCTCTGGAGGAGTGCATTGTGTTCCCTAAAACAGGTAAACAATGGAGCTACAGAGCCAAGGGCGCTACCAGTCTAGGGAATATACCTTGGGAAAACCGAAAATCAATAAGACACAGCCACCCCCAAACTTAGGGCTGCACTGCTTACAAGAACCTCAACTTGGGTACACCTTAAATATCCCTGGAAATATAAAAATGGTTTAAAAAATTGAGGTACTTACGTACGATGCAATATCCCTCAGCCATGAAATCAATGTCATAAGACCAGTAGCAGCAAAATGAGTGGATTCAGGTACGATGATTCTAAGTGAAATAAGTCACACAGAAAAAGAAACTTATCATGAGATATCACTTATGAAGATCCTGTAAACATGGCTACGCTTGAACTGAGTTAGGAAAGAGAACAGAGTCTCACATTTAGAAAACACTCTTATGCCTGCTAAAGGGGGATGGAGAGGTGGGGTGATGCATAAAACAAGAGTTAGATAAAAGCACAGGTACCGTTCCAAAACCAACTATGGAATAGACAAGACCTACACCTTCCTCAGTGAAAGGGACTCAAAACCCCATATTTCCCGCAGAGGAATATATCTGACTAGTAAGAATCTTAAAACCTATTTATTGATATGTCTGCATAAGGGAATCAAGTGTGTCTAGACTGGCATAAACATGGCAGCGAGAATCAGCTCAAACCCACTATAAAAAGGAATTTCAAAAACAAAACAAGTAAACAGGGAAATTCTTGACAATTCCTTCATGGTCTCTGATGAAACCTGGAATGACCCTATCTACAATGACAGCTGGATGTGGCATAAGGGTGGACACTTGGGCCTAAGAGGATTGGTGAGATTGCGTGAGCAAATGCAGACCCTTTAAAGCAATAATGCATGGCACCCATTCCATGGGTCCCAGCTCTCCAGGTTGAAGGGAATATTACTACAGTTATAACATGTATGGGAAACCTAGAGAATGGACACACTGGGAATATGAAAGGTTTCTAAAACTCAAGGAATATTCCCTCTCCTGGTCCTCCGGTTTGACATTCCAACTGCCTTACTATCAATCTCCCAACTTGGAGAGATAGCCCCTTTACCCTCCTGGTTCGCACAGGTAGCCAATTTGGCAGAGGATGAAAGGGAAGATGGAGAGCCAATGAGAGAGTAGCTGTTAGGCATTTGGACGGGCACATGTCACTCTAATTTCCCGTCAGGAAGTAGAATTAACCAAAGTCTCAGCCACCCACCGGGAACCAGTATAGGTCCTGAACCAAAATTTTGGACTTGAGTTCAGCTCACAAAAAATGAGTTGAAAATGGAGCTCAGGGGCACAGCAATTCAAAAATTGTCAGAGTAATAAAGGACAACTATCATCCAAAAATCTGTTGACGGACGGCAACCAGGTGGACTCGAAAGAGAGGCAGAATAGCAGTAAGCAGATTTCATGAGGTACGTTGGAATTGCCTTTAAAGCACAGGACGAAGGGCACAACTTCGACAATGATGCACTTGGCCAAAAATGGCGTATGCGTTTTCACCTGAATATATTGAGCAGAAAACGCATACGCCCTTTTTGGCCAAGCAAGCAAGCAGGCAATGCAAATCTGCACTACAAAGAAGTATCACTTCCCACCAGTCAAAAGGGACATCCACAAAATGGGTAAAAACCAGAAAGGCAAGACAGGCCCTGGAGAACAGGGAGCCTTGTTATGCTGATGGGCAGGATGTAAATTACCAACTGCCTCTCCAGAGGAGTGCATTGTGTTCCCTAAAACAAGTAAACAACAGAGCTACAGAGCCAAGGGCACTTCCAGTCTAGGGAATATACCTTTGGATAACGGAAAATTAATAACACAGAGACACCACCAATTTTAGGGCTGCCCTGCTTACAAGAACCTCAACTTGGGTACACCTTAAATATCCCTGGAAATATAAAAAATGGTCCAAAAAATTGTGGTACTTACGTATGATGGAATATCCCTCAGCCATGAAATCAATATCATAAGACCAGTAGTAGCAAAATGAGTGGATTCAGGTACGATGATTCTAAGTGAAATAAGTCACACAGAAAAAGAAACTTATCATAAGATATCACTTATGAAGATCCTGTGAACATGACTGCACTTCAACTGAGTTAGGGAGGAGAACAGAGTCTCACATTTAGAAAACAGTCTTATGCCTTCTTAAGGGGGAATGGGAGGTGGGATGATGCATTAAACGAGAGTTTGATATAAGCACTGGTACCGTTCCAAAAACCAACTATGGAATAGACAAGACCTACACCTTCCTCAGTGAAAGGGACTCAAAACCCCATATTTCCCGCAGAGGAATATATCTGACTAGTAAGAATCTTAAAACCTATTTATTGATATGTCTGCATAAGGGAATCAAGTGTGTCTAGACTGGCATAAACATGGCAGCGAGAATCAGCTCAAACCCACTATAAAAAGGAATTTCAAAAACAAAACAAGTAAACAGGGAAATTCTTGACAATTCCTTCAGGGTCTCTGATGAAACCTGGAATGACCCTATCTACAATGACAGCTGGATGTGGCATAAAGGTGGACACTTGGGGCTAAGAGGATTGGTGAGATGGCGTGAGCAAATGCAGACCCTTTAAAGCAATAATGCATGGCACCCATTCCATGGGTCCCAGCTCTCCAGGTTGAAGGGAATATTACTACAGTTATAACATGTTTGGGAAACCTAGAGAATGGACACACTGGGAATATGAAAGGTTTCTAAAACTCAAGGAATATTCCCTCTCCTGGTCCTCCGGTTTGACATTCCAACTGCCTTACTATCAATCTCCCAACTTGGAGAGATAGCCCCTTTACCCTCCTGGTTCGCACAGGTAGCCAATATGGCAGAGGATGAAAGGGAAGATGGAGAGCCAATGAGAGAGTAGCTGTTAGGCATTTGGACGGGCACATGTCACTCTAATTTCCCGTCAGGAAGAAGAATTAACCAAAGTCTCAGCCACCCACCGGGAACCAGTATAGGTCCTGAACCAAAATTTTGGACTTGAGTTCAGCTCACAAAAAATGAGTTGAAAATGGAGCTCAGGGGCACAGCAATTCAAAAACTGTCAGAGTAATAAAGGACAACTATCATCCAAAAATCTGTTGAGGGAAGGCAACAGGGTGGACTCGAAAGAGAGGCAGAATAGCAGTAAGCAGATTTCATGAGGTACGTTGGAATTGCCTTTAAAGCACAGGACGAAGGGCACAACTTCGACAATGATGCACTTGGCCAAAAAGGGCGTATGCGTTTTCACCTGAATATATTGAGCAGAAAACGCATACGCCCTTTTTGGCCAAGCAAGCAAGCAGGCAATGCAAATCTGCACTACAAAGAAGTATCACTTCCCACCAGTCAAAAGGGACATCCACAAAATGGGTAAAAACCAGAAAGGCAAGATAGGCCCTGGAGAACAGGGAGCCTTGTTATGCTGATGGGCAGGATGTAAATTGCCAACTGCCTCTCCAGAGGAGTGCATTGTGTTCCCTAAAACAAGTAAACAACAGAGCTACAGAGCCAAGGGCACTTCCAGTCTAGGGAATATACCTTTGGATAACGGAAAATTAATAACACAGAGACACCACCAATTTTAGGGCTGCCCTGCTTACAAGAACCTCAACTTGGGTACACCTTAAATATCCCTGGAAATATAAAAAATGGTCCAAAAAATTGTGGTACTTACGTATGATGGAATATCCCTCAGCCATGAAATCAATATCATAAGACCAGTAGTAGCAAAATGAGTGGATTCAGGTACGATGATTCTAAGTGAAATAAGTCACACAGAAAAAGAAACTTATCATAAGATATCACTTATGAAGATCCTGTGAACATGACTGCACTTCAACTGAGTTAGGGAGGAGAACAGAGTCTCACATTTAGAAAACAGTCTTATGCCTTCTTAAGGGGGAATGGGAGGTGGGATGATGCATTAAACGAGAGTTTGATATAAGCACTGGTACCGTTCCAAAAACCAACTATGGAATAGACAAGACCTACACCTTCCTCAGTGAAAGGGACTCAAAACCCCATATTTCCTGCAGAGGAATATACCTGACTAGTAAGAATCATAAAACCTATGTATTGATATGTCTGTGTAAGGAATCAAGTGTGTCTACAATGGCAAAAACATGGCAGCGAGAATCAGCTCAAACCCACTATATAAAGGAATTTCAAAAACAAAACAAAAAAACAGGGAAATTCTTGACAATTCCTTCAGGGTCTCTGATGAAACCTGGAATGACCCTATCTACAATGACAGCTGGATGTGGCATAAGGCTGGACACTTGGGACTGTGAGGATTGGTGAGATTGGGTGAGAAAATGCCGACCCTTTAAAGCAATAATTCATGGCACCCATTCCATGGGTCCCAACTCTCCAGGTTATAGGGAATATTACTAAAGCTATAACATGTACGGGAAACCTAGAGAATGGACACACTGTGAATACGAAAGGTTTCTAAATCTTAACGAATACTCCCTCTCCTGGTGCTCCGGTTTCAATTCCAACTGCTTTACTATCAATCTCCCAACTTGGAGAGACAGCCCCTTTAACCTCCTGTTCGCACAAGTTGCCAATTTGGCCGAGGGTGAAAGGGAAGAGTGAGAACCAATGAGAGAATAGCTGCTAGGCATTTGGACGGGCACAGGTCACTCTAATTTCCCGGCAGGAAGATGAATTAACAAAAGTCTCAGCCAGCCAGCGGGAACCAGTATAGGTCCTGAATCAAAACTTTGGACTTGCGTTCAGCTCACAAAAAACGAGTTGAAAAATGGAGCTCAGGGGCACAGCAATTCACAAACTGTCAGAGTAAGAAAGGACAACTATCGTCCAAAAATCTGTTGAGGGAAGGCAACGAGGTGGACTTGAAAGAGAGGCAGAATAGGAGGAAACAGATTTCATGAGGTACGTTGGAATTGCCTTTAAAGCACAGGACGAGGGGCACAACTTCGACAATGATGCTCTGGGCCAAAAAGGGCGTATGCGTTTTCTCCTGAATATATTCAGGAGAAAACGCATACGCCCTTTTTGGCCAAGAAAGGAAGCGGGCAAAGCAAATCTGCACTACAAAGAAGTATCACTTCCCACCAGGCAAATGGGACATCCACAAAATGGGTAAAAACCACAAAGGCAAGACAGGCCCTGGAGAACAGGGAGCCTTGTTATGCTGATGGGCGGGATGTAAATTGCCAACTGCCTCTCTGGAGGAGTGCATTGTGTTCCCTAAAACAGGTAAACAATGGAGCTACAGAGCCAAGGGCGCTACCAGTCTAGGGAATATACCTTGGGAAAACCGAAAATCAATAAGACACAGCCACCCCCAAACTTAGGGCTGCACTGCTTACAAGAACCTCAACTTGGGTACACCTTAAATATCCCTGGAAATATAAAAATGGTTTAAAAAATTGAGGTACTTACGTACGATGCAATATCCCTCAGCCATGAAATCAATGTCATAAGACCAGTAGCAGCAAAATGAGTGGATTCAGGTACGATGATTCTAAGTGAAATAAGTCACACAGAAAAAGAAACTTATCATGAGATATCACTTATGAAGATCCTGTAAACATGGCTACGCTTGAACTGAGTTAGGAAAGAGAACAGAGTCTCACATTTAGAAAACACTCTTATGCCTGTTAAAGGGGGATGGAGAGGTGGGGTGATGCATAAAACAAGAGTTAGATAAAAGCACAGGTACCGTTCCAAAACCAACTATGGAATAGACAAGACCTACACCTTCCTCAGTGAAAGGGACTCAAAACCCCATATTTCCCGCAGAGGAATATATCTGACTAGTAAGAATCTTAAAACCTATTTATTGATATGTCTGCATAAGGGAATCAAGTGTGTCTAGACTGGCATAAACATGGCAGCGAGAATCAGCTCAAACCCACTATAAAAAGGAATTTCAAAAACAAAACAAGTAAACAGGGAAATTCTTGACAATTCCTTCATGGTCTCTGATGAAACCTGGAATGACCCTATCTACAATGACAGCTGGATGTGGCATAAGGGTGGACACTTGGGGCTAAGAGGATTGGTGAGATTGCGTGAGCAAATGCAGACCCTTTAAAGCAATAATGCATGGCACCCATTCCATGGGTCCCAGCTCTCCAGGTTGAAGGGAATATTACTACAGTTATAACATGTATGGGAAACCTAGAGAATGGACACACTGGGAATATGAAAGTTTTCTAAAACTCAAGGAATATTCCCTCTCCTGGTCCTCCGGTTTGACATTCCAACTGCCTTACTATCAATCTCCCAACTTGGAGAGATAGCCCCTTTACCCTCCTGGTTCGCACAGGTAGCCAATTTGGCAGAGGATGAAAGGGAAGATGGAGAGCCAATGAGAGAGTAGCTGTTAGGCATTTGGACGGGCACATGTCACTCTAATTTCCCGTCAGGAAGTAGAATTAACCAAAGTCTCAGCCACCCACCGGGAACCAGTATAGGTCCTGAACCAAAATTTTGGACTTGAGTTCAGCTCACAAAAAATGAGTTGAAAATGGAGCTCAGGGGCACAGCAATTCAAAAATTGTCAGAGTAATAAAGGACAACTATCATCCAAAAATCTGTTGAGGGACGGCAACCAGGTGGACTCGAAAGAGAGGCAGAATAGCAGTAAGCAGATTTCATGAGGTACGTTGGAATTGCCTTTAAAGCACAGGACGAAGGGCACAACTTCGACAATGATGAACTTGGCCAAAAAGGGCGTATGCGTTTTCACCTGAATATATTGAGCAGAAAACGCATACGCCCTTTTTGGCCAAGCAAGCAAGCAGGCAATGCAAATCTGCACTACAAAGAAGTATCACTTCCCACCAGTCAAAAGGGACATCCACAAAATGGGTAAAAACCAGAAAGGCAAGATAGGCCCTGGAGAACAGGGAGCCTTGTTATGCTGATGGGCAGGATGTAAATTGCCAACTGCCTCTCCAGAGGAGTGCATTGTGTTCCCTAAAACAAGTAAACAACAGAGCTACAGAGCCAAGGGCACTTCCAGTCTAGGGAATATACCTTTGGATAACGGAAAATTAATAACACAGAGACACCACCAATTTTAGGGCTGCCCTGCTTACAAGAACCTCAACTTGGGTACACCTTAAATATCCCTGGAAATATAAAAAATGGTCCAAAAAATTGTGGTACTTACGTATGATGGAATATCCCTCAGCCATGAAATCAATATCATAAGACCAGTAGTAGCAAAATGAGTGGATTCAGGTACGATGATTCTAAGTGAAATAAGTCACACAGAAAAAGAAACTTATCATAAGATATCACTTATGAAGATCCTGTGAACATGACTGCACTTCAACTGAGTTAGGGAGGAGAACAGAGTCTCACATTTAGAAAACAGTCTTATGCCTTCTTAAGGGGGAATGGGAGGTGGGATGATGCATTAAACGAGAGTTTGATATAAGCACTGGTACCGTTCCAAAAACCAACTATGGAATAGACAAGACCTACACCTTCCTCAGTGAAAGGGACTCAAAACCCCATATTTCCTGCAGAGGAATATACCTGACTAGTAAGAATCATAAAACCTATGTATTGATATGTCTGTGTAAGGAATCAAGTGTGTCTACAATGGCAAAAACATGGCAGCGAGAATCAGCTCAAACCCACTATATAAAGGAATTTCAAAAACAAAACAAAAAAACAGGGAAATTCTTGACAATTCCTTCAGGGTCTCTGATGAAACCTGGAATGACCCTATCTACAATGACAGCTGGATGTGGCATAAGGCTGGACACTTGGGACTGTGAGGATTGGTGAGATTGGGTGAGAAAATGCAGACCCTTTAAAGCAATAATTCATGGCACCCATTCCATGGGTCCCAACTCTCCAGGTTATAGGGAATATTACTAAAGCTATAACATGTACGGGAAACCTAGAGAATGGACACACTGTGAATACGAAAGGTTTCTAAATCTTAACGAATACTCCCTCTCCTGGTGCTCCGGTTTGAATTCCAACTGCTTTACTATCAATCTCCCAACTTGGAGAGACAGCCCCTTTAACCTCCTGTTCGCGCAAGTTGCCAATTTGGCCGAGGGTGAAAGGGAAGAGTGAGAACCAATGAGAGAATAGCTGCTAGGCATTTGGACGGGCACAGGTCACTCTAATTTCCCGGCAGGAAGATGAATTAACAAAAGTCTCAGCCAGCCAGCGGGAACCAGTATAGGTCCTGAATCAAAACTTTGGACTTGCGTTCAGCTCACAAAAAACGAGTTGAAAAATGGAGCTCAGGGGCACAGCAATTCACAAACTGTCAGAGTAAGAAAGGACAACTATCGTCCAAAAATCTGTTGAGGGAAGGCAACGAGGTGGACTTGAAAGAGAGGCAGAATAGGAGGAAACAGATTTCATGAGGTACGTTGGAATTGCCTTTAAAGCACAGGACGAGGGGCACAACTTCGACAATGATGCTCTGGGCCAAAAAGGGCGTATGCGTTTTCTCCTGAATATATTCAGGAGAAAACGCATACGCCCTTTTTGGCCAAGAAAGGAAGCGGGCAAAGCAAATCTGCACTACAAAGAAGTATCACTTCCCACCAGGCAAATGGGACATCCACAAAATGGGTAAAAACCACAAAGGCAAGACAGGCCCTGGAGAACAGGGAGCCTTGTTATGCTGATGGGCGGGATGTAAATTGCCAACTGCCTCTCTGGAGGAGTGCATTGTGTTCCCTAAAACAGGTAAACAATGGAGCTACAGAGCCAAGGGCGCTACCAGTCTAGGGAATATACCTTGGGAAAACCGAAAATCAATAAGACACAGCCACCCCCAAACTTAGGGCTGCACTGCTTACAAGAACCTCAACTTGGGTACACCTTAAATATCCCTGGAAATATAAAAATGGTTTAAAAAATTGAGGTACTTACGTACGATGCAATATCCCTCAGCCATGAAATCAATGTCATAAGACCAGTAGCAGCAAAATGAGTGGATTCAGGTACGATGATTCTAAGTGAAATAAGTCACACAGAAAAAGAAACTTATCATGAGATATCACTTATGAAGATCCTGTAAACATGGCTACGCTTGAACTGAGTTAGGAAAGAGAACAGAGTCTCACATTTAGAAAACACTCTTATGCCTGCTAAAGGGGGATGGAGAGGTGGGGTGATGCATAAAACAAGAGTTAGATAAAAGCACAGGTACCGTTCCAAAACCAACTATGGAATAGACAAGACCTACACCTTCCTCAGTGAAAGGGACTCAAAACCCCATATTTCCCGCAGAGGAATATATCTGACTAGTAAGAATCTTAAAACCTATTTATTGATATGTCTGCATAAGGGAATCAAGTGTGTCTAGACTGGCATAAACATGGCAGCGAGAATCAGCTCAAACCCACTATAAAAAGGAATTTCAAAAACAAAACAAGTAAACAGGGAAATTCTTGACAATTCCTTCATGGTCTCTGATGAAACCTGGAATGACCCTATCTACAATGACAGCTGGATGTGGCATAAGGGTGGACACTTGGGGCTAAGAGGATTGGTGAGATGGCGTGAGCAAATGCAGACCCTTTAAAGCAATAATGCATGGCACCCATTCCATGGGTCCCAGCTCTCCAGGTTGAAGGGAATATTACTACAGTTATAACATGTATGGGAAACCTAGAGAATGGACACACTGGGAATATGAAAGGTTTCTAAAACTCAAGGAATATTCCCTCTCCTGGTCCTCCGGTTTGACATTCCAACTGCCTTACTATCAATCTCCCAACTTGGAGAGATAGCCCCTTTACCCTCCTGGTTCGCACAGGTAGCCAATTTGGCAGAGGATGAAAGGGAAGATGGAGAGCCAATGAGAGAGTAGCTGTTAGGCATTTGGACGGGCACATGTCACTCTAATTTCCCGTCAGGAAGTAGAATTAACCAAAGTCTCAGCCACCCACCGGGAACCAGTATAGGTCCTGAACCAAAATTTTGGACTTGAGTTCAGCTCACAAAAAATGAGTTGAAAATGGAGCTCAGGGGCACAGCAATTCAAAAATTGTCAGAGTAATAAAGGACAACTATCATCCAAAAATCTGTTGAGGGACGGCAACCAGGTGGACTCGAAAGAGAGGCAGAATAGCAGTAAGCAGATTTCATGAGGTACGTTGGAATTGCCTTTAAAGCACAGGACGAAGGGCACAACTTCGACAATGATGCACTTGGCCAAAAAGGGCGTATGCGTTTTCACCTGAATATATTGAGCAGAAAACGCATACGCCCTTTTTGGCCAAGCAAGCAAGCAGGCAATGCAAATCTGCACTACAAAGAAGTATCACTTCCCACCAGTCAAAAGGGACATCCACAAAATGGGTAAAAACCAGAAAGGCAAGACAGGCCCTGGAGAACAGGGAGCCTTGTTATGCTGATGGGCAGGATGTAAATTACCAACTGCCTCTCCAGAGGAGTGCATTGTGTTCCCTAAAACAAGTAAACAACAGAGCTACAGAGCCAAGGGCACTTCCAGTCTAGGGAATATACCTTTGGATAACGGAAAATTAATAACACAGAGACACCACCAATTTTAGGGCTGCCCTGCTTACAAGAACCTCAACTTGGGTACACCTTAAATATCCCTGGAAATATAAAAAATGGTCCAAAAAATTGTGGTACTTACGTATGATGGAATATCCCTCAGCCATGAAATCAATATCATAAGACCAGTAGTAGCAAAATGAGTGGATTCAGGTACGATGATTCTAAGTGAAATAAGTCACACAGAAAAAGAAACTTATCATAAGATATCACTTATGAAGATCCTGTGAACATGACTGCACTTCAACTGAGTTAGGGAGGAGAACAGAGTCTCACATTTAGAAAACAGTCTTATGCCTTCTTAAGGGCGAATGGGAGGTGGGATGATGCATTAAACGAGAGTTTGATATAAGCACTGGTACCGTTCCAAAAACCAACTATGGAATAGACAAGACCTACACCTTCCTCAGTGAAAGGGACTCAAAACCCCATATTTCCTGCAGAGGAATATACCTGACTAGTAAGAATCATAAAACCTATGTATTGATATGTCTGTGTAAGGAATCAAGTGTGTCTACAATGGCAAAAACATGGCAGCGAGAATCAGCTCAAACCCACTATATAAAGGAATTTCAAAAACAAAACAAAAAAACAGGGAAATTCTTGACAATTCCTTCAGGGTCTCTGATGAAACCTGGAATGACCCTATCTACAATGACAGCTGGATGTGGCATAAGGCTGGACACTTGGGACTGTGAGGATTGGTGAGATTGGGTGAGAAAATGCCGACCCTTTAAAGCAATAATTCATGGCACCCATTCCATGGGTCCCAACTCTCCAGGTTATAGGGAATATTACTAAAGCTATAACATGTACGGGAAACCTAGAGAATGGACACACTGTGAATACGAAAGGTTTCTAAATCTTAACGAATACTCCCTCTCCTGGTGCTCCGGTTTGAATTCCAACTGCTTTACTATCAATCTCCCAACTTGGAGAGACAGCCCCTTTAACCTCCTGTTCGCGCAAGTTGCCAATTTGGCCGAGGGTGAAAGGGAAGAGTGAGAACCAATGAGAGAATAGTTGCTAGGCATTTGGACGGGCACAGGTCACTCTAATTTCCCGGCAGGAAGATGAATTAACAAAAGTCTCAGCCAGCCAGCGGGAACCAGTATAGGTCCTGAATCAAAACTTTGGACTTGCGTTCAGCTCACAAAAAACGAGTTGAAAAATGGAGCTCAGGGGCACAGCAATTCACAAACTGTCAGAGTAAGAAAGGACAACTATCGTCCAAAAATCTGTTGAGGGAAGGCAACGAGGTGGACTTGAAAGAGAGGCAGAATAGGAGGAAACAGATTTCATGAGGTACGTTGGAATTGCCTTTAAAGCACAGGACGAGGGGCACAACTTCGACAATGATGCTCTGGGCCAAAAAGGGCGTATGCGTTTTCTCCTGAATATATTCAGGAGAAAACGCATACGCCCTTTTTGGCCAAGAAAGGAAGCGGGCAAAGCAAATCTGCACTACAAAGAAGTATCACTTCCCACCAGGCAAATGGGACATCCACAAAATGGGTAAAAACCACAAAGGCAAGACAGGCCCTGGAGAACAGGGAGCCTTGTTATGCTGATGGGCGGGATGTAAATTGCCAACTGCCTCTCTGGAGGAGTGCATTGTGTTCCCTAAAACAGGTAAACAATGGAGCTACAGAGCCAAGGGCGCTACCAGTCTAGGGAATATACCTTGGGAAAACCGAAAATCAATAAGACACAGCCACCCCCAAACTTAGGGCTGCACTGCTTACAAGAACCTCAACTTGGGTACACCTTAAATATCCCTGGAAATATAAAAATGGTTTAAAAAATTGAGGTACTTACGTACGATGCAATATCCCTCAGCCATGAAATCAATGTCATAAGACCAGTAGCAGCAAAATGAGTGGATTCAGGTACGATGATTCTAAGTGAAATAAGTCACACAGAAAAAGAAACTTATCATGAGATATCACTTATGAAGATCCTGTAAACATGGCTACGCTTGAACTGAGTTAGGAAAGAGAACAGAGTCTCACATTTAGAAAACACTCTTATGCCTGCTAAAGGGGGATGGAGAGGTGGGGTGATGCATAAAACAAGAGTTAGATAAAAGCACAGGTACCGTTCCAAAACCAACTATGGAATAGACAAGACCTACACCTTCCTCAGTGAAAGGGACTCAAAACCCCATATTTCCCGCAGAGGAATATATCTGACTAGTAAGAATCTTAAAACCTATTTATTGATATGTCTGCATAAGGGAATCAAGTGTGTCTAGACTGGCATAAACATGGCAGCGAGAATCAGCTCAAACCCACTATAAAAAGGAATTTCAAAAACAAAACAAGTAAACAGGGAAATTCTTGACAATTCCTTCATGGTCTCTGATGAAACCTGGAATGACCCTATCTACAATGACAGCTGGATGTGGCATAAGGGTGGACACTTGGGGCTAAGAGGATTGGTGAGATTGCGTGAGCAAATGCAGACCCTTTAAAGCAATAATGCATGGCACCCATTCCATGGGTCCCAGCTCTCCAGGTTGAAGGGAATATTACTACAGTTATAACATGTATGGGAAACCTAGAGAATGGACACACTGGGAATATGAAAGGTTTCTAAAACTCAAGGAATATTCCCTCTCCTGGTCCTCCGGTTTGACATTCCAACTGCCTTACTATCAATCTCCCAACTTGGAGAGATAGCCCCTTTACCCTCCTGGTTCGCACAGGTAGCCAATTTGGCAGAGGATGAAAGGGAAGATGGAGAGCCAATGAGAGAGTAGCTGTTAGGCATTTGGACGGGCACATGTCACTCTAATTTCCCGTCAGGAAGAAGAATTAACCAAAGTCTCAGCCACCCACCGGGAACCAGTATAGGTCCTGAACCAAAATTTTGGACTTGAGTTCAGCTCACAAAAAATGAGTTGAAAATGGAGCTCAGGGGCACAGCAATTCAAAAACTGTCAGAGTAATAAAGGACTACTATAATCCAAAAATCTGTTGAGGGAAGGCAACGAGGTGGACTCGAAAGAGAGGCAGAATAGCAGTAAGCAGATTTCATGAGGTACGTTGGAATTGCCTTTAAAGCACAGGACGAAGGGCACAACTTCGACAATGATGCACTTGGCTAAAAAGGGCGTATGCGTTTTCACCTGAATATATTGAGCAGAAAACGCATACGCCCTTTTTGGCCAAGCAAGCAAGCAGGCAATGCAAATCTGCACTACAAAGAAGTATCACTTCCCACCAGTCAAAAGGGACATCCACAAAATGGGTAAAAACCAGAAAGGCAAGACAGGCCCTGGAGAACAGGGAGCCTTGTTATGCTGATGGGCAGGATGTAAATTACCAACTGCCTCTCCAGAGGAGTGCATTGTGTTCCCTAAAACAAGTAAACAACAGAGCTACAGAGCCAAGGGCACTTCCAGTCTAGGGAATATACCTTTGGATAACGGAAAATTAATAACACAGAGACACCACCAATTTTAGGGCTGCCCTGCTTACAAGAACCTCAACTTGGGTACACCTTAAATATCCCTGGAAATATAAAAAATGGTCCAAAAAATTGTGGTACTTACGTATGATGGAATATCCCTCAGCCATGAAATCAATATCATAAGACCAGTAGTAGCAAAATGAGTGGATTCAGGTACGATGATTCTAAGTGAAATAAGTCACACAGAAAAAGAAACTTATCATAAGATATCACTTATGAAGATCCTGTAAACATGACTGCACTTCAACTGAGTAAGGGAGGAGAACAGAGTCTCACATTTAGAAAACAGTCTTATGCCTTCTTAAGGGGGAAGGAGAGGTGGGATGATGCATAAAACCAGAGTTTGATATAAGCACTGGTACCGTTCCAAAAACCAACTATGGAATAGACAAGACCTACACCTTCATGAGTGAAAGGGACTCAAAACCCCATATTTCCTGCAGAGGAATATATCTGACTAGTAAGAATCATAAAACCTATGTATTGATATGTCTGTGTAAGGGAATCAAGTGTGTCTAGAATGGCATCAACATGGCAGCGAGAATCAGCTCAAACCCACTATATAAAGGAATTTCAAAAACAAAACAAAAAAACAGGGAAATTCTTGACAATTCCTTCAGGGTCTCTGATGAAACCTGGAATGACCCTATCTACAATGACAGCTGGATGTGGCATAAGGCTGGACACTTGGGACTGTGAGGATTGGTGAGATTGGGTGAGAAAATGCAGACCCTTTAAAGCAATAATTCATGGCACCCATTCCATGGGTCCCAACTCTCCAGGTTATAGGGAATATTACTAAAGCTATAACATGTACGGGAAACCTAGAGAATGGACACACTGTGAATACGAAAGGTTTCTAAATCTTAACGAATACTCCCTCTCCTGGTGCTCCGGTTTGAATTCCAACTGCTTTACTATCAATCTCCCAACTTGGAGAGACAGCCCCTTTAACCTCCTGTTCGCACAAGTTGCCAATTTGGCCGAGGGTGAAAGGGAAGAGTGAGAACCAATGAGAGAATAGCTGCTAGGCATTTGGACGGGCACAGGTCACTCTAATTTCCCGGCAGGAAGATGAATTAACAAAAGTCTCAGCCAGCCAGCGGGAACCAGTATAGGTCCTGAATCAAAACTTTGGACTTGCGTTCAGCTCACAAAAAACGAGTTGAAAAATGGAGCTCAGGGGCACAGCAATTCACAAACTGTCAGAGTAAGAAAGGACAACTATCGTCCAGAAATCTGTTGAGGGAAGGCAACGAGGTGGACTTGAACGAGAGGCAGAATAGGAGGAAACAGATTTCATGAGGTACGTTGGAATTGCCTTTAAAGCACAGGACGAGGGGCACAACTTCGACAATGATGCTCTGGGCCAAAAAGGGCGTATGCGTTTTCTCCTGAATATATTCAGGAGAAAACACATACGCCCTTTTTGGCCAAGAAAGGAAGCGGGCAATGCAAATCTGCACTACAAAGAAGTATCAATTCCAACCAGGCAAATGGGACATCCACAAAATGGGTAAAAACCACAAAGGCAAGACAGGCCCTGGAGAACAGGGAGCCTTGTTATGCTGATGGGCGGGATGTAAATTGCCAACTGCCTCTCTGGAGGAGTGCATTGTGTTCCCTAAAACAGGTAAACAATGGAGCTACAGAGCCAAGGGCGCTACCAGTCTAGGGAATATACCTTGGGAAAACCGAAAATCAATAAGACACAGCCACCCCCAAACTTAGGGCTGCACTGCTTACAAGAACCTCAACTTGGGTACACCTTAAATATCCCTGGAAATATAAAAATGGTTTAAAAAATTGTGGTACTTACGTACGATGCAATATCCCTCAGCCATGAAATCAATGTCATAAGACCAGTAGCAGCAAAATGAGTGGATTCAGGTACGATGATTCTAAGTGAAATAAGTCACACAGAAAAAGAAACTTATCATGAGATATCCCTTATGAAGATCCTGTAAACATGGCTACGCTTGAACTGAGTTAGGAAAGAGAACAGAGTCTCACATTTAGAAAACACTCTTATGCCTGCTAAAGGGGGATGGAGAGGTGGGGTGATGCATAAAACAAGAGTTAGATAAAAGCACAGGTACCGTTCCAAAACCAACTATGGAATAGACAAGACCTACACCTTCCTCAGTGAAAGGGACTCAAAACCCCATATTTCCCGCAGAGGAATATATCTGACTAGTAAGAATCTTAAAACCTATTTATTGATATGTCTGCATAAGGGAATCAAGTGTGTCTAGACTGGCATAAACATGGCAGCGAGAATCAGCTCAAATCCACTATAAAAAGGAATTTCAAAAACAAAACAAGTAAACAGGGAAATTCTTGACAATTCCTTCATGGTCTCTGATGAAACCTGGAATGACCCTATCTACAATGACAGCTGGATGTGGCATAAGGGTGGACACTTGGGGCTAAGAGGATTGGTGAGATTGCGTGAGCAAATGCAGACCCTTTAAAGCAATAATGCATGGCACCCATTCCATGGGTCCCAGCTCTCCAGGTTGAAGGGAATATTACTACAGTTATAACATGTATGGGAAACCTAGAGAATGGACACACTGGGAATATGAAAGGTTTCTAAAACTCAAGGAATATTCCCTCTCCTGGTCCTCCGGTTTGACATTCCAACTGCCTTACTATCAATCTCCCAACTTGGAGAGATAGCCGCTTTACCCTCCTGGTTCGCACAGGTAGCCAATTTGGCAGAGGATGAAAGGGAAGATGGAGAGCCAATGAGAGAGTAGCTGTTAGGCATTTGGACGGGCACATGTCACTCTAATTTCCCGTCAGGAAGAAGAATTAACCAAAGTCTCAGCCACCCACCGGGAACCAGTATAGGTCCTGAACCAAAATTTTGGACTTGAGTTCAGCTCACAAAAAATGAGTTGAAAATGGAGCTCAGGGGCACAGCAATTCAAAAATTGTCAGAGTAATAAAGGACAACTATCATCCAAAAATCTGTTGAGGGACGGCAACCAGGTGGACTCGAAAGAGAGGCAGAATAGCAGTAAGCAGATTTCATGAGGTACGTTGGAATTGCCTTTAAAGCACAGGACGAAGGGCACAACTTCGACAATGATGCACTTGGCCAAAAAGGGTGTATGCGTTTTCACCTGAATATATTGAGCAGAAAACGCATACGCCCTTTTTGGCCAAGCAAGCAAGCAGGCAATGCAAATCTGCACTACAAAGAAGTATCACTTCCCACCAGTCAAAAGGGACATCCACAAAATGGGTAAAAACCAGAAAGGCAAGATAGGCCCTGGAGAACAGGGAGCCTTGTTATGCTGATGGGCAGGATGTAAATTGCCAACTGCCTCTCCAGAGGAGTGCATTGTGTTCCCTAAAACAAGTAAACAACAGAGCTACAGAGCCAAGGGCACTTCCAGTCTAGGGAATATACCTTTGGATAATGGAAAATTAATAACACAGAGACACCACCAATTTTAGGGCTGCCCTGCTTACAAGAACCTCAACTTGGGTACACCTTAAATATCCCTGGAAATATAAAAAATGGTCCAAAAAATTGTGGTACATACGTATGATGGAATATCCCTCAGCCATGAAATCAATATCATAAGACCAGTAGTAGCAAAATGAGTGGATTCAGGTACGATGATTCTAAGTGAAATAAGTCACACAGAAAAAGAAACTTATCATAAGATATCACTTATGAAGATCCTGTGAACATGACTGCACTTCAACTGAGTTAGGGAGGAGAACAGAGTCTCACATTTAGAAAACAGTCTTATGCCTTCTTAAGGGGGAATGGGAGGTGGGATGATGCATTAAACGAGAGTTTGATATAAGCACTGGTACCGTTCCAAAAACCAACTATGGAATAGACAAGACCTACACCTTCCTCAGTGAAAGGGACTCAAAACCCCATATTTCCTGCAGAGGAATATACCTGACTAGTAAGAATCATAAAACCTATGTATTGATATGTCTGTGTAAGGAATCAAGTGTGTCTACAATGCCAAAAACATGGCAGCGAGAATCAGCTCAAACCCACTATATAAAGGAATTTCAAAAACAAAACAAAAAAACAGGGAAATTCTTGACAATTCCTTCAGGGTCTCTGATGAAACCTGGAATGACCCTATCTACAATGACAGCTGGATGTGGCATAAGGCTGGACACTTGGGACTGTGAGGATTGGTGAGATTGGGTGAGAAAATGCAGACCCTTTAAAGCAATAATTCATGGCACCCATTCCATGGGTCCCAACTCTCCAGGTTATAGGGAATATTACTAAAGCTATAACATGTACGGGAAACCTAGAGAATGGACACACTGTGAATACGAAAGGTTTCTAAATCTTAACGAATACTCCCTCTCCTGGTGCTCCGGTTTGAATTCCAACTGCTTTACTATCAATCTCCCAACTTGGAGAGACAGCCCCTTTAACCTCCTGTTCGCACAAGTTGCCAATTTGGCCGAGGGTGAAAGGGAAGAGTGAGAACCAATGAGAGAATAGCTGCTAGGCATTTGGACGGGCACAGGTCACTCTAATTTCCCGGCAGGAAGATGAATTAACAAAAGTCTCAGCCAGCCAGCGGGAACCAGTATAGGTCCTGAATCAAAACTTTGGAATTGCGTTCAGCTCACAAAAAACGAGTTGAAAAATGGAGCTCAGGGGCACAGCAATTCACAAACTGTCAGAGTAAGAAAGGACAACTATCGTCCAAAAATCTGTTGAGGGAAGGCAACGAGGTGGACTTGAACGAGAGGCAGAATAGGAGGAAACAGATTTCATGAGGTACGTTGGAATTGCCTTTAAAGCACAGGACGAGGGGCACAACTTCGACAATGATGCTCTGGGCCAAAAAGGGCGTATGCGTTTTCTCCTGAATATATTCAGGAGAAAACGCATACGCCCTTTTTGGCCAAGAAAGGAAGCGTGCAATGCAAATCTGCACTACAAAGAAGTATCACTTCCAGCCAGGCAAATGGGACATCCACAAAATGGGTAAAAACCACAAAGGCAAGACAGGCCCTGGAGAACAGGGAGCCTTGTTATGCTGATGGGCGGGATGTAAATTGCCAACTGCCTCTCTGGAGGAGTGCATTGTGTTCCCTAAAACAGGTAAACAATGGAGCTACAGAGCCAAGGGCGCTACCAGTCTAGGGAATATACCTTGGGAAAACCGAAAATCAATAAGACACAGCCACCCCCAAACTTAGGGCTGCACTGCTTACAAGAACCTCAACTTGGGTACACCTTAAATATCCCTGGAAATATAAAAATGGTTTAAAAAATTGTGGTACTTACGTACGATGCAATATCCCTCAGCCATGAAATCAATGTCATAAGACCAGTAGCAGCAAAATGAGTGGATTCAGGTACGATGATTCTAAGTGAAATAAGTCACACAGAAAAAGAAACTTATCATGAGATATCCCTTATGAAGATCCTGTAAACATGGCTACGCTTGAACTGAGTTAGGAAAGAGAACAGAGTCTCACATTTAGAAAACACTCTTATGCCTGCTAAAGGGGGATGGAGAGGTGGGGTGATGCATAAAACAAGAGTTAGATAAAAGCACAGGTACCGTTCCAAAACCAACTATGGAATAGACAAGACCTACACCTTCCTCAGTGAAAGGGACTCAAAACCCCATATTTCCCGCAGAGGAATATATCTGACTAGTAAGAATCTTAAAACCTATTTATTGATATGTCTGCATAAGGGAATCAAGTGTGTCTAGACTGGCATAAACATGGCAGCGAGAATCAGCTCAAATCCACTATAAAAAGGAATTTCAAAAACAAAACAAGTAAACAGGGAAATTCTTGACAATTCCTTCATGGTCTCTGATGAAACCTGGAATGACCCTATCTACAATGACAGCTGGATGTGGCATAAGGGTGGACACTTGGGGCTAAGAGGATTGGTGAGATTGCGTGAGCAAATGCAGACCCTTTAAAGCAATAATGCATGGCACCCATTCCATGGGTCCCAGCTCTCCAGGTTGATGGGAATATTACTACAGTTATAACATGTATGGGAAACCTAGAGAATGGACACACTGGGAATATGAAAGGTTTCTAAAACTCAAGGAATATTCCCTCTCCTGGTCCTCCGGTTTGACATTCCAACTGCCTTACTATCAATCTCCCAACTTGGAGAGATAGCCCCTTTACCCTCCTGGTTCGCACAGGTAGCCAATTTGGCAGAGGATGAAAGGGAAGATGGAGAGCCAATGAGAGAGTAGCTGTTAGGCATTTGGACGGGCACATGTCACTCTAATTTCCCGTCAGGAAGAAGAATTAACCAAAGTCTCAGCCACCCACCGGGAACCAGTATAGGTCCTGAACCAAAATTTTGGACTTGAGTTCAGCTCACAAAAAATGAGTTGAAAATGGAGCTCAGGGGCACAGCAATTCAAAAATTGTCAGAGTAATAAAGGACAACTATCATCCAAAAATCTGTTGAGGGACGGCAACCAGGTGGACTCGAAAGAGAGGCAGAATAGCAGTAAGCAGATTTCATGAGGTACGTTGGAATTGCCTTTAAAGCACAGGACGAAGGGCACAACTTCGACAATGATGCACTTGGCCAAAAAGGGTGTATGCGTTTTCACCTGAATATATTGAGCAGAAAACGCATACACCCTTTTTGGCCAAGCAAGCAAGCAGGCAATGCAAATCTGCACTACAAAGAAGTATCACTTCCCACCAGTCAAAAGGGACATCCACAAAATGGGTAAAAACCAGAAAGGCAAGATAGGCCCTGGAGAACAGGGAGCCTTGTTATGCTGATGGGCAGGATGTAAATTGCCAACTGCCTCTCCAGAGGAGTGCATTGTGTTCCCTAAAACAAGTAAACAACAGAGCTACAGAGCCAAGGGCACTTCCAGTCTAGGGAATATACCTTTGGATAACGGAAAATTAATAACACAGAGACACCACCAATTTTAGGGCTGCCCTGCTTACAAGAACCTCAACTTGGGTACACCTTAAATATCCCTGGAAATATAAAAAATGGTCCAAAAAATTGTGGTACTTACGTATGATGGAATATCCCTCAGCCATGAAATCAATATCATAAGACCAGTAGTAGCAAAATGAGTGGATTCAGGTACGATGATTCTAAGTGAAATAAGTCACACAGAAAAAGAAACTTATCATAAGATATCACTTATGAAGATCCTGTGAACATGACTGCACTTCAACTGAGTTAGGGAGGAGAACAGAGTCTCACATTTAGAAAACAGTCTTATGCCTTCTTAAGGGGGAATGGGAGGTGGGATGATGCATTAAACGAGAGTTTGATATAAGCACTGGTACCGTTCCAAAAACCAACTATGGAATAGACAAGACCTACACCTTCCTCAGTGAAAGGGACTCAAAACCCCATATTTCCCGCAGAGGAATATATCTGACTAGTAAGAATCTTAAAACCTATTTATTGATATGTCTGCATAAGGGAATCAAGTGTGTCTAGACTGGCATAAACATGGCAGCGAGAATCAGCTCAAACCCACTATAAAAAGGAATTTCAAAAACAAAACAAGTAAACAGGGAAATTCTTGACAATTCCTTCAGGGTCTCTGATGAAACCTGGAATGACCCTATCTACAATGACAGCTGGATGTGGCATAAAGGTGGACACTTGGGGCTAAGAGGATTGGTGAGATGGCGTGAGCAAATGCAGACCCTTTAAAGCAATAATGCATGGCACCCATTCCATGGGTCCCAGCTCTCCAGGTTGAAGGGAATATTACTACAGTTATAACATGTTTGGGAAACCTAGAGAATGGACACACTGGGAATATGAAAGGTTTCTAAAACTCAAGGAATATTCCCTCTCCTGGTCCTCCGGTTTGACATTCCAACTGCCTTACTATCAATCTCCCAACTTGGAGAGATAGCCCCTTTACCCTCCTGGTTCGCACAGGTAGCCAATATGGCAGAGGATGAAAGGGAAGATGGAGAGCCAATGAGAGAGTAGCTGTTAGGCATTTGGACGGGCACATGTCACTCTAATTTCCCGTCAGGAAGAAGAATTAACCAAAGTCTCAGCCACCCACCGGGAACCAGTATAGGTCCTGAACCAAAATTTTGGACTTGAGTTCAGCTCACAAAAAATGAGTTGAAAATGGAGCTCAGGGGCACAGCAATTCAAAAACTGTCAGAGTAATAAAGGACAACTATCATCCAAAAATCTGTTGAGGGAAGGCAACAGGGTGGACTCGAAAGAGAGGCAGAATAGCAGTAAGCAGATTTCATGAGGTACGTTGGAATTGCCTTTAAAGCACAGGACGAAGGGCACAACTTCGACAATGATGCACTTGGCCAAAAAGGGCGTATGCGTTTTCACCTGAATATATTGAGCAGAAAACGCATACGCCCTTTTTGGCCAAGCAAGCAAGCAGGCAATGCAAATCTGCACTACAAAGAAGTATCACTTCCCACCAGTCAAAAGGGACATCCACAAAATGGGTAAAAACCAGAAAGGCAAGATAGGCCCTGGAGAACAGGGAGCCTTGTTATGCTGATGGGCAGGATGTAAATTGCCAACTGCCTCTCCAGAGGAGTGCATTGTGTTCCCTAAAACAAGTAAACAACAGAGCTACAGAGCCAAGGGCACTTCCAGTCTAGGGAATATACCTTTGGATAACGGAAAATTAATAACACAGAGACACCACCAATTTTAGGGCTGCCCTGCTTACAAGAACCTCAACTTGGGTACACCTTAAATATCCCTGGAAATATAAAAAATGGTCCAAAAAATTGTGGTACTTACGTATGATGGAATATCCCTCAGCCATGAAATCAATATCATAAGACCAGTAGTAGCAAAATGAGTGGATTCAGGTACGATGATTCTAAGTGAAATAAGTCACACAGAAAAAGAAACTTATCATAAGATATCACTTATGAAGATCCTGTGAACATGACTGCACTTCAACTGAGTTAGGGAGGAGAACAGAGTCTCACATTTAGAAAACAGTCTTATGCCTTCTTAAGGGGGAATGGGAGGTGGGATGATGCATTAAACGAGAGTTTGATATAAGCACTGGTACCGTTCCAAAAACCAACTATGGAATAGACAAGACCTACACCTTCCTCAGTGAAAGGGACTCAAAACCCCATATTTCCTGCAGAGGAATATACCTGACTAGTAAGAATCATAAAACCTATGTATTGATATGTCTGTGTAAGGAATCAAGTGTGTCTACAATGGCAAAAACATGGCAGCGAGAATCAGCTCAAACCCACTATATAAAGGAATTTCAAAAACAAAACAAAAAAACAGGGAAATTCTTGACAATTCCTTCAGGGTCTCTGATGAAACCTGGAATGACCCTATCTACAATGACAGCTGGATGTGGCATAAGGCTGGACACTTGGGACTGTGAGGATTGGTGAGATTGGGTGAGAAAATGCCGACCCTTTAAAGCAATAATTCATGGCACCCATTCCATGGGTCCCAACTCTCCAGGTTATAGGGAATATTACTAAAGCTATAACATGTACGGGAAACCTAGAGAATGGACACACTGTGAATACGAAAGGTTTCTAAATCTTAACGAATACTCCCTCTCCTGGTGCTCCGGTTTCAATTCCAACTGCTTTACTATCAATCTCCCAACTTGGAGAGACAGCCCCTTTAACCTCCTGTTCGCACAAGTTGCCAATTTGGCCGAGGGTGAAAGGGAAGAGTGAGAACCAATGAGAGAATAGCTGCTAGGCATTTGGACGGGCACAGGTCACTCTAATTTCCCGGCAGGAAGATGAATTAACAAAAGTCTCAGCCAGCCAGCGGGAACCAGTATAGGTCCTGAATCAAAACTTTGGACTTGCGTTCAGCTCACAAAAAACGAGTTGAAAAATGGAGCTCAGGGGCACAGCAATTCACAAACTGTCAGAGTAAGAAAGGACAACTATCGTCCAAAAATCTGTTGAGGGAAGGCAACGAGGTGGACTTGAAAGAGAGGCAGAATAGGAGGAAACAGATTTCATGAGGTACGTTGGAATTGCCTTTAAAGCACAGGACGAGGGGCACAACTTCGACAATGATGCTCTGGGCCAAAAAGGGCGTATGCGTTTTCTCCTGAATATATTCAGGAGAAAACGCATACGCCCTTTTTGGCCAAGAAAGGAAGCGGGCAAAGCAAATCTGCACTACAAAGAAGTATCACTTCCCACCAGGCAAATGGGACATCCACAAAATGGGTAAAAACCACAAAGGCAAGACAGGCCCTGGAGAACAGGGAGCCTTGTTATGCTGATGGGCGGGATGTAAATTGCCAACTGCCTCTCTGGAGGAGTGCATTGTGTTCCCTAAAACAGGTAAACAATGGAGCTACAGAGCCAAGGGCGCTACCAGTCTAGGGAATATACCTTGGGAAAACCGAAAATCAATAAGACACAGCCACCCCCAAACTTAGGGCTGCACTGCTTACAAGAACCTCAACTTGGGTACACCTTAAATATCCCTGGAAATATAAAAATGGTTTAAAAAATTGAGGTACTTACGTACGATGCAATATCCCTCAGCCATGAAATCAATGTCATAAGACCAGTAGCAGCAAAATGAGTGGATTCAGGTACGATGATTCTAAGTGAAATAAGTCACACAGAAAAAGAAACTTATCATGAGATATCACTTATGAAGATCCTGTAAACATGGCTACGCTTGAACTGAGTTAGGAAAGAGAACAGAGTCTCACATTTAGAAAACACTCTTATGCCTGTTAAAGGGGGATGGAGAGGTGGGGTGATGCATAAAACAAGAGTTAGATAAAAGCACAGGTACCGTTCCAAAACCAACTATGGAATAGACAAGACCTACACCTTCCTCAGTGAAAGGGACTCAAAACCCCATATTTCCCGCAGAGGAATATATCTGACTAGTAAGAATCTTAAAACCTATTTATTGATATGTCTGCATAAGGGAATCAAGTGTGTCTAGACTGGCATAAACATGGCAGCGAGAATCAGCTCAAACCCACTATAAAAAGGAATTTCAAAAACAAAACAAGTAAACAGGGAAATTCTTGACAATTCCTTCATGGTCTCTGATGAAACCTGGAATGACCCTATCTACAATGACAGCTGGATGTGGCATAAGGGTGGACACTTGGGGCTAAGAGGATTGGTGAGATTGCGTGAGCAAATGCAGACCCTTTAAAGCAATAATGCATGGCACCCATTCCATGGGTCCCAGCTCTCCAGGTTGAAGGGAATATTACTACAGTTATAACATGTATGGGAAACCTAGAGAATGGACACACTGGGAATATGAAAGTTTTCTAAAACTCAAGGAATATTCCCTCTCCTGGTCCTCCGGTTTGACATTCCAACTGCCTTACTATCAATCTCCCAACTTGGAGAGATAGCCCCTTTACCCTCCTGGTTCGCACAGGTAGCCAATTTGGCAGAGGATGAAAGGGAAGATGGAGAGCCAATGAGAGAGTAGCTGTTAGGCATTTGGACGGGCACATGTCACTCTAATTTCCCGTCAGGAAGTAGAATTAACCAAAGTCTCAGCCACCCACCGGGAACCAGTATAGGTCCTGAACCAAAATTTTGGACTTGAGTTCAGCTCACAAAAAATGAGTTGAAAATGGAGCTCAGGGGCACAGCAATTCAAAAATTGTCAGAGTAATAAAGGACAACTATCATCCAAAAATCTGTTGAGGGACGGCAACCAGGTGGACTCGAAAGAGAGGCAGAATAGCAGTAAGCAGATTTCATGAGGTACGTTGGAATTGCCTTTAAAGCACAGGACGAAGGGCACAACTTCGACAATGATGAACTTGGCCAAAAAGGGCGTATGCGTTTTCACCTGAATATATTGAGCAGAAAACGCATACGCCCTTTTTGGCCAAGCAAGCAAGCAGGCAATGCAAATCTGCACTACAAAGAAGTATCACTTCCCACCAGTCAAAAGGGACATCCACAAAATGGGTAAAAACCAGAAAGGCAAGATAGGCCCTGGAGAACAGGGAGCCTTGTTATGCTGATGGGCAGGATGTAAATTGCCAACTGCCTCTCCAGAGGAGTGCATTGTGTTCCCTAAAACAAGTAAACAACAGAGCTACAGAGCCAAGGGCACTTCCAGTCTAGGGAATATACCTTTGGATAACGGAAAATTAATAACACAGAGACACCACCAATTTTAGGGCTGCCCTGCTTACAAGAACCTCAACTTGGGTACACCTTAAATATCCCTGGAAATATAAAAAATGGTCCAAAAAATTGTGGTACTTACGTATGATGGAATATCCCTCAGCCATGAAATCAATATCATAAGACCAGTAGTAGCAAAATGAGTGGATTCAGGTACGATGATTCTAAGTGAAATAAGTCACACAGAAAAAGAAACTTATCATAAGATATCACTTATGAAGATCCTGTGAACATGACTGCACTTCAACTGAGTTAGGGAGGAGAACAGAGTCTCACATTTAGAAAACAGTCTTATGCCTTCTTAAGGGGGAATGGGAGGTGGGATGATGCATTAAACGAGAGTTTGATATAAGCACTGGTACCGTTCCAAAAACCAACTATGGAATAGACAAGACCTACACCTTCCTCAGTGAAAGGGACTCAAAACCCCATATTTCCTGCAGAGGAATATACCTGACTAGTAAGAATCATAAAACCTATGTATTGATATGTCTGTGTAAGGAATCAAGTGTGTCTACAATGGCAAAAACATGGCAGCGAGAATCAGCTCAAACCCACTATATAAAGGAATTTCAAAAACAAAACAAAAAAACAGGGAAATTCTTGACAATTCCTTCAGGGTCTCTGATGAAACCTGGAATGACCCTATCTACAATGACAGCTGGATGTGGCATAAGGCTGGACACTTGGGACTGTGAGGATTGGTGAGATTGGGTGAGAAAATGCAGACCCTTTAAAGCAATAATTCATGGCACCCATTCCATGGGTCCCAACTCTCCAGGTTATAGGGAATATTACTAAAGCTATAACATGTACGGGAAACCTAGAGAATGGACACACTGTGAATACGAAAGGTTTCTAAATCTTAACGAATACTCCCTCTCCTGGTGCTCCGGTTTGAATTCCAACTGCTTTACTATCAATCTCCCAACTTGGAGAGACAGCCCCTTTAACCTCCTGTTCGCGCAAGTTGCCAATTTGGCCGAGGGTGAAAGGGAAGAGTGAGAACCAATGAGAGAATAGCTGCTAGGCATTTGGACGGGCACAGGTCACTCTAATTTCCCGGCAGGAAGATGAATTAACAAAAGTCTCAGCCAGCCAGCGGGAACCAGTATAGGTCCTGAATCAAAACTTTGGACTTGCGTTCAGCTCACAAAAAACGAGTTGAAAAATGGAGCTCAGGGGCACAGCAATTCACAAACTGTCAGAGTAAGAAAGGACAACTATCGTCCAAAAATCTGTTGAGGGAAGGCAACGAGGTGGACTTGAAAGAGAGGCAGAATAGGAGGAAACAGATTTCATGAGGTACGTTGGAATTGCCTTTAAAGCACAGGACGAGGGGCACAACTTCGACAATGATGCTCTGGGCCAAAAAGGGCGTATGCGTTTTCTCCTGAATATATTCAGGAGAAAACGCATACGCCCTTTTTGGCCAAGAAAGGAAGCGGGCAAAGCAAATCTGCACTACAAAGAAGTATCACTTCCCACCAGGCAAATGGGACATCCACAAAATGGGTAAAAACCACAAAGGCAAGACAGGCCCTGGAGAACAGGGAGCCTTGTTATGCTGATGGGCGGGATGTAAATTGCCAACTGCCTCTCTGGAGGAGTGCATTGTGTTCCCTAAAACAGGTAAACAATGGAGCTACAGAGCCAAGGGCGCTACCAGTCTAGGGAATATACCTTGGGAAAACCGAAAATCAATAAGACACAGCCACCCCCAAACTTAGGGCTGCACTGCTTACAAGAACCTCAACTTGGGTACACCTTAAATATCCCTGGAAATATAAAAATGGTTTAAAAAATTGAGGTACTTACGTACGATGCAATATCCCTCAGCCATGAAATCAATGTCATAAGACCAGTAGCAGCAAAATGAGTGGATTCAGGTACGATGATTCTAAGTGAAATAAGTCACACAGAAAAAGAAACTTATCATGAGATATCACTTATGAAGATCCTGTAAACATGGCTACGCTTGAACTGAGTTAGGAAAGAGAACAGAGTCTCACATTTAGAAAACACTCTTATGCCTGCTAAAGGGGGATGGAGAGGTGGGGTGATGCATAAAACAAGAGTTAGATAAAAGCACAGGTACCGTTCCAAAACCAACTATGGAATAGACAAGACCTACACCTTCCTCAGTGAAAGGGACTCAAAACCCCATATTTCCCGCAGAGGAATATATCTGACTAGTAAGAATCTTAAAACCTATTTATTGATATGTCTGCATAAGGGAATCAAGTGTGTCTAGACTGGCATAAACATGGCAGCGAGAATCAGCTCAAACCCACTATAAAAAGGAATTTCAAAAACAAAACAAGTAAACAGGGAAATTCTTGACAATTCCTTCATGGTCTCTGATGAAACCTGGAATGACCCTATCTACAATGACAGCTGGATGTGGCATAAGGGTGGACACTTGGGGCTAAGAGGATTGGTGAGATGGCGTGAGCAAATGCAGACCCTTTAAAGCAATAATGCATGGCACCCATTCCATGGGTCCCAGCTCTCCAGGTTGAAGGGAATATTACTACAGTTATAACATGTATGGGAAACCTAGAGAATGGACACACTGGGAATATGAAAGGTTTCTAAAACTCAAGGAATATTCCCTCTCCTGGTCCTCCGGTTTGACATTCCAACTGCCTTACTATCAATCTCCCAACTTGGAGAGATAGCCCCTTTACCCTCCTGGTTCGCACAGGTAGCCAATTTGGCAGAGGATGAAAGGGAAGATGGAGAGCCAATGAGAGAGTAGCTGTTAGGCATTTGGACGGGCACATGTCACTCTAATTTCCCGTCAGGAAGTAGAATTAACCAAAGTCTCAGCCACCCACCGGGAACCAGTATAGGTCCTGAACCAAAATTTTGGACTTGAGTTCAGCTCACAAAAAATGAGTTGAAAATGGAGCTCAGGGGCACAGCAATTCAAAAATTGTCAGAGTAATAAAGGACAACTATCATCCAAAAATCTGTTGAGGGACGGCAACCAGGTGGACTCGAAAGAGAGGCAGAATAGCAGTAAGCAGATTTCATGAGGTACGTTGGAATTGCCTTTAAAGCACAGGACGAAGGGCACAACTTCGACAATGATGCACTTGGCCAAAAAGGGCGTATGCGTTTTCACCTGAATATATTGAGCAGAAAACGCATACGCCCTTTTTGGCCAAGCAAGCAAGCAGGCAATGCAAATCTGCACTACAAAGAAGTATCACTTCCCACCAGTCAAAAGGGACATCCACAAAATGGGTAAAAACCAGAAAGGCAAGACAGGCCCTGGAGAACAGGGAGCCTTGTTATGCTGATGGGCAGGATGTAAATTACCAACTGCCTCTCCAGAGGAGTGCATTGTGTTCCCTAAAACAAGTAAACAACAGAGCTACAGAGCCAAGGGCACTTCCAGTCTAGGGAATATACCTTTGGATAACGGAAAATTAATAACACAGAGACACCACCAATTTTAGGGCTGCCCTGCTTACAAGAACCTCAACTTGGGTACACCTTAAATATCCCTGGAAATATAAAAAATGGTCCAAAAAATTGTGGTACTTACGTATGATGGAATATCCCTCAGCCATGAAATCAATATCATAAGACCAGTAGTAGCAAAATGAGTGGATTCAGGTACGATGATTCTAAGTGAAATAAGTCACACAGAAAAAGAAACTTATCATAAGATATCACTTATGAAGATCCTGTGAACATGACTGCACTTCAACTGAGTTAGGGAGGAGAACAGAGTCTCACATTTAGAAAACAGTCTTATGCCTTCTTAAGGGCGAATGGGAGGTGGGATGATGCATTAAACGAGAGTTTGATATAAGCACTGGTACCGTTCCAAAAACCAACTATGGAATAGACAAGACCTACACCTTCCTCAGTGAAAGGGACTCAAAACCCCATATTTCCTGCAGAGGAATATACCTGACTAGTAAGAATCATAAAACCTATGTATTGATATGTCTGTGTAAGGAATCAAGTGTGTCTACAATGGCAAAAACATGGCAGCGAGAATCAGCTCAAACCCACTATATAAAGGAATTTCAAAAACAAAACAAAAAAACAGGGAAATTCTTGACAATTCCTTCAGGGTCTCTGATGAAACCTGGAATGACCCTATCTACAATGACAGCTGGATGTGGCATAAGGCTGGACACTTGGGACTGTGAGGATTGGTGAGATTGGGTGAGAAAATGCAGACCCTTTAAAGCAATAATTCATGGCACCCATTCCATGGGTCCCAACTCTCCAGGTTATAGGGAATATTACTAAAGCTATAACATGTACGGGAAACCTAGAGAATGGACACACTGTGAATACGAAAGGTTTCTAAATCTTAACGAATACTCCCTCTCCTGGTGCTCCGGTTTGAATTCCAACTGCTTTACTATCAATCTCCCAACTTGGAGAGACAGCCCCTTTAACCTCCTGTTCGCGCAAGTTGCCAATTTGGCCGAGGGTGAAAGGGAAGAGTGAGAACCAATGAGAGAATAGTTGCTAGGCATTTGGACGGGCACAGGTCACTCTAATTTCCCGGCAGGAAGATGAATTAACAAAAGTCTCAGCCAGCCAGCGGGAACCAGTATAGGTCCTGAATCAAAACTTTGGACTTGCGTTCAGCTCACAAAAAACGAGTTGAAAAATGGAGCTCAGGGGCACAGCAATTCACAAACTGTCAGAGTAAGAAAGGACAACTATCGTCCAAAAATCTGTTGAGGGAAGGCAACGAGGTGGACTTGAAAGAGAGGCAGAATAGGAGGAAACAGATTTCATGAGGTACGTTGGAATTGCCTTTAAAGCACAGGACGAGGGGCACAACTTCGACAATGATGCTCTGGGCCAAAAAGGGCGTATGCGTTTTCTCCTGAATATATTCAGGAGAAAACGCATACGCCCTTTTTGGCCAAGAAAGGAAGCGGGCAAAGCAAATCTGCACTACAAAGAAGTATCACTTCCCACCAGGCAAATGGGACATCCACAAAATGGGTAAAAACCACAAAGGCAAGACAGGCCCTGGAGAACAGGGAGCCTTGTTATGCTGATGGGCGGGATGTAAATTGCCAACTGCCTCTCTGGAGGAGTGCATTGTGTTCCCTAAAACAGGTAAACAATGGAGCTACAGAGCCAAGGGCGCTACCAGTCTAGGGAATATACCTTGGGAAAACCGAAAATCAATAAGACACAGCCACCCCCAAACTTAGGGCTGCACTGCTTACAAGAACCTCAACTTGGGTACACCTTAAATATCCCTGGAAATATAAAAATGGTTTAAAAAATTGAGGTACTTACGTACGATGCAATATCCCTCAGCCATGAAATCAATGTCATAAGACCAGTAGCAGCAAAATGAGTGGATTCAGGTACGATGATTCTAAGTGAAATAAGTCACACAGAAAAAGAAACTTATCATGAGATATCACTTATGAAGATCCTGTAAACATGGCTACGCTTGAACTGAGTTAGGAAAGAGAACAGAGTCTCACATTTAGAAAACACTCTTATGCCTGCTAAAGGGGGATGGAGAGGTGGGGTGATGCATAAAACAAGAGTTAGATAAAAGCACAGGTACCGTTCCAAAACCAACTATGGAATAGACAAGACCTACACCTTCCTCAGTGAAAGGGACTCAAAACCCCATATTTCCCGCAGAGGAATATATCTGACTAGTAAGAATCTTAAAACCTATTTATTGATATGTCTGCATAAGGGAATCAAGTGTGTCTAGACTGGCATAAACATGGCAGCGAGAATCAGCTCAAACCCACTATAAAAAGGAATTTCAAAAACAAAACAAGTAAACAGGGAAATTCTTGACAATTCCTTCATGGTCTCTGATGAAACCTGGAATGACCCTATCTACAATGACAGCTGGATGTGGCATAAGGGTGGACACTTGGGGCTAAGAGGATTGGTGAGATTGCGTGAGCAAATGCAGACCCTTTAAAGCAATAATGCATGGCACCCATTCCATGGGTCCCAGCTCTCCAGGTTGAAGGGAATATTACTACAGTTATAACATGTATGGGAAACCTAGAGAATGGACACACTGGGAATATGAAAGGTTTCTAAAACTCAAGGAATATTCCCTCTCCTGGTCCTCCGGTTTGACATTCCAACTGCCTTACTATCAATCTCCCAACTTGGAGAGATAGCCCCTTTACCCTCCTGGTTCGCACAGGTAGCCAATTTGGCAGAGGATGAAAGGGAAGATGGAGAGCCAATGAGAGAGTAGCTGTTAGGCATTTGGACGGGCACATGTCACTCTAATTTCCCGTCAGGAAGAAGAATTAACCAAAGTCTCAGCCACCCACCGGGAACCAGTATAGGTCCTGAACCAAAATTTTGGACTTGAGTTCAGCTCACAAAAAATGAGTTGAAAATGGAGCTCAGGGGCACAGCAATTCAAAAACTGTCAGAGTAATAAAGGACTACTATAATCCAAAAATCTGTTGAGGGAAGGCAACGAGGTGGACTCGAAAGAGAGGCAGAATAGCAGTAAGCAGATTTCATGAGGTACGTTGGAATTGCCTTTAAAGCACAGGACGAAGGGCACAACTTCGACAATGATGCACTTGGCTAAAAAGGGCGTATGCGTTTTCACCTGAATATATTGAGCAGAAAACGCATACGCCCTTTTTGGCCAAGCAAGCAAGCAGGCAATGCAAATCTGCACTACAAAGAAGTATCACTTCCCACCAGTCAAAAGGGACATCCACAAAATGGGTAAAAACCAGAAAGGCAAGACAGGCCCTGGAGAACAGGGAGCCTTGTTATGCTGATGGGCAGGATGTAAATTACCAACTGCCTCTCCAGAGGAGTGCATTGTGTTCCCTAAAACAAGTAAACAACAGAGCTACAGAGCCAAGGGCACTTCCAGTCTAGGGAATATACCTTTGGATAACGGAAAATTAATAACACAGAGACACCACCAATTTTAGGGCTGCCCTGCTTACAAGAACCTCAACTTGGGTACACCTTAAATATCCCTGGAAATATAAAAAATGGTCCAAAAAATTGTGGTACTTACGTATGATGGAATATCCCTCAGCCATGAAATCAATATCATAAGACCAGTAGTAGCAAAATGAGTGGATTCAGGTACGATGATTCTAAGTGAAATAAGTCACACAGAAAAAGAAACTTATCATAAGATATCACTTATGAAGATCCTGTAAACATGACTGCACTTCAACTGAGTAAGGGAGGAGAACAGAGTCTCACATTTAGAAAACAGTCTTATGCCTTCTTAAGGGGGAAGGAGAGGTGGGATGATGCATAAAACCAGAGTTTGATATAAGCACTGGTACCGTTCCAAAAACCAACTATGGAATAGACAAGACCTACACCTTCATGAGTGAAAGGGACTCAAAACCCCATATTTCCTGCAGAGGAATATATCTGACTAGTAAGAATCATAAAACCTATGTATTGATATGTCTGTGTAAGGGAATCAAGTGTGTCTAGAATGGCATCAACATGGCAGCGAGAATCAGCTCAAACCCACTATATAAAGGAATTTCAAAAACAAAACAAAAAAACAGGGAAATTCTTGACAATTCCTTCAGGGTCTCTGATGAAACCTGGAATGACCCTATCTACAATGACAGCTGGATGTGGCATAAGGCTGGACACTTGGGACTGTGAGGATTGGTGAGATTGGGTGAGAAAATGCAGACCCTTTAAAGCAATAATTCATGGCACCCATTCCATGGGTCCCAACTCTCCAGGTTATAGGGAATATTACTAAAGCTATAACATGTACGGGAAACCTAGAGAATGGACACACTGTGAATACGAAAGGTTTCTAAATCTTAACGAATACTCCCTCTCCTGGTGCTCCGGTTTGAATTCCAACTGCTTTACTATCAATCTCCCAACTTGGAGAGACAGCCCCTTTAACCTCCTGTTCGCACAAGTTGCCAATTTGGCCGAGGGTGAAAGGGAAGAGTGAGAACCAATGAGAGAATAGCTGCTAGGCATTTGGACGGGCACAGGTCACTCTAATTTCCCGGCAGGAAGATGAATTAACAAAAGTCTCAGCCAGCCAGCGGGAACCAGTATAGGTCCTGAATCAAAACTTTGGACTTGCGTTCAGCTCACAAAAAACGAGTTGAAAAATGGAGCTCAGGGGCACAGCAATTCACAAACTGTCAGAGTAAGAAAGGACAACTATCGTCCAGAAATCTGTTGAGGGAAGGCAACGAGGTGGACTTGAACGAGAGGCAGAATAGGAGGAAACAGATTTCATGAGGTACGTTGGAATTGCCTTTAAAGCACAGGACGAGGGGCACAACTTCGACAATGATGCTCTGGGCCAAAAAGGGCGTATGCGTTTTCTCCTGAATATATTCAGGAGAAAACACATACGCCCTTTTTGGCCAAGAAAGGAAGCGGGCAATGCAAATCTGCACTACAAAGAAGTATCAATTCCAACCAGGCAAATGGGACATCCACAAAATGGGTAAAAACCACAAAGGCAAGACAGGCCCTGGAGAACAGGGAGCCTTGTTATGCTGATGGGCGGGATGTAAATTGCCAACTGCCTCTCTGGAGGAGTGCATTGTGTTCCCTAAAACAGGTAAACAATGGAGCTACAGAGCCAAGGGCGCTACCAGTCTAGGGAATATACCTTGGGAAAACCGAAAATCAATAAGACACAGCCACCCCCAAACTTAGGGCTGCACTGCTTACAAGAACCTCAACTTGGGTACACCTTAAATATCCCTGGAAATATAAAAATGGTTTAAAAAATTGTGGTACTTACGTACGATGCAATATCCCTCAGCCATGAAATCAATGTCATAAGACCAGTAGCAGCAAAATGAGTGGATTCAGGTACGATGATTCTAAGTGAAATAAGTCACACAGAAAAAGAAACTTATCATGAGATATCCCTTATGAAGATCCTGTAAACATGGCTACGCTTGAACTGAGTTAGGAAAGAGAACAGAGTCTCACATTTAGAAAACACTCTTATGCCTGCTAAAGGGGGATGGAGAGGTGGGGTGATGCATAAAACAAGAGTTAGATAAAAGCACAGGTACCGTTCCAAAACCAACTATGGAATAGACAAGACCTACACCTTCCTCAGTGAAAGGGACTCAAAACCCCATATTTCCCGCAGAGGAATATATCTGACTAGTAAGAATCTTAAAACCTATTTATTGATATGTCTGCATAAGGGAATCAAGTGTGTCTAGACTGGCATAAACATGGCAGCGAGAATCAGCTCAAATCCACTATAAAAAGGAATTTCAAAAACAAAACAAGTAAACAGGGAAATTCTTGACAATTCCTTCATGGTCTCTGATGAAACCTGGAATGACCCTATCTACAATGACAGCTGGATGTGGCATAAGGGTGGACACTTGGGGCTAAGAGGATTGGTGAGATTGCGTGAGCAAATGCAGACCCTTTAAAGCAATAATGCATGGCACCCATTCCATGGGTCCCAGCTCTCCAGGTTGAAGGGAATATTACTACAGTTATAACATGTATGGGAAACCTAGAGAATGGACACACTGGGAATATGAAAGGTTTCTAAAACTCAAGGAATATTCCCTCTCCTGGTCCTCCGGTTTGACATTCCAACTGCCTTACTATCAATCTCCCAACTTGGAGAGATAGCCGCTTTACCCTCCTGGTTCGCACAGGTAGCCAATTTGGCAGAGGATGAAAGGGAAGATGGAGAGCCAATGAGAGAGTAGCTGTTAGGCATTTGGACGGGCACATGTCACTCTAATTTCCCGTCAGGAAGAAGAATTAACCAAAGTCTCAGCCACCCACCGGGAACCAGTATAGGTCCTGAACCAAAATTTTGGACTTGAGTTCAGCTCACAAAAAATGAGTTGAAAATGGAGCTCAGGGGCACAGCAATTCAAAAATTGTCAGAGTAATAAAGGACAACTATCATCCAAAAATCTGTTGAGGGACGGCAACCAGGTGGACTCGAAAGAGAGGCAGAATAGCAGTAAGCAGATTTCATGAGGTACGTTGGAATTGCCTTTAAAGCACAGGACGAAGGGCACAACTTCGACAATGATGCACTTGGCCAAAAAGGGTGTATGCGTTTTCACCTGAATATATTGAGCAGAAAACGCATACGCCCTTTTTGGCCAAGCAAGCAAGCAGGCAATGCAAATCTGCACTACAAAGAAGTATCACTTCCCACCAGTCAAAAGGGACATCCACAAAATGGGTAAAAACCAGAAAGGCAAGATAGGCCCTGGAGAACAGGGAGCCTTGTTATGCTGATGGGCAGGATGTAAATTGCCAACTGCCTCTCCAGAGGAGTGCATTGTGTTCCCTAAAACAAGTAAACAACAGAGCTACAGAGCCAAGGGCACTTCCAGTCTAGGGAATATACCTTTGGATAATGGAAAATTAATAACACAGAGACACCACCAATTTTAGGGCTGCCCTGCTTACAAGAACCTCAACTTGGGTACACCTTAAATATCCCTGGAAATATAAAAAATGGTCCAAAAAATTGTGGTACATACGTATGATGGAATATCCCTCAGCCATGAAATCAATATCATAAGACCAGTAGTAGCAAAATGAGTGGATTCAGGTACGATGATTCTAAGTGAAATAAGTCACACAGAAAAAGAAACTTATCATAAGATATCACTTATGAAGATCCTGTGAACATGACTGCACTTCAACTGAGTTAGGGAGGAGAACAGAGTCTCACATTTAGAAAACAGTCTTATGCCTTCTTAAGGGGGAATGGGAGGTGGGATGATGCATTAAACGAGAGTTTGATATAAGCACTGGTACCGTTCCAAAAACCAACTATGGAATAGACAAGACCTACACCTTCCTCAGTGAAAGGGACTCAAAACCCCATATTTCCTGCAGAGGAATATACCTGACTAGTAAGAATCATAAAACCTATGTATTGATATGTCTGTGTAAGGAATCAAGTGTGTCTACAATGCCAAAAACATGGCAGCGAGAATCAGCTCAAACCCACTATATAAAGGAATTTCAAAAACAAAACAAAAAAACAGGGAAATTCTTGACAATTCCTTCAGGGTCTCTGATGAAACCTGGAATGACCCTATCTACAATGACAGCTGGATGTGGCATAAGGCTGGACACTTGGGACTGTGAGGATTGGTGAGATTGGGTGAGAAAATGCAGACCCTTTAAAGCAATAATTCATGGCACCCATTCCATGGGTCCCAACTCTCCAGGTTATAGGGAATATTACTAAAGCTATAACATGTACGGGAAACCTAGAGAATGGACACACTGTGAATACGAAAGGTTTCTAAATCTTAACGAATACTCCCTCTCCTGGTGCTCCGGTTTGAATTCCAACTGCTTTACTATCAATCTCCCAACTTGGAGAGACAGCCCCTTTAACCTCCTGTTCGCACAAGTTGCCAATTTGGCCGAGGGTGAAAGGGAAGAGTGAGAACCAATGAGAGAATAGCTGCTAGGCATTTGGACGGGCACAGGTCACTCTAATTTCCCGGCAGGAAGATGAATTAACAAAAGTCTCAGCCAGCCAGCGGGAACCAGTATAGGTCCTGAATCAAAACTTTGGAATTGCGTTCAGCTCACAAAAAACGAGTTGAAAAATGGAGCTCAGGGGCACAGCAATTCACAAACTGTCAGAGTAAGAAAGGACAACTATCGTCCAAAAATCTGTTGAGGGAAGGCAACGAGGTGGACTTGAACGAGAGGCAGAATAGGAGGAAACAGATTTCATGAGGTACGTTGGAATTGCCTTTAAAGCACAGGACGAGGGGCACAACTTCGACAATGATGCTCTGGGCCAAAAAGGGCGTATGCGTTTTCTCCTGAATATATTCAGGAGAAAACGCATACGCCCTTTTTGGCCAAGAAAGGAAGCGTGCAATGCAAATCTGCACTACAAAGAAGTATCACTTCCAGCCAGGCAAATGGGACATCCACAAAATGGGTAAAAACCACAAAGGCAAGACAGGCCCTGGAGAACAGGGAGCCTTGTTATGCTGATGGGCGGGATGTAAATTGCCAACTGCCTCTCTGGAGGAGTGCATTGTGTTCCCTAAAACAGGTAAACAATGGAGCTACAGAGCCAAGGGCGCTACCAGTCTAGGGAATATACCTTGGGAAAACCGAAAATCAATAAGACACAGCCACCCCCAAACTTAGGGCTGCACTGCTTACAAGAACCTCAACTTGGGTACACCTTAAATATCCCTGGAAATATAAAAATGGTTTAAAAAATTGTGGTACTTACGTACGATGCAATATCCCTCAGCCATGAAATCAATGTCATAAGACCAGTAGCAGCAAAATGAGTGGATTCAGGTACGATGATTCTAAGTGAAATAAGTCACACAGAAAAAGAAACTTATCATGAGATATCCCTTATGAAGATCCTGTAAACATGGCTACGCTTGAACTGAGTTAGGAAAGAGAACAGAGTCTCACATTTAGAAAACACTCTTATGCCTGCTAAAGGGGGATGGAGAGGTGGGGTGATGCATAAAACAAGAGTTAGATAAAAGCACAGGTACCGTTCCAAAACCAACTATGGAATAGACAAGACCTACACCTTCCTCAGTGAAAGGGACTCAAAACCCCATATTTCCCGCAGAGGAATATATCTGACTAGTAAGAATCTTAAAACCTATTTATTGATATGTCTGCATAAGGGAATCAAGTGTGTCTAGACTGGCATAAACATGGCAGCGAGAATCAGCTCAAATCCACTATAAAAAGGAATTTCAAAAACAAAACAAGTAAACAGGGAAATTCTTGACAATTCCTTCATGGTCTCTGATGAAACCTGGAATGACCCTATCTACAATGACAGCTGGATGTGGCATAAGGGTGGACACTTGGGGCTAAGAGGATTGGTGAGATTGCGTGAGCAAATGCAGACCCTTTAAAGCAATAATGCATGGCACCCATTCCATGGGTCCCAGCTCTCCAGGTTGATGGGAATATTACTACAGTTATAACATGTATGGGAAACCTAGAGAATGGACACACTGGGAATATGAAAGGTTTCTAAAACTCAAGGAATATTCCCTCTCCTGGTCCTCCGGTTTGACATTCCAACTGCCTTACTATCAATCTCCCAACTTGGAGAGATAGCCCCTTTACCCTCCTGGTTCGCACAGGTAGCCAATTTGGCAGAGGATGAAAGGGAAGATGGAGAGCCAATGAGAGAGTAGCTGTTAGGCATTTGGACGGGCACATGTCACTCTAATTTCCCGTCAGGAAGAAGAATTAACCAAAGTCTCAGCCACCCACCGGGAACCAGTATAGGTCCTGAACCAAAATTTTGGACTTGAGTTCAGCTCACAAAAAATGAGTTGAAAATGGAGCTCAGGGGCACAGCAATTCAAAAATTGTCAGAGTAATAAAGGACAACTATCATCCAAAAATCTGTTGAGGGACGGCAACCAGGTGGACTCGAAAGAGAGGCAGAATAGCAGTAAGCAGATTTCATGAGGTACGTTGGAATTGCCTTTAAAGCACAGGACGAAGGGCACAACTTCGACAATGATGCACTTGGCCAAAAAGGGTGTATGCGTTTTCACCTGAATATATTGAGCAGAAAACGCATACACCCTTTTTGGCCAAGCAAGCAAGCAGGCAATGCAAATCTGCACTACAAAGAAGTATCACTTCCCACCAGTCAAAAGGGACATCCACAAAATGGGTAAAAACCAGAAAGGCAAGATAGGCCCTGGAGAACAGGGAGCCTTGTTATGCTGATGGGCAGGATGTAAATTGCCAACTGCCTCTCCAGAGGAGTGCATTGTGTTCCCTAAAACAAGTAAACAACAGAGCTACAGAGCCAAGGGCACTTCCAGTCTAGGGAATATACCTTTGGATAACGGAAAATTAATAACACAGAGACACCACCAATTTTAGGGCTGCCCTGCTTACAAGAACCTCAACTTGGGTACACCTTAAATATCCCTGGAAATATAAAAAATGGTCCAAAAAATTGTGGTACATACATATGATGGAATATCCCTCAGCCATGAAATCAATATCATAAGACCAGTAGTAGCAAAATGAGTGGATTCAGGTACGATGATTCTAAGTGAAATAAGTCACACAGAAAAAGAAACTTATCATAAGATATCACTTATGAAGATCCTGTGAACATGACTGCACTTCAACTGAGTTAGGGAGGAGAACAGAGTCTCACATTTAGAAAACAGTCTTATGCCTTCTTAAGGGGGAATGGGAGGTGGGATGATGCATTAAACGAGAGTTTGATATAAGCACTGGTACCGTTCCAAAAACCAACTATGGAATAGACAAGACCTACACCTTCCTGAGTGAAAGGGACTCAAAACCCCATATTTCCTGCAGAGGAATATACCTGACTAGTAAGAATCATAAAACCTATGTATTGATATGTCTGTGTAAGGAATCAAGTGTGTCTACAATGCCAAAAACATGGCAGCGAGAATCAGCTCAAACCCACTATATAAAGGAATTTCAAAAACAAAACAAAAAAACAGGGAAATTCTTGACAATTCCTTCAGGGTCTCTGATGAAACCTGGAATGACCCTATCTACAATGACAGCTGGATGTGGCATAAGGCTGGACACTTGGGACTGTGAGGATTGGTGAGATTGGGTGAGAAAATGCAGACCCTTTAAAGCAATAATTCATGGCACCCATTCCATGGGTCCCAACTCTCCAGGTTATAGGGAATATTACTAAAGCTATAACATGTACGGGAAACCTAGAGAATGGACACACTGTGAATACGAAAGGTTTCTAAATCTTAACGAATACTCCCTCTCCTGGTGCTCCGGTTTGAATTCCAACTGCTTTACTATCAATCTCCCAACTTGGAGAGACAGCCCCTTTAACCTCCTGTTCGTGCAAGTTGCCAATTTGGCCGAGGGTGAAAGGGAAGAGTGAGAACCAATGAGAGAATAGCTGCTAGGCATTTGGACGGGCACAGGTCACTCTAATTTCCCGGCAGGAAGATGAATTAACAAAAGTCTCAGCCAGCCAGCGGGAACCAGTATAGGTCCTGAATCAAAACTTTGGACTTGCGTTCAGCTCACAAAAAACGAGTTGAAAAATGGAGCTCAGGGGCACAGCAATTCACAAACTGTCAGAGTAAGAAAGGACAACTATCGTCCAAAAATCTGTTGAGGGAAGGCAACGAGGTGGACTTGAAAGAGAGGCAGAATAGGAGGAAACAGATTTCATGAGGTACGTTGGAATTGCCTTTAAAGCACAGGACGAGGGGCACAACTTCGACAATGATGCTCTGGGCCAAAAAGGGCGTATGCGTTTTCTCCTGAATATATTCAGGAGAAAACGCATACGCCCTTTTTGGCCAAGAAAGGAAGCGGGCAAAGCAAATCTGCAATACAAAGAAGTATCACTTCCCACCAGGCAAATGGGACATCCACAAAATGGGTAAAAACCACAAAGGCAAGACAGGCCCTGGAGAACAGGGAGCCTTGTTATGCTGATGGGCGGGATGTAAATTGCCAACTGCCTCTCTGGAGGAGTGCATTGTGTTCCCTAAAACAGGTAAACAATGGAGCTACAGAGCCAAGGGCGCTACCAGTCTAGGGAATATACCTTGGGAAAACCGAAAATCAATAAGACACAGCCACCCCCAAACTTAGGGCTGCCCTGCTTACAAGAACCTCAACTTGGGTACACCTTAAATATCCCTGGAAATATAAAAATGGTTTAAAAAATTGAGGTACTTATGTACGATGCAATATCCCTCAGCCATGAAATCAATGTCATAAGACCAGTAGCAGCAAAGTGAGTGGATTCAGGTACGATGATTCTAAGTGAAATAAGTCACACAGAAAAAGAAACTTATCATGAGATATCACTTATGAAGATCCTGTAAACATGGCTACGCTTGAACTGAGTTAGGAAAGAGAACAGAGTCTCACATTTAGAAAACACTCTTATGCCTGCTAAAGGGGGATGGAGAGGTGGGGTGATGCATAAAACAAGAGTTAGATAAAAGCACAGGTACCGTTCCAAAACCAACTATGGAATAGACAAGACCTACACCTTCCTCAGTGAAAGGGACTCAAAACCCCATATTTCCCGCAGAGGAATATATCTGACTAGTAAGAATCTTAAAACCTATTTATTGATATGTCTGCATAAGGGAATCAAGTGTGTCTAGACTGGCATAAACATGGCAGCGAGAATCAGCTCAAACCCACTATAAAAAGGAATTTCAAAAACAAAACAAGTAAACAGGGAAATTCTTGACAATTCCTTCATGGTCTCTGATGAAACCTGGAATGACCCTATCTACAATGACAGCTGGATGTGGCATAAGGGTGGACACTTGGGGCTAAGAGGATTGGTGAGATTGCGTGAGCAAATGCAGACCCTTTAAAGCAATAATGCATGGCACCCATTCCATGGGTCCCAGCTCTCCAGGTTGAAGGGAATATTACTACAGTTATAACATGTATGGGAAACCTAGAGAATGGACACACTGGGAATATGAAAGTTTTCTAAAACTCAAGGAATATTCCCTCTCCTGGTCCTCCGGTTTGACATTCCAACTGCCTTACTATCAATCTCCCTACTTGGAGAGATAGCCCCTTTACCCTCCTGGTTCGCACAGGTAGCCAATTTGGCAGAGGATGAAAGGGAAGATGGAGAGCCAATGAGAGAGTAGCTGTTAGGCATTTGGACGGGCACATGTCACTCTAATTTCCCGTCAGGAAGTAGAATTAACCAAAGTCTCAGCCACCCACCGGGAACCAGTATAGGTCCTGAACCAAAATTTTGGACTTGAGTTCAACTCACAAAAAATGAGTTGAAAATGGAGCTCAGGGGCACAGCAATTCAAAAATTGTCAGAGTAATAAAGGACAACTATCATCCAAAAATCTGTTGAGGGACGGCAACCAGGTGGACTCGAAAGAGAGGCAGAATAGCAGTAAGCAGATTTCATGAGGTACGTTGGAATTGCCTTTAAAGCACAGGACGAAGGGCACAACTTCGACAATGATGCACTTGGCCAAAAAGGGCGTATGCGTTTTCACCTGAATATATTGAGCAGAAAACGCATACGCCCTTTTTGGCCAAGCAAGCAAGCAGGCAATGCAAATCTGCACTACAAAGAAGTATCACTTCCCACCAGTCAAAAGGGACATCCACAAAATGGGTAAAAACCAGAAAGGCAAGACAGGCGCTGGAGAACAGGGAGCCTTGTTATGCTGATGGGCAGGATGTAAATTACCAACTGCCTCTCCAGAGGAGTGCATTGTGTTCCCTAAAACAAGTAAACAACAGAGCTACAGAGCCAAGGGCACTTCCAGTCTAGGGAATATACCTTTGGATAACGGAAAATTAATAACACAGAGACACCACCAATTTTAGGGCTGCCCTGCTTACAAGAACCTCAACTTGGGTACACCTTAAATATCCCTGGAAATATAAAAAATGGTCCAAAAAATTGTGGTACTTACGTATGATGGAATATCCCTCAGCCATGAAATCAATATCATAAGACCAGTAGTAGCAAAATGAGTGGATTCAGGTACGATGATTCTAAGTGAAATAAGTCACACAGAAAAAGAAACTTATCATAAGATATCACTTATGAAGATCCTGTGAACATGACTGCACTTCAACTGAGTTAGGGAGGAGAACAGAGTCTCCCATTTAGAAAACAGTCTTATGCCTTCTTAAGGGGGAATTGGAGGTGGGATGATGCATTAAACGAGAGGTTGATATAAGCACTGGTACCGTTCCAAAAACCAACTATGGAATAGACAAGACCTACACCTTCCTCAGTGAAAGGGACTCAAAACCCCATATTTCCTGCAGAGGAATATACCTGACTAGTAAGAATCATAAAACCTATGTATTGATATGTCTGTGTAAGGAATCAAGTGTGTCTACAATGGCAAAAACATGGCAGCGAGAATCAGCTCAAACCCACTATATAAAGGAATTTCAAAAACAAAACAAAAAAACAGGGAAATTCTTGACAATTCCTTCAGGGTCTCTGATGAAACCTGGAATGACCCTATCTACAATGACAGCTGGATGTGGCATAAGGCTGGACACTTGGGACTGTGAGGATTGGTGAGATTGGGTGAGAAAATGCAGACCCTTTAAAGCAATAATTCATGGCACCCATTCCATGGGTCCCAACTCTCCAGGTTATAGGGAATATTACTAAAGCTATAACATGTACGGGAAACCTAGAGAATGGACACACTGTGAATACGAAAGGTTTCTAAATCTTAACGAATACTCCCTCTCCTGGTGCTCCGGTTTGAATTCCAACTGCTTTACTATCAATCTCCCAACTTGGAGAGACAGCCCCTTTAACCTCCTGTTTGCGCAAGTTGCCAATTTGGCCGAGGGTGAAAGGGAAGAGTGAGAACCAATGAGAGAATAGCTGCTAGGCATTTGGACGGGCACAGGTCACTCTAATTTCCCGGCAGGAAGATGAATTAACAAAAGTCTCAGCCAGCCAGCGGGAACCAGTATAGGTCCTGAATCAAAACTTTGGACTTGCGTTCAGCTCACAAAAAACGAGTTGAAAAATGGAGCTCAGGGGCACAGCAATTCACAAACTGTCAGAGTACGAAAGGACAACTATCGTCCAAAAATCTGTTGAGGGAAGGCAACGAGGTGGACTTGAAAGAGAGGCAGAATAGGAGGAAACATATTTCATGAGGTACGTTGGAATTGCCTTTAAAGCACAGGACGAGGGGCACAACTTCGACAATGATGCTCTGGGCCAAAGAGGGCGTATGCGTTTTCTCCTGAATATATTCAGGAGAAAACGCATACGCCCTTTTTGGCCAAGAAAGGAAGCGGGCAAAGCAAATCTGCACTACAAAGAAGTATCACTTCCCACCAGGCAAATGGGACATCCACAAAATGGGTAAAAACCACAAAGGCAAGACAGGCCCTGGAGAACAGGGAGCCTTGTTATGCTGATGGGCGGGATGTAAATTGCCAACTGCCTCTCTGGAGGAGTGCATTGTGTTCCCTAAAACAGGTAAACAATGGAGCTACAGAGCCAAGGGCGCTACCAGTCTAGGGAATATACCTTGGGAAAACCGAAAATCAATAAGACACAGCCACCCCCAAACTTAGGGCTGCACTGCTTACAAGAACCTCAACTTGGGTACACCTTAAATATCCCTGGAAATATAAAAATGGTTTAAAAAATTGAGGTACTTACGTACGGTGCAATATCCCTCAGCCATGAAATCAATGTCATAAGACCAGTAGCAGCAAAATGAGTGGATTCAGGTACGATGATTCTAGGTGAAATAAGTCACACAGAAAAAGAAACTTATCATGAGATATCCCTTATGAAGATCCTGTAAACATGGCTACGCTTGAACTGAGTTAGGAAAGAGAACAGAGTCTCACATTTAGAAAACACTCTTATGCCTGCTAAAGGGGGATGGAGAGGTGGGGTGATGCATAAAACAAGAGTTAGATAAAAGCACAGGTACCGTTCCAAAACCAACTATGGAATAGACAAGACCTACACCTTCCTCAGTGAAAGGGACTCAAAACTCCATATTTCCCGCAGAGGAATATATCTGACTAGTAAGAATCTTAAAACCTATTTATTGATATGTCTGCATAAGGGAATCAAGTGTGTCTAGACTGGCATAAACATGGCAGCGAGAATCAGCTCAAACCCACTATAAAAAGGAATTTCAAAAACAAAACAAGTAAACAGGGAAATTCTTGACAATTCCTTCATGGTCTCTGATGAAACCTGGAATAACCCTATCTACAATGACAGCTGGATGTGGCATAAGGGTGGACACTTGGGGCTAAGAGGATTGGTGAGATTGCGTGAGCAAATGCAGACCCTTTAAAGCAATAATGCATGGCACCCATTCCATGGGTCCCAGCTCTCCAGGTTGAAGGGAATATTACTACAGTTATAACATGTATGGGAAACCTAGAGAATGGACACACTGGGAATATGAAAGTTTTCTAAAACTCAAGGAATATTCCCTCTCCTGGTCCTCCGGTTTGACATCCCAACTGCCTTACTATCAATCTCCCAACTTGGAGAGATAGCCCCTTTACCCTCCTGGTTCGCACAGGTAGCCAATTTGGCAGAGGATGAAAGGGAAGATGGAGAGCCAATGAGAGAGTAGCTGTTAGGCATTTGGACGGGCACATGTCACTCTAATTTCCCGTCAGGAAGTAGAATTAACCAAAGTCTCAGCCACCCACCGGGAACCAGTATAGGTCCTGAACCAAAATTTTGGACTTGAGTTCAGCTCACAAAAAATGAGTTGAAAATGGAGCTCAGGGGCACAGCAATTCAAAAATTCTCAGAGTAATAAAGGACAACTATCATCCAAAAATCTGTTGAGGGACGGCAACCAGGTGGACTCGAAAGAGAGGCAGAATAGCAGTAAGCAGATTTCATGAGGTACGTTGGAATTGCCTTTAAAGCACAGGACGAAGGGCACAACTTCGACAATGATGCACTTGGCCAAAAAGGGCGTATGCGTTTTCACCTGAATATATTGAGCAGAAAACGCATACGCCCTTTTTGGCCAAGCAAGCAAGCAGGCAATGCAAATCTGCACTACAAAGAAGTATCACTTCCCACCAGTCAAAAGGGACATCCACAAAATGGGTAAAAACCAGAAAGGCAAGACAGGCCCTGGAGAACAGGGAGCCTTGTTATGCTGATGGGCAGGATGTAAATTACCAACTGCCTCTCCAGAGGAGTGCATTGTGTTCCCTAAAACAAGTAAACAACAGAGCTACAGAGCCAACGGCACTTCCAGTCTAGGGAATATACCTTTGGATAATGGAAAATTAATAACACAGAGACACCACCAATTTTAGGGCTGCCCTGCTTACAAGAACCTCAACTTGGGTACACCTTAAATATCCCTGGAAATATAAAAAATGGTCCAAAAAATTGTGGTACTTACGTATGATGGAATATCCCTCAGCCATGAAATCAATATCATAAGACCAGTAGTAGCAAAATGAGTGGATTCAGGTACGATGATTCTAAGTGAAATAAGTCACACAGAAAAAGAAACTTATCATAAGATATCACTTATGAAGATCCTGTGAACATGACTGCACTTCAACTGAGTTAGGGAGGAGAACAGAGTCTCACATTTAGAAAACAGTCTTATGCCTTCTTAAGGGGGAATGGGAGGTGGGATGATGCATTAAACGAGAGTTTGATATAAGCACTGGTACCGTTCCAAAAACCAACTATGGAATAGACAAGACCTACACCTTCCTCAGTGAAAGGGACTCAAAACCCCATATTTCCTGCAGAGGAATATACCTGACTAGTAAGAATCATAAAACCTATGTATTGATATGTCTGTGTAAGGAATCAAGTGTGTCTACAATGGCAAAAACATGGCAGCGAGAATCAGCTCAAACCCACTATATAAAGGAATTTCAAAAACAAAACAAAAAAACAGGGAAATTCTTGACAATTCCTTCAGGGTCTCTGATGAAACCTGGAATGACCCTATCTACAATGACAGCTGGATGTGGCATAAGGCTGGACACTTGGGACTGTGAGGATTGGTGAGATTGGGTGAGAAAATGCAGACCCTTTAAAGCAATAATTCATGGCACCCATTCCATGGGTCCCAACTCTCCAGGTTATAGGGAATATTACTAAAGCTATAACATGTACGGGGAACCTAGAGAATGGACACACTGTGAATACGAAAGGTTTCTAAATCTTAACGAATACTCCCTCTCCTGGTGCTCCGGTTTGAATTCCAACTGCTTTACTATCAATCTCCCAACTTGGAGAGACAGCCCCTTTAACCTCCTGTTCGCGCAAGTTGCCAATTTGGCCGAGGGTGAAAGGGAAGAGTGAGAACCAATGAGAGAATAGCTGCTAGGCATTTGGACGGGCACAGGTCACTCTAATTTCCCGGCAGGAAGATGAATTAACAAAAGTCTCAGCCAGCCAGCGGGAACCAGTATAGGTCCTGAATCAAAACTTTGGACTTGCGTTCAGCTCACAAAAAACGAGTTGAAAAATGGAGCTCAGGGCCACAGCAATTCACAAACTGTCAGAGTAAGAAAGGACAACTATCGTCCAAAAATCTGTTGAGGGAAGGCAACGAGGTGGACTTGAAAGAGAGGCAGAATAGGAGGAAACAGATTTCATGAGGTACGTTGGAATTGCCTTTAAAGCACAGGACGAGGGGCACAACTTCGACAATGATGCTCTGGGCCAAAAAGGGCGTATGCGTTTTCTCCTGAATATATTCAGGAGAAAACGCATACGCCCTTTTTGGCCAAGAAAGGAAGCGGGCAAAGCAAATCTGCACTACAAAGAAGTATCACTTCCCACCAGGCAAATGGGACATCCACAAAATGGGTAAAAACCACAAAGGCAAGACAGGCCCTGGAGAACAGGGAGCCTTGTTATGCTGATGGGCGGGATGTAAATTGCCAACTGCCTCTCTGGAGGAGTGCACTGTGTTCCCTAAAACAGGTAAACAATGGAGCTACAGAGCCAAGGGCGCTACCAGTCTAGGGAATATACCTTGGGAAAACCGAAAATCAATAAGACACAGCCACCCCCAAACTTAGGGCTGCACTGCTTACAAGAACCTCAACTTGGGTACACCTTAAATATCCCTGGAAATATAAAAATGGTTTAAAAAATTGTGGTACTTACGTACGATGCAATATCCCTCAGCCATGAAATCAATGTCATAAGACCAGTAGCAGCAAAATGAGTGGATTCAGGTACGATGATTCTAAGTGAAATAAGTCACACAGAAAAAGAAACTTATCATGAGATATCACTTATGAAGATCCTGTGAACATGACTGCACTTCAACTGAGTTAGGGAGGAGAACAGAGTCTCACATTTAGAAAACAGTCTTATGCCTTCTTAAGGGGGAATGGGAGGTGGGATGATGCATTAAACGAGAGTTTGATATAAGCACTGGTACCGTTCCAAAAACCAACTATGGAATAGACAAGACCTACACCTTCCTCAGTGAAAGGGACTCAAAACCCCATATTTCCTGCAGAGGAATATACCTGACTAGTAAGAATCATAAAACCTATGTATTGATATGTCTGTGTAAGGAATCAAGTGTGTCTACAATGGCAAAAACATGGCAGCGAGAATCAGCTCAAACCCACTATATAAAGGAATTTCAAAAACAAAACAAAAAAACAGGGAAATTCTTGACAATTCCTTCAGGGTCTCTGATGAAACCTGGAATGACCCTATCTACAATGACAGCTGGATGTGGCATAAGGCTGGACACTTGGGACTGTGAGGATTGGTGAGATTGGGTGAGAAAATGCAGACCCTTTAAAGCAATAATTCATGGCACCCATTCCATGGGTCCCAACTCTCCAGGTTATAGGGAATATTACTAAAGCTATAACATGTACGGGAAACCTAGAGAATGGACACACTGTGAATACGAAAGGTTTCTAAATCTTAACGAATACTCCCTCTCCTGGTGCTCCGGTTTGAATTCCAACTGCTTTACTATCAATCTCCCAACTTGGAGAGACAGCCCCTTTAACCTCCTGTTCGCGCAAGTTGCCAATTTGGCCGAGGGTGAAAGGGAAGAGTGAGAACCAATGAGAGAATAGCTGCTAGGCATTTGGACGGGCAGAGGTCACTCTAATTTCCCGGCAGGAAGATGAATTAACAAAAGTCTCAGCCAGCCAGCGGGAACCAGTATAGGTCCTGAATCAAAACTTTGGACTTGCGTTCAGCTCACAAAAAACGAGTTGAAAAATGGAGCTCAGGGGCACAGCAATTCACAAACTGTCAGAGTAAGAAAGGACAACTATCGTCCAAAAATCTGTTGAGGGAAGGCAATGAGGTGGACTTGAAAGAGAGGCAGAATAGGAAGAAACAGATTTCATGAGGTACGTTGGAATTGCCTTTAAAGCACAGGACGAGGGGCACAACTTCGACAATGATGCTCTGGGCCAAAAAGGGCGTATGCGTTTTCTCCTGAATATATTCAGGAGAAAACACATACGCCCTTTTTGGCCAAGAAAGGAAGCGGGCAATGCAAATCTGCACTACCAAGAAGTGTCACTTCCCACCAGGCAAATGGGACATCCACAAAATGGGTAAAAACCACAAAGGCAAGACAGGCCCTGGAGAACAGGGAGCCTTGTTATGCTGATGGGCGGGATGTAAATTGCCAACTGCCTCTCTGGAGGAGTGCATTGTGTTCCCTAAAACAGGTAAACAATGGAGCTACAGAGCCAAGGGCGCTACCAGTCTAGGGAATATACCTTGGGAAAACCGAAAATCAATAAGACACAGCCACCCCCAAACTTAGGGCTGCACTGCTTACAAGAACCTCAACTTGGGTACACCTTAAATATCCCTGGAAATATAAAAATGGTTTAAAAAATTGTGGTACTTACGTACGATGCAATATCCCACAGCCATGAAATCAATGTCATAAGACCAGTAGCAGCAAAATGAGTGGATTCAGGTACGATGATTCTAAGTGAAATAAGTCACACAGAAAAAGAAACTTATCATGAGATATCCCTTATGAAGATCCTGTAAACATGGCTACGCTTGAACTGAGTTAGGAAAGAGAACAGAGTCTCACATTTAGAAAACACTCTTATGCCTGCTAAAGGGGGATGGAGAGGTGGGGTGATGCATAAAACAAGAGTTAGATAAAAGCACAGGTACCGTTCCAAAACCAACTGTGGAATAGACAAGACCTACACCTTCCTCAGTGAAAGGGACTCAAAACCCCATATTTCCCGCAGAGGAATATATCTGACTAGTAAGAATCTTAAAACCTATTTATTGATATGTCTGCATAAGGGAATCAAGTGTGTCTAGACTGGCATAAACATGGCAGCGAGAATCAGCTCAAACCCACTATAAAAAGGAATTTCAAAAACAAAACAAGTAAAGAGGGAAATTCTTGACAATTCCTTCAGGGTCTCTGATGAAACCTGGAATGACCCTATCTACAATGACAGCTGGATGTGGCATAAGGGTGGACACTTGGGGCTAAGTGGATTGGTGAGATTGCGTGAGCAAATGCAGACCCTTTAAAGCAATAATGCATGGCACCCATTCCATGGGTCCCAGCTCTCCAGGTTGAAGGGAATATTACTACAGTTATAACATGTATGGGAAACCTAGAGAATGGACACACTGGGAATATGAAAGGTTTATAAAACTCAAGGAATATTCCCTCTCCTGGTCCTCCAGTTTGACATTCCATCTGCCTTACTATCAATCTCCCAACTTGGAGAGATAGCCCCTTTACCCTCCTGGTTCGCACAGGTAGCCAATTTGGCAGAGGATGAAAGGGAAGATGGAGAGCCAATGAGAGAGTAGCTGTTAGGCATTTGGACGGGCACATGTCACTCTAATTTCCCGTCAGGAAGAAGAATTAACCAAAGTCTCAGCCACCCACCGGGAACCAGTATAGGTCCTGAACCAAAATTTTGGACTTGAGTTCAGCTCACAAAAAATGAGTTGAAAATGGAGCTCAGGGGCACAGCAATTCAAAAACTGTCAGAGTAATAAAGGACAACTATCATCCAAAAATCTGTTGAGGGAAGGCAACGAGGTGGACTCGAAAGAGAGGCAGAATAGCAGTAAGCAGATTTCATGAGGTACGTTGGAATTGCCTTTAAAGCACAGGACGAAGGGCACAACTTCGACAATGATGCACTTGGCTAAAAAGGGCGTATGCGTTTTCACCTGAATATGTTGAGCAGAAAACGCATACGCCCTTTTTGGCCAAGCAAGCAAGCAGGCAATGCAAATCTGCACTACAAAGAAGTATCACTTCCCACCAGTCAAAAGGGACATCCACAAAATGGGTAAAAACCAGAAAGGCAAGACAGGCCCTGGAGAACAGGGAGCCTTGTTATGCTGATGGGCAGGATGTAAATTACCAACTGCCTCTCCAGAGGAGTGCATTGTGTTCCCTAAAACAAGTAAACAACAGAGCTACAGAGCCAAGGGCACTTCCAGTCTAGGGAATATACCTTTGGATAACGGAAAATTAATAACACAGAGACACCACCAATTTTAGGGCTGCCCTGCTTACAAGAACCTCAACTTGGGTACACCTTAAATATCCCTGGAAATATAAAAAATGGTCCAAAAAATTGTGGTACTTACGTATGATGGAATATCCCTCAGCCATGAAATCAATATCATAAGACCAGTAGTAGCAAAATGAGTGGATTCAGGTACGATGATTCTAAGTGAAATAAGTCACACAGAAAAAGAAACTTATCATAAGATATCACTTATGAAGATCCTGTGAACATGACTGCACTTCAACTGAGTAAGGGAGGAGAACAGAGTCTCACATTTAGAAAACAGTCTTATGCCTTCTTAAGGGGGAAGGAGAGGTGGGATGATGCATAAAACCAGAGTTTGATATAAGCACTGGTACCGTTCCAAAAACCAACTATGGAATAGACAAGACCTACACCTTCCTGAGTGAAAGGGACTCAAAACCCCATATTTCCTGCAGAGGAATATATCTGACTAGTAAGAATCATAAAACCTATGTATTGATATGTCTGTGTAAGGGAATCAAGTGTGTCTAGAATGGCATCAACATGGCAGCGAGAATCAGCTCAAACCCACTATATAAAGGAATTTCAAAAACAAAACAAAAAAACAGGGAAATTCTTGACAATTCCTTCAGGGTCTCTGATGAAACCTGGAATGACCCTATCTACAATGACAGCTGGATGTGGCATAAGGCTGGACACTTGGGACTGTGAGGATTGGTGAGATTGGGTGAGAAAATGCAGACCCTTTTAAGCAATAATTCATGGCACCCATTCCATGGGTCCCAACTCTCCAGGTTATAGGGAATATTACTAAAGCTATAACATGTACGGGAAACCTAGAGAATGGACACACTGTGAATACGAAAGGTTTCTAAATCTTAACGAATACTCCCTCTCCTGGTGCTCCGGTTTGAATTCCAACTGCTTTACTATCAATCTCCCAACTTGGAGAGACAGCCCCTTTAACCTCCTGTTCGCACAAGTTGCCAATTTGGCCGAGGGTGAAAGGGAAGAGTGAGAACCAATGAGAGAATAGCTGCTAGGCATTTGGACGGGCAGAGGTCACTCTAATTTCCCGGCAGGAAGATGAATTAACAAAAGTCTCAGCCAGCCAGCGGGAACCAGTATAGGTCCTGAATCAAAACTTTGGACTTGCGTTCAGCTCACAAAAAACGAGTTGAAAAATGGAGCTCAGGGGCACAGCAATTCACAAACTGTCAGAGTAAGAAAGGACAACTATCGTCCAAAAATCTGTTGAGGGAAGGCAACGAGGTGGACTTGAACGAGAGGCAGAATAGGAGGAAACAGATTTCATGAGGTACGTTGGAATTGCCTTTAAAGCACAGGACGAGGGGCACAACTTCGACAATGATGCTCTGGGCCAAAAAGGGCGTATGCGTTTTCTCCTGAATATATTCAGGAGAAAACACATACGCCCTTTTTGGCCAAGAAAGGAAGCGGGCAATGCAAATCTGCACTACAAAGAAGTATCACTTCCCACCAGGCAAATGGGACATCCACAAAATGGGTAAAAACCACAAAGGCAAGACAGGCCCTGGAGAACAGGGAGCCTTGTTATGCTGATGGGCGGGATGTAAATTGCCAACTGCCTCTCTGGAGGAGTGCATTGTGTTCCCTAAAACAGGTAAACAATGGAGCTACAGAGCCAAGGGCGCTACCAGTCTAGGGAATATACCTTGGGAAAACCGAAAATCAATAAGACACAGCCACCCCCAAACTTAGGGCTGCACTGCTTACAAGAACCTCAACTTGGGTACACCTTAAATATCCCTGGAAATATAAAAATGGTTTAAAAAATTGTGGTACTTACGTACGATGCAATATCCCTCAGCCATGAAATCAATGTCATAAGACCAGTAGCAGCAAAATGAGTGGATTCAGGTACGATGATTCTAAGTGAAATAAGTCACACAGAAAAAGAAACTTATCATGAGATATCCCTTATGAAGATCCTGTAAACATGGCTACGCTTGAACTGAGTTAGGAAAGAGAACAGAGTCTCACATTTAGAAAACACTCTTATGCCTGCTAAAGGGGGATGGAGAGGTTTGGTGATGCATAAAACAAGAGTTAGATAAAAGCACAGGTACCGTTCCAAAACCAACTGTGGAATAGACAAGACCTACACCTTCCTCAGTGAAAGGGACTCAAAACCCCATATTTCCCGCAGAGGAATATATCTGACTAGTAAGAATCTTAAAACCTATTTATTGATATGTCTGCATAAGGGAATCAAGTGTGTCTAGACTGGCATAAACATGGCAGCGAGAATCAGCTCAAACCCACTATAAAAAGGAATTTCAAAAACAAAACAAGTAAAGAGGGAAATTCTTGACAATTCCTTCATGGTCTCTGATGAAACCTGGAATGACCATATCTACAATGACAGCTGGATGTGGCATAAGGGTGGATACTTGGGGCTAAGAGGATTGGTGAGATTGCATGAGCAAATGCAGACCCTTTAAAGCAATAATGCATGGCACCCATTCCATGGGTCCCAGCTCTCCAGGTTGAAGGGAATATTACTACAGTTATAACATGTATGGGAAACCTAGAGAATGGACACACTGGGAATATGAAAGGTTTCTAAAACTCAAGGAATATTCCCTCTCCTGGTCCTCCGGTTTGACATTCCAACTGCCTTACTATCAATCTCCCAACTTGGAGAGATAGCCCCTTTACCCTCCTGGTTCGCACAGGTAGCCAATTTGGCAGAGGATGAAAGGGAAGATGGAGAGCCAATGAGAGAGTAGCTGTTAGGCATTTGGACGGGCACATGTCACTCTAATTTCCCGTCAGGAAGAAGAATTAACCAAAGTCTCAGCCACCCATCGGGAACCAGTATAGGTCCTGAACCAAAATTTTGGACTTGAGTTCAGCTCACAAAAAATGAGTTGAAAATGGAGCTCAGGGGCACAGCAATTCAAAAACTGTCAGAGTAATAAAGGACAACTATCATCCAAAAATCTGTTGAGGGAAGGCAACGAGGTGGACTCGAAAGAGAGGCAGAATAGCAGTAAGCAGATTTCATGAGGTACGTTGGAATTGCCTTTAAAGCACAGGACGAAGGGCACAACTTCGACAATGATGCACTTGGCCAAAAAGGGCGTATGCGTTTTCACCTGAATATATTGAGCAGAAAACGCATACACCCTTTTTGGCCAAGCAAGCAAGCAGGCAATGCAAATCTGCACTACAAAGAAGTATCACTTCCCACCAGTCAAAAGGGACATCCACAAAATGGGTAAAAACCAGAAAGGCAAGATATGCCCTGGAGAACAGGGAGCCTTGTTATGCTGATGGGCAGGATGTAAATTGCCAACTGCCTCTCCAGAGGAGTGCATTGTGTTCCCTAAAACAAGTAAACAACAGAGCTACAGAGCCAAGGGCACTTCCAGTCTAGGGAATATACCTTTGGATAACGGAAAATTAATAACACAGAGACACCACCAATTTTAGGGCTGCCCTGCTTACAAGAACCTCAACTTGGGTACACCTTAAATATCCCTGGAAATATAAAAAATGGTCCAAAAAATTGTGGTACTTACGTATGATGGAATATCCCTCAGCCATGAAATCAATATCATAAGACCAGTAGTAGCAAAATGAGTGGATTCAGGTACGATGATTCTAAGTGAAATAAGTCACACAGAAAAAGAAACTTATCATAAGATATCACTTATGAAGATCCTGTGAACATGACTGCACTTCAACTGAGTTAGGGAGGAGAACAGAGTCTCACATTTAGAAAACAGTCTTATGCCTTCTTAAGGGGGAATGGGAGGTGGGATGATGCATTAAACGAGAGTTTGATATAAGCACTGGTACCGTTCCAAAAACCAACTATGGAATAGACAAGACCTACACCTTCCTCAGTGAAAGGGACTCAAAACCCCATATTTCCTGCAGAGGAATATACCTGACTAGTAAGAATCATAAAACCTATGTATTGATATGTCTGTGTAAGGAATCAAGTGTGTCTACAATGGCAAAAACATGGCAGCGAGAATCAGCTCAAACCCACTATATAAAGGAATTTCAAAAACAAAACAAAAAAACAGGGAAATTCTTGACAATTCCTTCAGGGTCTCTGATGAAACCTGGAATGACCCTATCTACAATGACAGCAGGATGTGGCATAAGGCTGGACACTTGGGACTGTGAGGATTGGTGAGATTGGGTGAGAAAATGCAGACCCTTTAAAGCAATAATTCATGGCACCCATTCCATGGGTCCCAACTCTCCAGGTTATAGGGAATATTACTAAAGCTATAACATGTACGGGAAACCTAGAGAATGGACACACTGTGAATACGAAAGGTTTCTAAATCTTAACGAATACTCCCTCTCCTGGTGCTCCGGTTTGAATTCCAACTGCTTTACTATCAATCTCCCAACTTGGAGAGACAGCCCCTTTAACCTCCTGTTCGCGCAAGTTGCCAATTTGGCCGAGGGTGAAAGGGCAGAGTGAGAACCAATGAGAGAATAGCTGCTAGGCATTTGGACGGGCACAGGTCACTCTAATTTCCCGGCAGGAAGATGAATTAACAAAAGTCTCAGCCAGCCAGCGGGAACCAGTATAGGTCCTGAATCAAAACTTTGGACTTGCGTTCAGCTCACAAAAAACGAGTTGAAAAATGGAGCTCAGGGGCACAGCAATTCACAAACTGTCAGAGTAAGAAAGGACAACTATCGTCCAAAAATCTGTTGAGGGAAGGCAACGAGGTGGACTTGAACGAGAGGCAGAATAGGAGGAAACAGATTTCATGAGGTACGTTGGAATTGCCTTTAAAGCACAGGACGAGGGGCACAACTTCGACAATGATGCTCTGGGCCAAAAAGGGCGTATGCGTTTTCTCCTGAATATATTCAGGAGAAAACACATACGCCCTTTTTGGCCAAGAAAGGAAGCGGGCAATGCAAATCTGCACTACAAAGAAGTATCACTTCCCACCAGGCAAATGGGACATCCACAAAATGGGTAAAAACCACAAAGGCAAGACAGGCCCTGGAGAACAGGGAGCCTTGTTATGCTGATGGGCGGGATGTAAATTGCCAACTGCCTCTCTGGAGGAGTGCATTGTGTTCCCTAAAACAGGTAAACAATGGAGCTACAGAGCCAAGGGCGCTACCAGTCTAGGGAATATACCTTGGGAAAACCGAAAATCAATAAGACACAGCCACCCCCAAACTTAGGGCTGCACTGCTTACAAGAACCTCAACTTGGGTACACCTTAAATATCCCTGGAAATATAAAAATGGTTTAAAAAATTGTGGTACTTACGTACGATGCAATATCCCTCAGCCATGAAATCAATGTCATAAGACCAGTAGCAGCAAAATGAGTGGATTCAGGTACGATGATTCTAAGTGAAATAAGTCACACAGAAAAAGAAACTTATCATGAGATATCCCTTATGAAGATCCTGTAAACATGGCTACGCTTGAACTGAGTTAGGAAAGAGAACAGAGTCTCACATTTAGAAAACACTCTTATGCCTGCTAAAGGGGGATGGAGAGGTGGGGTGATGCATAAAACAAGAGTTAGATAAAAGCACAGGTACCGTTCCAAAACCAACTATGGAATAGACAAGACCTACACCTTCCTCAGTGAAAGGGACTCAAAACCCCATATTTCCCGCAGAGGAATATATCTGACTAGTAAGAATCTTAAAACCTATTTATTGATATGTCTGCATAAGGGAATCAAGTGTGTCTAGACTGGCATAAACATGGCAGCGAGAATCAGCTCAAACCCACTATAAAAAGGAATTTCAAAAACAAAACAAGTAAAGAGGGAAATTCTTGACAATTCCTTCATGGTCTCTGATGAAACCTGGAATGACCGTATCTACAATGACAGCTGGATGTGGCATAAGGGTGGACACTTGGGGCTAAGAGGATTGGTGAGATTGCGTGAGCAAATGCAGACCCTTTAAAGCAATAATGCATGGCACCCATTCCATGGGTCCCAGCTCTCCAGGTTGAAGGGAATATTACTACAGTTATAACATGTATGGGAAACCTAGAGAATGGACACACTGGGAATATGAAAGGTTTCTAAAACTCAAGGAATATTCCCTCTCCTAGTCCTCCGGTTTGACATTCCAACTGCCTTACTATCAATCTCCCAACTTGGAGAGAAAGCCCCTTTACCCTCCTGGTTCGCACAGGTAGCCAATTTGGCAGAGGATGAAAGGGAAGATGGAGAGCCAATGAGAGAGTAGCTGTTAGGCATTTGGACGGGCACATATCACTCTAATTTCCCGTCAGGAAGAAGAATTAACCAAAGTCTCAGCCACCCACCGGGAACCAGTATAGGTCCTGAACCAAAATTTTGGACTTGAGTTCAGCTCACAAAAAATGAGTTGAAAATGGAGCTCAGGGGCACAGCAATTCAAAAATTGTCAGAGTAATAAAGGACAACTATCATCCAAAAATCTGTTGAGGGACGGCAACCAGGTGGACTCGAAAGAGAGGCAGAATAGCAGTAAGCAGATTTCATGAGGTACGTTGGAATTGCCTTTAAAGCACAGGACGAAGGGCACAACTTCGACAATGATGCACTTGGCCAAAAAGGGTGTATGCGTTTTCACCTGAATATATTGAGCAGAAAACGCATACGCCCTTTTTGGCCAAGCAAGCAAGCAGGCAATGCAAATCTGCACTACAAAGAAGTATCACTTCCCACCAGTCAAAAGGGACATCCACAAAATGGGTAAAAACCAGAAAGGCAAGACAGGCCCTGGAGAACAGGGAGCCTTGTTATGCTGATGGGCAGGATGTAAATTACCAACTGCCTCTCCAGAGGAGTGCATTGTGTTCCCTAAAACAAGTAAACAACAGAGCTACAGAGCCAAGGGCACTTCCAGTCTAGGGAATATACCTTTGGATAACGGAAAATTAATAACACAGAGACACCACCAATTTTAGGGCTGCCCTGCTTACAAGAACCTCAACTTGGGTACACCTTAAATATCCCTGGAAATATAAAAAATGGTCCAAAAAATTGTGGTACTTACGTATGATGGAATATCCCTCAGCCATGAAATCAATATCATAAGACCAGTAGTAGCAAAAGGAGTGGATTCAGGTACGATGATTCTAAGTGAAATAAGTCACACAGAAAAAGAAACTTATCATAAGATATCACTTATGAAGATCCTGTGAACATGACTGCACTTCAACTGAGTTAGGGAGGAGAACAGAGTCTCACATTTAGAAAACAGTCTTATGCCTTCTTAAGGGGGAATGGGAGGTGGGATGATGCATTAAACGAGAGTTTAATATAAGCACTGGTACCGTTCCAAAAACCAACTATGGAATAGACAAGACCTACACCTTCCTCAGTGAAAGGGACTCAAAACCCCATATTTCCTGCAGAGGAATATACCTGACTAGTAAGAATCATAAAACCTATGTATTGATATGTCTGTGTAAGGAATCAAGTGTGTCTACAATGGCAAAAACATGGCAGCGAGAATCAGCTCAAACCCACTATATAAAGGAATTTCAAAAACAAAACAAAAAAACAGGGAAATTCTTGACAATTCCTTCAGGGTCTCTGATGAAACCTGGAATGACCCTATCTACAATGACAGCTGGATGTGGCATAAGGCTGGACACTTGGGACTGTGAGGATTGGTGAGATTGGGTGAGAAAATGCAGACCCTTTAAAGCAATAATTCATGGCACCCATTCCATGGGTCCCAACTCTCCAGGTTATAGGGAATATTACTAAAGCTATAACATGTACGGGGAACCTAGAGAATGGACACACTGTGAATACGAAAGGTTTCTAAATCTTAACGAATACTCCCTCTCCTGGTGCTCCGGTTTGAATTCCAACTGCTTTACTATCAATCTCCCAACTTGGAGAGACAGCCCCTTTAACCTCCTGTTCGCGCAAGTTGCCAATTTGGCCGAGGGTGAAAGGGCAGAGTGAGAACCAATGAGAGAATAGCTGCTAGGCATTTGGACGGGCACAGGTCACTCTAATTTCCCGGCAGGAAGATGAATTAACAAAAGTCTCAGCCAGCCAGCGGGAACCAGTATAGGTCCTGAATCAAAACTTTGGACTTGCGTTCAGCTCACAAAAAACGAGTTGAAAAATGGAGCTCAGGGGCACAGCAATTCACAAACTGTCAGAGTAAGAAAGGACAACTATCGTCCAAAAATCTGTTGAGGGAAGGCAACGAGGTGGACTTGAACGAGAGGCAGAATAGGAGGAAACAGATTTCATGAGGTACGTTGGAATTGCCTTTAAAGCACAGGACGAGGGGCACAACTTCGACAATGATGCTCTGGGCCAAAAAGGGCGTATGCGTTTTCTCCTGAATATATTCAGGAGAAAACACATACGCCCTTTTTGGCCAAGAAAGGAAGCGGGCAATGCAAATCTGCACTACAAAGAAGTATCACTTCCCACCAGGCAAATGGGACATCCACAAAATGGGTAAAAACCACAAAGGCAAGACAGGCCCTGGAGAACAGGGAGCCTTGTTATGCTGATGGGCGGGATGTAAATTGCCAACTGCCTCTCTGGAGGAGTGCATTGTGTTCCCTAAAACAGGTAAACAATGGAGCTACAGAGCCAAGGGCGCTACCAGTCTAGGGAATATACCTTGGGAAAACCGAAAATCAATAAGACACAGCCACCCCCAAACTTAGGGCTGCACTGCTTACAAGAACCTCAACTTGGGTACACCTTAAATATCCCTGGAAATATAAAAATGGTTTAAAAAATTGTGGTACTTACGTACGATGCAATATCCCTCAGCCATGAAATCAATGTCATAAGACCAGTAGCAGCAAAATGAGTGGATTCAGGTACGATGATTCTAAGTGAAATAAGTCACACAGAAAAAGAAACTTATCATGAGATATCCCTTATGAAGATCCTGTAAACATGGCTACGCTTGAACTGAGTTAGGAAAGAGAACAGAGTCTCACATTTAGAAAACACTCTTATGCCTGCTAAAGGGAGATGGAGAGGTGGGGTGATGCATAAAACAAGAGTTAGATAAAAGCACAGGTACCGTTCCAAAACCAACTATGGAATAGACAAGAACTACACCTTCCTCAGTGAAAGGGACTCAAAACCCCATATTTCCCGCAGAGGAATATATCTGACTAGTAAGAATCTTAAAACCTATTTATTGATATGTCTGCATAAGGGAATCAAGTGTGTCTAGACTGGCATAAACATGGCAGCGAGAATCAGCTCAAATCCACTATAAAAAGGAATTTCAAAAACAAAACAAGTAAACAGGGAAATTCTTGACAATTCCTTCATGGTCTCTGATGAAACCTGGAATGACCCTATCTACAATGACAGCTGGATGTGGCATAAGGGTGGACACTTGGGGCTAAGAGGATTGGTGAGATTGCGTGAGCAAATGCAGACCCTTTAAAGCAATAATGCATGGCACCCATTCCATGGGTCCCAGCTCTCCAGGTTGAAGGGAATATTACTACAGTTATAACATGTATGGGAAACCTAGAGAATGGACACACTGGGAATATGAAAGTTTTCTAAAACTCAAGGAATATTCCCTCTCCTGGTCCTCCGGTTTGACATTCCAACTGCCTTACTATCAATCTCCCAACTTGGAGAGATAGCCCCTTTACCCTCCTGGTTCGCACAGGTAGCCAATTTGGCAGAGGATGAAAGGGAAGATGGAGAGCCAATGAGAGAGTAGCTGTTAGGCATTTGGACGGGCACATGTCACTCTAATTTCCCGTCAGGAAGTAGAATTAACCAAAGTCTCAGCCACCCACCGGGAACCAGTATACGTCCTGAACCAAAATTTTGGACTTGAGTTCAGCTCACAAAAAATGAGTTGAAAATGGAGCTCAGGGGCACAGCAATTCAAAAATTGTCAGAGTAATAAAGGACAACTATCATCCAAAAATCTGTTGAGGGACGGCAACCAGGTGGACTCGAAAGAGAGGCAGAATAGCAGTAAGCAGATTTCATGAGGTACGTTGGAATTGCCTTTAAAGCACAGGACGAAGGGCACAACTTCGACAATGATGCACTTGGCCAAAAAGGGCGTATGCGTTTTCACCTGAATATATTGAGCAGAAAACGCATACGCCCTTTTTGGCCAAGCAAGTAAGCAGGCAATGCAAATCTGCACTACAAAGAAGTATCACTTCCCACCAGTCAAAAGGGACATCCACAAAATGGGTAAAAACCAGAAAGGCAAGACAGGCCCTGGAGAACAGGGAGCCTTGTTATGCTGATGGGCAGGATGTAAATTACCAACTGCCTCTCCAGAGGAGTGCATTGTGTTCCCTAAAACAAGTAAACAACAGAGCTACAGAGCCAAGGGCACTTCCAGTCTAGGGAATATACCTTTGGATAACGGAAAATTAATAACACAGAGACACCACCAATTTTAGGGCTGCCCTGCTTACAAGAACCTCAACTTGGGTACACCTTAAATATCCCTGGAAATATAAAAAATGGTCCAAAAAATTGTGGTACTTACGTATGATGGAATATCCCTCAGCCATGAAATCAATATCATAAGACCAGTAGTAGCAAAATGAGTGGATTCAGGTACGATGATTCTAAGTGAAATAAGTCACACAGAAAAAGAAACTTATCATAAGATATCACTTATGAAGATCCTGTGAACATGACTGCACTTCAACTGAGTTAGGGAGGAGAACAGAGTCTCACATTTAGAAAACAGTCTTATGCCTTCTTAAGGGGGAATGGGAGGTGGGATGATGCATTAAACGAGAGTTTGATATAAGCACTGGTACCGTTCCAAAAACCAACTATGGAATAGACAAGACCTACACCTTCCTCAGTGAAAGGGACTCAAAACCCCATATTTCCCGCAGAGGAATATATCTGACTAGTAAGAATCTTAAAACCTATTTATTGATATGTCTGCATAAGGGAATCAAGTGTGTCTAGACTGGCATAAACATGGCAGCGAGAATCAGCTCAAACCCACTATAAAAAGGAATTTCAAAAACAAAACAAGTAAACAGGGAAATTCTTGACAATTCCTTCAGGGTCTCTGATGAAACCTGGAATGACCCTATCTACAATGACAGCTGGATGTGGCATAAAGGTGGACACTTGGGGCTAAGAGGATTGGTGAGATGGCGTGAGCAAATGCAGACCCTTTAAAGCAATAATGCATGGCACCCATTCCATGGGTCCCAGCTCTCCAGGTTGAAGGGAATATTACTACAGTTATAACATGTATGGGAAACCTAGAGAATGGACACACTGGGAATATGAAAGGTTTCTAAAACTCAAGGAATATTCCCTCTCCTGGTCCTCCGGTTTGACATTCCAACTGCCTTACTATCAATCTCCCAACTTGGAGAGATAGCCCCTTTACCCTCCTGGTTCGCACAGGTAGCCAATATGGCAGAGGATGAAAGGGAAGATGGAGAGCCAATGAGAGAGTAGCTGTTAGGCATTTGGACGGGCACATGTCACTCTAATTTCCCGTCAGGAAGAAGAATTAACCAAAGTCTCAGCCACCCACCGGGAACCAGTATAGGTCCTGAACCAAAATTTTGGACTTGAGTTCAGCTCACAAAAAATGAGTTGAAAATGGAGCTCAGGGGCACAGCAATTCAAAAACTGTCAGAGTAATAAAGGACAACTATCATCCAAAAATCTGTTGAGGGAAGGCAACAGGGTGGACTCGAAAGAGAGGCAGAATAGCAGTAAGCAGATTTCATGAGGTACGTTGGAATTGCCTTTAAAGCACAGGACGAAGGGCACAACTTCGACAATGATGCACTTGGCCAAAAAGGGCGTATGCGTTTTCACCTGAATATATTGAGCAGAAAACGCATACGCCCTTTTTGGCCAAGCAAGCAAGCAGGCAATGCAAATCTGCACTACAAAGAAGTATCACTTCCCACCAGTCAAAAGGGACATCCACAAAATGGGTAAAAACCAGAAAGGCAAGACAGGCCCTGGAGAACAGGGAGCCTTGTTATGCTGATGGGCAGGATGTAAATTACCAACTGCCTCTCCAGAGGAGTGCATTGTGTTCCCTAAAACAAGTAAACAACAGAGCTACAGAGCCAAGGGCACTTCCAGTCTAGGGAATATACCTTTGGATAATGGAAAATTAATAACACAGAGACACCACCAATTTTAGGGCTGCCCTGCTTACAAGAACCTCAACTTGGGTACACCTTAAATATCCCTGGAAATATAAAAAATGGTCCAAAAAATTGTGGTACTTACGTATGATGGAATATCCCTCAGCCATGAAATCAATATCATAAGACCAGTAGTAGCAAAATGAGTGGATTCAGGTACGATGATTCTAAGTGAAATAAGTCACACAGAAAAAGAAACTTATCATAAGATATCACTTATGAAGATCCTGTGAACATGACTGCACTTCAACTGAGTTAGGGAGGAGAACAGAGTCTCACATTTAGAAAACAGTCTTATGCCTTCTTAAGGGGGAATGGGAGGTGGGATGATGCATTAAACGAGAGTTTGATATAAGCACTGGTACCGTTCCAAAAACCAACTATGGAATAGACAAGACCTACACCTTCCTCAGTGAAAGGGACTCAAAACCCCATATTTCCTGCAGAGGAATATATCTGACTAGTAAGAAACATAAAACCTATGTATTGATATGTCTGTGTAAGGAATCAAGTGTGTCTACAATGGCAAAAACATGGCAGCGAGAATCAGCTCAAACCCACTATATAAAGGAATTTCAAAAACAAAACAAAAAAACAGGAAAATTCTTTACAATTCCTTCACGGTCTCTGATGAAACCTGGAATGACCCTATCTACAATGACAGCAGGATGTGGCATAAGGCTGGACACTTGGGACTGTGAGGATTGGTGAGATTGGGTGAGAAAATGCAGACCCTTTAAAGCAATAATTCATGGCACCCATTCCATGGGTCCCAACTCTCCAGGTTATAGGGAATATTACTAAAGCTATAACATGTACGGGGAACCTAGAGAATGGACACACTGTGAATACGAAAGGTTTCTAAATCTTAACGAATACTCCCTCTCCTGGTGCTACGGTTTGAATTCCAACTGCTTTACTATCAATCTCCCAACTTGGAGAGACAGCCCCTTTAACCTCCTGTTCGCGCAAGTTGCCAATTTGGCCGAGGGTGAAAGGGAAGAGTGAGAACCAATGAGAGAATAGCTGCTAGGCATTTGGACGGGCACAGGTCACTCTAATTTCCCGGCAGGAAGATGAATTAACAAAAGTCTCAGCCAGCCAGCGGGAACCAGTATAGGTCCTGAATCAAAACTTTGGACTTGCGTTCAGCTCACAAAAAACGAGTTGAAAAATGGAGCTCAGGGGCACAGCAATTCACAAACTGTCAGAGTAAGAAAGGACAACTATCGTCCAAAAATCTGTTGAGGGAAGGCAACGAGGTGGACTTGAAAGAGAGGCAGAATAGGAGGAAACAGATTTCATGAGGTACGTTGGAATTGCCTTTTTAAAGCACAGGACGAGGGGCACAACTTCGACAATGATGCTCTGGGCCAAAAAGGGCGTATGCGTTTTCTCCTGAATATATTCAGGAGAAAACGCATACGCCCTTTTTGGCCAAGAAAGGAAGCGGGCAAAGCAAATCTGCACTACAAAGAAGTGTCACTTCCCACCAGGCAAATGGGACATCCACAAAATGGGTAAAAACCACAAAGGCAAGACAGGCCCTGGAGAACAGGGAGCCTTGTTATGCTGATGGGCGGGATGTAAATTGCCAACTGCCTCTCTGGAGGAGTGCATTGTGTTCCCTAAAACAGGTAAACAATGGAGCTACAGAGCCAAGGGCGCTACCAGTCTAGGGAATATACCGTGGGAAAACCGAAAATCAATAAGACACAGCCACCCCCAAACTTAGGGCTGCACTGCTTACAAGAACCTCAACTTGGGTACACCTTAAATATCCCTGGAAATATAAAAATGGTTTAAAAAATTGTGGTACTTACGTACGATGCAATATCCCTCAGCCATGAAATCAATGTCATAAGACCAGTAGCAGCAAAATGAGTGGATTCAGGTACGATGATTCTAAGTGAAATAAGTCACACAGAAAAAGAAACTTATCATGAGATATCCCTTATGAAGATCCTGTGAACATGGCTACGCTTGAACTGAGTTAGGAAAGAGAACAAAGTCTCACATTTAGAAAACACTCTTATGCCTGCTAAAGGGGGATGGAGAGGTGGGGTGATGCATAAAACAAGAGTTAGATAAAAGCACAGGTACCGTTCCAAAACCAACTGTGGAATAGACAAGACCTACACCTTCCTCAGTGAAAGGGACTCAAAACCCCATATTTCCCGCAGAGGAATATATCTGACTAGTAAGAATCTTAAAACCTATTTATTGATATGTCTGCATAAGGGAATCAAGTGTGTCTAGACTGACATAAACATGGCAGCGAGAATCAGCTCAAACCCACTATAAAAAGGAATTTCAAAAACAAAACAAGTAAAGAGGGAAATTCTTGACAATTCCTTCAGGGTCTCTGATGAAACCTGGAATGACCCTATCTACAATGACAGCTGGATGTGGCATAAGGGTGGACACTTGGGGCTAAGAGGATTGGTGAGATTGCGTGAGCAAATGCAGACCCTTTAAAGCAATAATGCATGGCACCCATTCCATGGTTCCCAGCTCTCCAGGTTGAAGGGAATATTACTACAGTTATAACATGTATGGGAAACCTAGAGAATGGACACACTGGGAATATGAAAGGTTTCTAAAACTCAAGGAATATTCCCTCTCCTGGTCCTCCGGTTTGACATTCCAACTGCCTTACTATCAATCTCCCAACTTGGAGAGATAGCCCCTTTACCCTCCTGGTTCGCACAGGTAGCCAATTTGGCAGAGGATGAAAGGGAAGATGGAGAGCCAATGAGAGAGTAGCTGTTAGGCATTTGGACGGGCACATGTCACTCTAATTTCCCGTCAGGAAGAAGAATTAACCAAAGTCTCAGCCACCCACCGGGAACCAGTATAGGTCCTGAACCAAAATTTTGGACTTGAGTTCAGCTCACAAAAAATGAGTTGAAAATGGAGCTCAGGGGCACAGCAATTCAAAAACTGTCAGAGTAATAAAGGACTACTATAATCCAAAAATCTGTTGAGGGAAGGCAACGAGGTGGACTCGAAAGAGAGGCAGAATAGCAGTAAGCAGATTTCATGAGGTACGTTGGAATTGCCTTTAAAGCACAGGACGAAGGGCACAACTTCGACAATGATGCACTTGGCTAAAAAGGGCGTATGCGTTTTCACCTGAATATATTGAGCAGAAAACGCATACGCCCTTTTTGGCCAAGCAAGCAAGCAGGCAATGCAAATCTGCACTACAAAGAAGTATCACTTCCCACCAGTCAAAAGGGACATCCACAAAATGTGTAAAAACCAGAAAGGCAAGACAGGCCCTGGAGAACAGGGAGCCTTGTTATGCTGATGGGCAGGATGTAAATTACCAACTGCCTCTCCAGAGGAGTGCATTGTGTTCCCTAAAACAAGTAAACAACAGAGCTACAGAGCCAAGGGCACTTCCAGTCTAGGGAATATACCTTTGGATAACGGAAAATTAATAACACAGAGACACCACCAATTTTAGGGCTGCCCTGCTTACAAGAACCTCAACTTGGGTACACCTTAAATATCCCTGGAAATATAAAAAATGGTCCAAAAAATTGTGGTACTTACGTATGATGGAATATCCCTCAGCCATGAAATCAATATCATAAGACCAGTAGTAGCAAAATGAGTGGATTCAGGTACGATGATTCTAAGTGAAATAAGTCACACAGAAAAAGAAACTTATCATAAGATATCACTTATGAAGATCCTGTGAACATGACTGCACTTCAACTGAGTAAGGGAGGAGAACATAGTCTCACATTTAGAAAACAGTCTTATGCCTTCTTAAGGGGGAAGGAGAGGTGGGATGATGCATAAAACCAGAGTTTGATATAAGCACTGGTACCGTTCCAAAAACCAACTATGGAATAGACAAGACCTACACCTTCCTGAGTGAAAGGGACTCAAAACCCCATATTTCCTGCAGAGGAATATATCTGACTAGTAAGAATCATAAAACCTATGTATTGATATGTCTGTGTAAGGGAATCAAGTGTGTCTAGAATGGCATCAACATGGCAGCGAGAATCAGCTCAAACCCACTATATAAAGGAATTTCAAAAACAAAACAAAAAAACAGGGAAATTCTTGACAATTCCTTCAGGGTCTCTGATGAAACCTGGAATGACCCTATCTACAATGACAGCTGGATGTGGCATAAGGCTGGACACTTGGGACTGTGAGGATTGGTGAGATTGGGTGAGAAAATGCAGACCCTTTTAAGCAATAATTCATGGCACCCATTCCATGGGTCCCAACTCTCCAGGTTATAGGGAATATTACTAAAGCTATAACATGTACGGGAAACCTAGAGAATGGACACACTGTGAATACGAAAGGTTTCTAAATCTTAACGAATACTCCCTCTCCTGGTGCTCCGGTTTGAATTCCAACTGCTTTACTATCAATCTCCCAACTTGGAGAGACAGCCCCTTTAACCTCCTGTTCGCACAAGTTGCCAATTTGGCCGAGGGTGAAAGGGAAGAGTGAGAACCAATGAGAGAATAGCTGCTAGGCATTTGGACGGGCACAGGTCACTCTAATTTCCCGGCAGGAAGATGAATTAACAAAAGTCTCAGCCAGCCAGCTGGAACCAGTATAGGTCCTGAATCAAAACTTTGGACTTGCGTTCAGCTCACAAAAAACGAGTTGAAAAATGGAGCTCAGGGGCACAGCAATTCACAAACTGTCAGAGTAAGAAAGGACAACTATCGTCCAAAAATCTGTTGAGGGAAGGCAACGAGGTGGACTTGAACGAGAGGCAGAATAGGAGGAAACAGATTTCATGAGGTACGTTGGAATTGCCTTTAAAGCACAGGACGAGGGGCACAACTTCGACAATGATGCTCTGGGCCAAAAAGGGCGTATGCGTTTTCTCCTGAATATATTCAGGAGAAAACACATACGCCCTTTTTGGCCAAGAAAGGAAGCGGGCAATGCAAATCTGCACTACAAAGAAGTATCACTTCCCACCAGGCAAATGGGACATCCACAAAATGGGTAAAAACCACAAAGGCAAGACAGGCCCTGGAGAACAGGGAGCCTTGTTATGCTGATGGGCGGGATGTAAATTGCCAACTGCCTCTCTGGAGGAGTGCATTGTGTTCCCTAAAACAGGTAAACAATGGAGCTACAGAGCCAAGGGCGCTACCAGTCTAGGGAATATACCTTGGGAAAACCGAAAATCAATAAGACACAGCCACCCCCAAACTTAGGGCTGCACTGCTTACAAGAACCTAAACTTGGGTACACCTTAAATATCCCTGGAAATATAAAAATGGTTTAAAAAATTGTGGTACTTACGTACGATGCAATATCCCTCAGCCATGAAATCAATGTCATAAGACCAGTAGCAGCAAAATGAGTGGATTCAGGTACGATGATTCTAAGTGAAATAAGTCACACAGAAAAAGAAACTTATCATGAGATATCCCTTATGAAGATCCTGTAAACATGGCTACGCTTGAACTGAGTTAGGAAAGAGAACAGAGTCTCACATTTAGAAAACACTCTAATGCCTGCTAAAGGGGGATGGAGAGGTGGGGTGATGCATAAAACAAGAGTTAGATAAAAGCACAGGTACCGTTCCAAAACCAACTATGGAATAGACAAGACCTACACCTTCCTCAGTGAAAGGGACTCAAAACCCCATATTTCCCGCAGAGGAATATATCTGACTAGTAAGAATCTTAAAACCTATTTATTGATATGTCTGCATAAGGGAATCAAGTGTGTCTAGACTGGCATAAACATGGCAGCGAGAATCAGCTCAAAACCACTATAAAAAGGAATTTCAAAAACAAAACAAGTAAACAGGGAAATTCTTGACAATTCCTTCATGGTCTCTGATGAACCCTGGAATGACCCTATCTACAATGACAGCTGGATGTGGCATAAGGGTGGACACTTGGGGCTAATAGGATTGGTGAGATTGCGTGAGCAAATGCAGACCCTTTAAAGCAATAATGCATGGCACCCATTCCATGGGTCCCAGCTCTCCAGGTTGAAGGGAATATTACTACAGTTATAACATGTATGGGAAACCTAGAGAATGGACACACTGGGAATATGAAAGTTTTCTAAAACTCAAGGAATATTCCCTCTCCTGGTCCTCCGGTTTGACATTCCAACTGCCTTACTATCAATCTCCCAACTTGGAGAGATAGCCCCTTTACCCTCCTGGTTCGCACAGGTAGCCAATTTGGCAGAGGATGAAAGGGAAGATGGAGAGCCAATGAGAGAGTAGCTGTTAGGCATTTGGACGGGCACATGTCACTCTAATTTCCCGTCAGGAAGAAGAATTAACCAAAGTCTCAGCCACCCACCGGGAACCAGTATAGGTCCTGAACCAAAATTTTGGACTTGAGTTCAGCTCACAAAAAATGAGTTGAAAATGGAGCTCAGGGGCACAGCAATTCAAAAACTGTCAGAGTAATAAAGGACTACTATAATCCAAAAATCTGTTGAGGGAAGGCAACGAGGTGGACTCGAAAGAGAGGCAGAATAGCAGTAAGCAGATTTCATGAGGTACGTTGGAATTGCCTTTAAAGCACAGGACGAAGGGCACAACTTCGACAATGATGCACTTGGCTAAAAAGGGCGTATACGTTTTCACCTGAATATATTGAGCAGAAAACGCATACGCCCTTTTTGGCCAAGCAAGCAAGCAGGCAATGCAAATCTGCACTACAAAGAAGTATCACTTCCCACCAGTCAAAAGGGACATCCACAAAATGGGTAAAAACCAGAAAGGCAAGACAGGCCCTGGAGAACAGGGAGCCTTGTTATGCTGATGGGCAGGATGTAAATTACCAACTGCCTCTCCAGAGGAGTGCATTGTGTTCCCTAAAACAAGTAAACAACAGAGCTACAGAGCCAAGGGCACTTCCAGTCTAGGGAATATACCTTTGGATAACGGAAAATTAATAACACAGAGACACCACCAATTTTAGGGCTGCCCTGCTTACAAGAACCTCAACTTGGGTACACCTTAAATATCCCTGGAAATATAAAAAATGGTCCAAAAAATTGTGGTACTTACGTATGATGGAATATCCCTCAGCCATGAAATCAATATCATAAGACCAGTAGTAGCAAAATGAGTGGATTCAGGTACGATGATTCTAAGTGAAATAAGTCACACAGAAAAAGAAACTTATCATAAGATATCACTTATGAAGATCCTGTAAACATGACTGCACTTCAACTGAGTAAGGGAGGAGAACAGAGTCTCACATTTAGAAAACAGTCTTATGCCTTCTTAAGGGGGAAGGAGAGGTGGGATGATGCATAAAACCAGAGTTTGATATAAGCACTGGTACCGTTCCAAAAACCAACTATGGAATAGACAAGACCTACACCTTCCTGAGTGAAAGGGACTCAAAACCCCATATTTCCTGCAGAGGAATATATCTGACTAGTAAGAATCATAAAACCTATGTATTGATATGTCTGTGTAAGGGAATCAAGTGTGTCTAGAATGGCATCAACATGGCAGCGAGAATCAGCTCAAACCCACTATATAAAGGAATTTCAAAAACAAAACAAAAAAACAGGGAAATTCTTGACAATTCCTTCAGGGTCTCTGATGAAACCTGGAATGACCCTATCTACAATGACAGCTGGATGTGGCATAAGGCTGGACACTTGGGACTGTGAGGATTGGTGAGATTGGGTGAGAAAATGCAGACCCTTTTAAGCAATAATTCATGGCACCCATTCCATGGGTCCCAACTCTCCAGGTTATAGGGAATATTACTAAAGCTATAACATGTACGGGAAACCTAGAGAATGGACACACTGTGAATACGAAAGGTTTCTAAATCTTAACGAATACTCCCTCTCCTGGTGCTCCGGTTTGAATTCCAACTGCTTTACTATCAATCTCCCAACTTGGAGAGACAGCCCCTTTAACCTCCTGTTCGCACAAGTTGCCAATTTGGCCGAGGGTGAAAGGGAAGAGTGAGAACCAATGAGAGAATAGCTGCTAGGCATTTGGACGGGCAGAGGTCACTCTAATTTCCCGGCAGGAAGATGAATTAACAAAAGTCTCAGCCAGCCAGCGGGAACCAGTATAGGTCCTGAATCAAAACTTTGGACTTGCGTTCAGCTCACAAAAAACGAGTTGAAAAATGGAGCTCAGGGGCACAGCAATTCACAAACTGTCAGAGTAAGAAAGGACAACTATCGTCCAAAAATCTGTTGAGGGAAGGCAACGAGGTGGACTTGAACGAGAGGCAGAATAGGAGGAAACAGATTTCATGAGGTACGTTGGAATTGCCTTTAAAGCACAGGACGAGGGGCACAACTTCGACAATGATGCTCTGGGCCAAAAAGGGCGTATGCGTTTTCTCCTGAATATATTCAGGAGAAAACACATACGCCCTTTTTGGCCAAGAAAGGAAGCGGGCAATGCAAATCTGCACTACAAAGAAGTATCACTTCCCACCAGGCAAATGGGACATCCACAAAATGGGTAAAAACCACAAAGGCAAGACAGGCCCTGGAGAACAGGGAGCCTTGTTATGCTGATGGGCGGGATGTAAATTGCCAACTGCCTCTCTGGAGGAGTGCATTGTGTTCCCTAAAACAGGTAAACAATGGAGCTACAGAGCCAAGGGCGCTACCAGTCTAGGGAATATACCTTGGGAAAACCGAAAATCAATAAGACACAGCCACCCCCAAACTTAGGGCTGCACTGCTTACAAGAACCTCAACTTGGGTACACCTTAAATATCCCTGGAAATATAAAAATGGTTTAAAAAATTGTGGTACTTACGTACGATGCAATATCCCTCAGCCATGAAATCAATGTCATAAGACCAGTAGCAGCAAAATGAGTGGATTCAGGTACGATGATTCTAAGTGAAATAAGTCACACAGAAAAAGAAACTTATCATGAGATATCCCTTATGAAGATCCTGTAAACATGGCTACGCTTGAACTGAGTTAGGAAAGAGAACAGAGTCTCACATTTAGAAAACACTCTAATGCCTGCTAAAGGGGGATGGAGAGGTGGGGTGATGCATAAAACAAGAGTTAGATAAAAGCACAGGTACCGTTCCAAAACCAACTATGGAATAGACAAGACCTACACCTTCCTCAGTGAAAGGGACTCAAAACCCCATATTTCCCGCAGAGGAATATATCTGACTAGTAAGAATCTTAAAACCTATTTATTGATATGTCTGCATAAGGGAATCAAGTGTGTCTAGACTGGCATAAACATGGCAGCGAGAATCAGCTCAAACCCACTATAAAAAGGAATTTCAAAAACAAAACAAGTAAACAGGGAAATTCTTGACAATTCCTTCATGGTCTCTGATGAACCCTGGAATGACCCTATCTACAATGACAGCTGGATGTGGCATAAGGGTGGACACTTGGGGCTAATAGGATTGGTGAGATTGCGTGAGCAAATGCAGACCCTTTAAAGCAATAATGCATGGCACCCATTCCATGGGTCCCAGCTCTCCAGGTTGAAGGGAATATTACTACAGTTATAACATGTATGGGAAACCTAGAGAATGGACACACTGGGAATATGAAAGTTTTCTAAAACTCAAGGAATATTCCCTCTCCTGGTCCTCCGGTTTGACATTCCAACTGCCTTACTATCAATCTCCCAACTTGGAGAGATACCCCCTTTACCCTCCTGGTTCGCACAGGTAGCCAATTTGGCAGAGGATGAAAGGGAAGATGGAGAGCCAATGAGAGAGTAGTTGTTAGGCATTTGGACGGGCACATGTCACTCTAATTTCCCGTCAGGAAGAAGAATTAACCAAAGTCTCAGCCACCCACCGGGAACCAGTATAGGTCCTGAACCAAAATTTTGGACTTGAGTTCAGCTCACAAAAAACGAGTTGAAAATGGAGCTCAGGGGCACAGCAATTCAAAAATTGTCAGAGTAATAAAGGACAACTATCATCCAAAAATCTGTTGAGGGACGGCAACCAGGTGGACTCGAAAGAGAGGCAGAATAGCAGTAAGCAGATTTCATGAGGTACGTTGGAATTGCCTTTAAAGCACAGGACGAAGGGCACAACTTCGACAATGATGCACTTGGCCAAAAAGGGTGTATGCGTTTTCACCTGAATATATTGAGCAGAAAACGCATACGCCCTTTTTGGCCAAGCAAGCAAGCAGGCAATGCAAATCTGCACTACAAAGAAGTATCACTTCCCACCAGTCAAAAGGGACATCCACAAAATGGGTAAAAACCAGAAAGGCAAGACAGGCCCTGGAGAACAGGGAGCCTTGTTATGCTGATGGGCAGGATGTAAATTGCCAACTGCCTCTCCAGAGGAGTGCATTGTGTTCCCTAAAACAAGTAAACAACAGAGCTACAGAGCCAAGGGCACTTCCAGTCTAGGGAATATACCTTTGGATAACGGAAAATTAATAACACAGAGACACCACCAATTTTAGGGCTGCCCTGCTTACAAGAACCTCAACTTGGGTACACCTTAAATATCCCTGGAAATATAAAAAATGGTCCAAAAAATTGTGGTACTTACGTATGATGGAATATCCCTCAGCCATGAAATCAATATCATAAGACCAGTAGTAGCAAAATGAGTGGATTCAGGTACGATGATTCTAAGTGAAATAAGTCACACAGAAAAAGAAACTTATCATAAGATATCACTTATGAAGATCCTGTGAACATGACTGCACTTCAACTGAGTAAGGGAGGAGAACAGAGTCTCACATTTAGAAAACAGTCTTATGCCTTCTTAAGGGGGAATGGGAGGTGGGATGATGCATTAAACGAGAGTTTCATATAAGCACTGGTACCGTTCCAAAAACCAACTATGGAATAGACAAGACCTACACCTTCCTCAGTGAAAGGGACTCAAAACCCCATATTTCCTGCAGAGGAATATACCTGACTAGTAAGAATCATAAAACCTATGTATTGATATGTCTGTGTAAGGAATCAAGTGTGTCTACAATGGCAAAAACATGGCAGCGAGAATCAGCTCAAACCCACTATATAAAGGAATTTCAAAAACAAAACAAAAAAACAGGGAAATTCTTGACAATTCCTTCAGGGTCTCTGATGAAACCTGGAATGACCCTATCTACAATGACAGCTGGATGTGGCATAAGGCTGGACACTTGGGACTGTGAGGATTGGTGAGATTGGGTGAGAAAATGCAGACCCTTTAAAGCAATAATTCATGGCACCCATTCCATGGGTCCCAACTCTCCAGGTTACAGGGAATATTACTAAAGCTATAACATGTACGGGAAACCTAGAGAATGGACACACTGTGAATACGAAAGGTTTCTAAATCTTAACGAATACTCCCTCTCCTGGTGCTCCGGTTTGAATTCCAACTGCTTTACTATCAATCTCCCAACTTGGAGAGACAGCCCCTTTAACCTCCTGTTCGCACAAGTTGCCAATTTGGCCGAGGGTGTGAAAGGGAAGAGTGAGAACCAATGAGAGAATAGCTGCTAGGCATTTGGACGGGCACTGGTCACTCTAATTTCCCGGCAGGAAGATGAATTAACAAAAGTCTCAGCCAGCCAGCGGGAACCAGTATAGGTCCTGAATCAAAGCTTTGGACTTGCGTTCAGCTCACAAAAAACGAGTTGAAAAATGGAGCTCAGGGGCACAGCAATTCACAAACTGTCAGAGTAAGAAAGGACAACTATCGTCCAAAAATCTGTTGAGGGAAGGCAACGAGGTGGACTTGAACGAGAGGCAGAATAGGAGGAAACAGATTTCATGAGGTACGTTGGAATTGCCTTTAAAGCACAGGACGAGGGGCACAACTTCGACAATGATGCTCTGGGCCAAAAAGGGCGTATGCGTTTTCTCCTGAATATATTCAGGAGAAAACACATACGCCCTTTTTGGCCAAGAAAGGAAGCGGGCAATGCAAATCTGCACTACAAAGAAGTATCACTTCCCACCAGGCAAATGGGACATCCACAAAATGGGTAAAAACCACAAAGGCAAGACAGGCCCTGGAGAACAGGGAGCCTTGTTATGCTGATGGGCGGGATGTAAATTGCCAACTGCCTCTCTGGAGGAGTGCATTGTGTTCCCTAAAACAGGTAAACAATGGAGCTACAGAGCCAAGGGCGCTACCAGTCTAGGGAATATACCTTGGGAAAACCGAAAATCAATAAGACACAGCCACCCCCAAACTTAGGGCTGCACTGCTTACAAGAACCTCAACTTGGGTACACCTTAAATATCCCTGGAAATATAAAAATGGTTTAAAAAATTGTGGTACTTACGTACGATGCAATATCCCTCAGCCATGAAATCAATGTCATAAGACCAGTAGCAGCAAAATGAGTGGATTCAGGTACGATGATTCTAAGTGAAATAAGTCACACAGAAAAAGAAACTTATCATGAGATATCCCTTATGAAGATCCTGTAAACATGGCTACGCTTGAACTGAGTTAGGAAAGAGAACAGAGTCTCACATTTAGAAAACACTCTTATGCCTGCTAAAGGGGGATGGAGAGGTGGGGTGATGCATAAAACAAGAGTTAGATAAAAGCACAGGTACCGTTCCAAAACCAACTATAGACAAGACCTACACCTTCCTCAGTGAAAGGGACTCAAAACCCCATATTTCCCGCAGAGGAATATATCTGACTAGTAAGAATCTTAAAACCTATTTATTGATATGTCTGCATAAGGGAATCAAGTGTGTCTAGACTGGCATAAACATGGCAGCGAGAATCAGCTCAAACCCACTATAAAAAGGAAATTCAAAAACAAAACAAGTAAACAGGGAAATTCTTGACAATTCCTTCAGGGTCTCTGATGAAACCTGGAATGACCCTATCTACAATGACAGCTGGATGTGGCATAAGGGTGGACACTTGGGGCTAAGAGGATTGGTGAGATTGCGTGAGCAAATGCAGACCCTTTAAAGCAATAATGCATGGCACCCATTCCATGGGTCACAGCTCTCCAGGTTGAAGGGAATATTACTACAGTTATAACATGTATGGGAAACCTAGAGAATGGACACACTGGGAATATGAAAGGTTTCTAAAACTCAAGGAATATTCCCTCTCCTGGTCCTCCGGTTTGACATTCCAACTGCCTTACTATCAATCTCCCAACTTGGAGAGATAGCCCCTTTACCCTCCTGGTTCGCACAGGTAGCCAATTTGGCAGAGGATGAAAGGGAAGATGGAGAGCCAATGAGAGAGTAGCTGTTAGGCATTTGGACGGGCACATGTCACTCTAATTTCCCGTCAGGAAGAAGAATTAACCAAAGTCTCAGCCACCCACCGGGAACCAGTATAGTTCCTGAACCAAAATTTTGGACTTGAGTTCAGCTCACAAAAAATGAGTTGAAAATGGAGCTCAGGGGCACAGCAATTCAAAAACTGTCAGAGTAATAAAGGACAACTATCATCCAAAAATCTGTTGAGGGAAGGCAACCAGGTGGACTCGAAAGAGAGGCAGAATAGCAGTAAGCAGATTTCATGAGGTACGTTGGAATTGCCTTTAAAGCACAGGACGAAGGGCACAACTTCGACAATGATGCACTTGGCCAAAAAGGGCGTATGCGTTTTCACCTGAATATATTGAGCAGAAAACGCATACACCCTTTTTGGCCAAGCAAGCAAGCAGGCAATGCAAATCTGCACTACAAAGAAGTATCACTTCCCACCAGTCAAAAGGGACATCCACAAAATGGGTAAAAACCAGAAAGGCAAGATAGGCCCTGGAGAACAGGGAGCCTTGTTATGCTGATGGGCAGGATGTAAATTGCCAACTGCCTCTCCAGAGGAGTGCATTGTGTTCCCTAAAACAAGTAAACAACAGAGCTACAGAGCCAAGGGCACTTCCAGTCTAGGGAATATACCTTTGGATAACGGAAAATTAATAACACAGAGACACCACCAATTTTAGGGCTGCCCTGCTTACAAGAACCTCAACTTGGGTACACCTTAAATATCCCTGGAAATATAAAAAATGGTCCAAAAAATTGTGGTACTTACGTATGATGGAATATCCCTCAGCCATGAAATCAATATCATAAGACCAGTAGTAGCAAAATGAGTGGATTCAGGTACGATGATTCTAAGTGAAATAAGTCACACAGAAAAAGAAACTTATCATAAGATATCACTTATGAAGATCCTGTGAACATGACTGCACTTCAACTGAGTTAGGGAGGAGAACAGAGTCTCACATTTAGAAAACAGTCTTATGCCTTCTTAAGGGGGAATGGGAGGTGGGATGATGCATTAAACGAGAGTTTGATATAAGCACTGGTACCGTTCCAAAAACCAACTATGGAATAGACAAGACCTACACCTTCCTCAGTGAAAGGGACTCAAAACCCCATATTTCCTGCAGAGGAATATACCTGACTAGTAAGAATCATAAAACCTATGTATTGATATGTCTGTGTAAGGAATCAAGTGTGTCTACAATGGCAAAAACATGGCAGCGAGAATCAGCTCAAACCCACTATATAAAGGAATTTCAAAAACAAAACAAAAAAACAGGGAAATTCTTGACAATTCCTTCAGGGTCTCTGATGAAACCTGGAATGACCCTATCTACAATGACAGCTGGATGTGGCATAAGGCTGGACACTTGGGACTGTGAGGATTGGTGAGATTGGGTGAGAAAATGCAGACCCTTTAAAGCAATAATTCATGGCACCCATTCCATGGGTCCCAACTCTCCAGGTTATAGGGAATATTACTAAAGCTATAACATGTACGGGAAACCTAGAGAATGGACACACTGTGAATACGAAAGGTTTCTAAATCTTAACGAATACTCCCTCTCCTGGTGCTCCGGTTTGAATTCCAACTGCTTTACTATCAATCTCCCAACTTGGAGAGACAGCCCCTTTAACCTCCTGTTCGCGCAAGTTGCCAATTTGGCCGAGGGTGAAAGGGAAGAGTGAGAACCAATAAGAGAATAGCTGCTAGGCATTTGGACGGGCACAGGTCACTCTAATTTCCCGGCAGGAAGATGAATTAACAAAAGTCTCAGCCAGCCAGCGGGAACCAGTATAGGTCCTGAATCAAAACTTTGGACTTGCGTTCAGCTCACAAAAAACGAGTTGAAAAATGGAGCTCAGGGGCACAGCAATTCACAAACTGTCAGAGTAAGAAAGGACAACTATCGTCCAAAAATCTGTTGAGGGAAGGCAACGAGGTGGACTTGAAAGAGAGGCAGAATAGGAGGAAACAGATTTCATGAGGTACGTTGGAATTGCCTTTAAAGCACAGGACGAGGGGCACAACTTCGACAATGATGCTCTGGGCCAAAAAGGGCGTATGCGTTTTCTCCTGAATATATTCAGGAGAAAACACATACGCCCTTTTTGGCCAAGAAAGGAAGCGGGCAATGCAAATCTGCACTACAAAGAAGTATCACTTCCCACCAGGCAAATGGGACATCCACAAAATGGGTAAAAACCACAAAGGCAAGACAGGCCTTGGAGAACAGGGAGCCTTGTTATGCTGATGGGCGGGATGTAAATTGCCAACTGCCTCTCTGGAGGAGTGCATTGTGTTCCCTAAAACAGGTAAACAATGGAGCTACAGAGCCAAGGGCGCTACCAGTCTAGGGAATATACCTTGGGAAAACCGAAAATCAATAAGACACAGCCACCCCCAAACTTAGGGCTGCACTGCTTACAAGAACCTCAACTTGGGTACACCTTAAATATCCCTGGAAATATAAAAATGGTTTAAAAAATTGTGGTACTTACGTACGATGCAATATCCCTCAGCCATGAAATCAATGTCATAAGACCAGTAGCAGCAAAATGAGTGGATTCAGGTACGATGATTCTAAGTGAAATAAGTCACACAGAAAAAGAAACCTATCATGAGATATCCCTTATGAAGATCCTGTAAACATGGCTACGCTTGAACTGAGTTAGGAAAGAGAACAGAGTCTCACATTTAGAAAACACTCTTATGCCTGCTAAAGGGGGATGGAGAGGTGGGGTGATGCATAAAACAAGAGTTAGATAAAAGCACAGGTACCGTTCCAAAACCAACTGTGGAATAGACAAGACCTACACCTTCCTCAGTGAAAGGGACTCAAAACCCCATATTTCCCGCAGAGGAATATATCTGACTAGTAAGAATCTTAAAACCTATTTATTGATATGTCTGCATAAGGGAATCAAGTGTGTCTAGACTGGCATAAACATGGCAGCGAGAATCAGCTCAAACCCACTATAAAAAGGAATTTCAAAAACAAAACAAGTAAACAGGGAAATTCTTGACAATTCCTTCAGGGTCTCTGATGAAACCTGGAATGACCCTATCTACAATGACAGCTGGATGTGGCATATGGGTGGACACTTGGGGCTAAGAGGATTGGTGAGATTGCGTGAGCAAATGCAGACCCTTTAAAGCAATAATGCATGGCACCCATTCCATGGGTCCCAGCTCTCCAGGTTGAAGGGAATATTACTACAGTTATAACATGTATGGGAAACCTAGAGAATGGACACACTGGGAATATGAAAGGTTTCTAAAACTCAAGGAATATTCCCTCTCCTGGTCCTCCGGTTTGACATTCCAACTGCCTTACTATCAATCTCCCAACTTGGAGAGATAGCCCCTTTACCCTCCTGGTTCGCACAGGTAGCCAATTTGGCAGAGGATGAAAGGGAAGATGGAGAGCCAATGAGAGAGTAGCTGTTAGGCATTTGGACGGGCACATGTCACTCTAATTTCCCGTCAGGAAGAAGAATTAACCAAAGTCTCAGCCACCCACCGGGAACCAGTATAGGTCCTGAACCAAAATTTTGGACTTGAGTTCAGCTCACAAAAAATGAGTTGAAAATGGAGCTCAGGGGCACAGCAATTCAAAAACTGTCAGAGTAATAAAGGACAACTATCATCCAAAAATCTGTTGAGGGAAGGCAACCAGGTGGACTCGAAAGAGAGGCAGAATAGCAGTAAGCAGATTTCATGAGGTACGTTGGAATTGCCTTTAAAGCACAGGACGAAGGGCACAACTTCGACAATGATGCACTTGGCCAAAAAGGGCGTATGCGTTTTCACCTGAATATATTGAGCAGAAAACGCATACACCCTTTTTGGCCAAGCAAGCAAGCAGGCAATGCAAATCTGCACTACAAAGAAGTATCACTTCCCACCAGTCAAAAGGGACATCCACAAAATGGGTAAAAACCAGAAAGGCAAGATAGGCCCTGGAGAACAGGGAGCCTTGTTATGCTGATGGGCAGGATGTAAATTGCCAACTGCCTCTCCAGAGGAGTGCATTGTGTTCCCTAAAACAAGTAAACAACAGAGCTACAGAGCCAAGGGCACTTCCAGTCTAGGGAATATACCTTTGGATAACGGAAAATTAATAACACAGAGACACCACCAATTTTAGGGCTGCCCTGCTTACAAGAACCTCAACTTGGGTACACCTTAAATATCCCTGGAAATATAAAAAATGGTCCAAAAAATTGTGGTACTTACGTATGATGGAATATCCCTCAGCCATGAAATCAATATCATAAGACCAGTAGTAGCAAAATGAGTGGATTCAGGTACGATGATTCTAAGTGAAATAAGTCACACAGAAAAAGAAACTTATCATAAGATATCACTTATGAAGATCCTGTGAACATGACTGAACTTCAACTGAGTTAGGGAGGAGAACAGAGTCTCACATTTAGAAAACAGTCTTATGCCTTCTTAAGGGGGAATGGGAGGTGGGATGATGCATTAAACGAGAGTTTGATATAAGCACTGGTACCGTTCCAAAAACCAACTATGGAATAGACAAGACCTACACCTTCCTCAGTGAAAGGGACTCAAAACCCCATATTTCCTGCAGAGGAATATACCTGACTAGTAAGAATCATAAAACCTATGTATTGATATGTCTGTGTAAGGAATCAAGTGTGTCTACAATGGCAAAAACATGGCAGCGAGAATCAGCTCAAACCCACTATATAAAGGAATTTCAAAAACAAAACAAAAAAACAGGGAAATTCTTGACAATTCCTTCAGGGTCTCTGATGAAACCTGGAATGACCCTATCTACAATGACAGCTGGATGTGGCATAAGGCTGGACACTTGGGACTGTGAGGATTGGTGAGATTGGGTGAGAAAATGCAGACCCTTTAAAGCAATAATTCATGGCACCCATTCCATGGGTCCCAACTCTCCAGGTTATAGGGAATATTACTAAAGCTATAACATGTACGGGAAACCTAGAGAATGGACACACTGTGAATACGAAAGGTTTCTAAATCTTAACGAATACTCCCTCTCCTGGTGCTCCGGTTTGAATTCCAACTGCTTTACTATCAATCTCCCAACTTGGAGAGACAGCCCCTTTAACCTCCTGTTCGCACAAGTTGCCAATTTGGCCGAGGGTGTGAAAGGGAAGAGTGAGAACCAATGAGAGAATAGCTGCTAGGCATTTGGACGGGCACAGGTCACTCTAATTTCCCGGCAGGAAGATGAATTAACAAAAGTCTCAGCCAGCCAGCGGGAACCAGTATAGGTCCTGAATCAAAACTTTGGACTTGCGTTCAGCTCACAAAAAACGAGTTGAAAAATGGAGCTCAGGGGCACAGCAATTCACAAACTGTCAGAGTAAGAAAGGACAACTATCGTCCAAAAATCTGTTGAGGGAAGGCAACGAGGTGGACTTGAAAGAGAGGCAGAATAGGAGGAAACAGATTTCATGAGGTACGTTGGAATTGCCTTTAAAGCACAGGACGAGGGGCACAACTTCGACAATGATGCTCTGGGCCAAAAAGGGCGTATGCGTTTTCTCCTGAATATATTCAGGAGAAAACACATACGCCCTTTTTGGCCAAGAAAGGAAGCGGGCAATGCAAATCTGCACTACAAAGAAGTATCACTTCCCACCAGGCAAATGGGACATCCACAAAATGGGTAAAAACCACAAAGGCAAGACAGGCCCTGGAGAACAGGGAACCTTGTTATGCTGATGGGCGGGATGTAAATTGCCAACTGCCTCTCTGGAGGAGTGCATTGTGTTCCCTAAAACAGGTAAACAATGGAGCTACAGAGCCAACAGCGCTACCAGTCTAGGGAATATACCTTGGGAAAACCGAAAATCAATAAGACACAGCCACCCCCAAACTTAGGGCTGCACTGCTTACAAGAACCTCAACTTGGGTACACCTTAAATATCCCTGGAAATATAAAAATGGTTTAAAAAATTGTGGTACTTACGTACGGTGCAATATCCCTCAGCCATGAAATCAATGTCATAAGACCAGTAGCAGCAAAATGAGTGGATTCAGGTACGATGATTCTAAGTGAAATAAGTCACACAGAAAAAGAAACTTATCATGAGATATCCCTTATGAAGATCCTGTAAACATGGCTACGCTTGAACTGAGTTAGGAAAGAGAACAGAGTCTCACATTTAGAAAACACTCTTATGCCTGCTAAAGGGGGATGGAGAGGTGGGGTGATGCATAAAACAAGAGTTAGATAAAAGCACAGGTACCGTTCCAAACCAACTATGGAATAGACAAGACCTACAACTTCCTCAGTGAAAGGGACTCAAAACCCCATATTTCCCGCAGAGGAATATATCTGACTAGTAAGAATCTTAAAACCTATTTATTGATATGTCTGCATAAGGGAATCAAGTGTGTCTAGACTGGCATAAACATGGCAGCGAGAATCAGCTCAAATCCACTATAAAAAGGAATTTCAAAAACAAAACAAGTAAACAGGGAAATTCTTGACAATTCCTTCATGGTCTCTGATGAAACCTGGAATGACCCTATCTACAATGACAGCTGGATGTGGCATAAGGGTGGACACTTGGGGCTAAGAGGATTGGTGAGATTGCGTGAGCAAATGCAGACCCTTTAAAGCAATAATGCATGGCACCCATTCCATGGGTCCCAGCTCTCCAGGTTGAAGGGAATATTACTACAGTTATAACATGTATGGGAAACCTAGAGAATGGACACACTGGGAATATGAAAGTTTTCTAAAACTCAAGGAATATTCCCTCTCCTGGTCCTCCGGTTTGACATTCCAACTGCCTTACTATCAATCTCCCAACTTGGAGAGATACCCCCTTTACCCTCCTGGTTCGCACAGGTAGCCAATTTGGCAGAGGATGAAAGGGAAGATGGAGAGCCAATGAGAGAGTAGCTGTTAGGCATTTGGACGGGCACATGTCACTCTAATTTCCCGTCAGGAAGAAGAATTAACCAAAGTCTCAGCCACCCACCGGGAACCAGTATAGGTCCTGAACCAAAATTTTGGACTTGAGTTCAGCTCACAAAAAATGAGTTGAAAATGGAGCTCAGGGGCACAGCAATTCAAAAATTGTCAGAGTAATAAAGGACAACTATCATCCAAAAATCTGTTGAGGGAAGGCAACCAGGTGGACTCGAAAGAGAGGCAGAATAGCAGTAAGCAGATTTCATGAGGTACGTTGGAATTGCCTTTAAAGCACAGGACGAAGGGCACAACTTCGACAATGATGCACTTGGCCAAAAAGGGCGTATGCGTTTTCACCTGAATATATTCAGCAGAAAACGCATACGCCCTTTTTGGCCAAGCAAGCAAGCAGGCAATGCAAATCTGCACTACAAAGAAGTATCACTTCCCAAGAGTCAAAAGGGACATCCACAAAATGGGTAAAAACCACAAAGGCAAGACAGGCCCTGGAGAACAGGGAGCCTTGTTATGCTGATGGGCAGGATGTAAATTACCAACTGCCTCTCCAGAGGAGTGCATTGTGTTCCCTAAAACAAGTAAACAACAGAGCTACAGAGCCAAGGGCACTTCCAGTCTAGGGAATATACCTTTGGATAACGGAAAATTAATAACACAGAGACACCACCAATTTTAGGGCTGCCCTGCTTACAAGAACCTCAACTTGGGTACACCTTAAATATCCCTGGAAATATAAAAAATGGTCCAAAAAATTGTGGTACTTACGTATGATGGAATATCCCTCAGCCATGAAATCAATATCATAAGACCAGTAGTAGCAAAATGAGTGGATTCAGGTACGATGATTCTAAGTGAAATAAGTCACACAGAAAAAGAAACTTATCATAAGATATCACTTATGAAGATCCTGTGAACATGACTGCACTTCAACTGAGTTAGGGAGGAGAACAGAGTCTCACATTTAGAAAACAGTCTTATGCCTTCTTAAGGGGGAATGGGAGGTGGGATGATGCATTAAACGAGAGTTTGATATAAGCACTGGTACCGTTCCAAAAACCAACTATGGAATAGACAAGACCTACAACTTCCTCAGTGAAAGGGACTCAAAACCCCATATTTCCAGCAGAGGAATATACCTGACTAGTAAGAATCATAAAACCTATGTATTGATATGTCTGTGTAAGGAATCAAGTGTGTCTACAATGGCAAAAACATGGCAGCGAGAATCAGCTCAAACCCTCTATATAAAGGAATTTCAAAAACAAAACAAAAAAACAGGGAAATTCTTTACAATTCCTTCAGGGTCTCTGATGAAACCTGGAATGACCCTATCTACAATGACAGCTGGATGTGGCATAAGGCTGGACACTTGGGACTGTGAGGATTGGTGAGATTGGGTGAGAAAATGCAGACCCTTTAAAGCAATAATTCATGGCACCCATTCCATGGGTCCCAACTCTCCAGGTTATAGGGAATATTACTAAAGCTATAACATGTACGGGAAACCTAGAGAATGGACACACTGTGAATACGAAAGGTTTCTAAATCTTAACGAATACTCCCTCTCCTGGTGCTCCGGTTTGAATTCCAACTGCTTTACTATCAATCTCCCAACTTGGAGAGACAGCCCCTTTAACCTCCTGTTCGCACAAGTTGCCAATTTGGCCGAGGGTGTGAAAGGGAAGAGTGAGAACCAATGAGAGAATAGCTGCTAGGCATTTGGACGGGCACAGGTCACTCTAATTTCCCGGCAGGAAGATGAATTAACAAAAGTCTCAGCCAGCCAGCGGGAACCAGTATAGGTCCTGAATCAAAACTTTGGACTTGCGTTCAGCTCACAAAAAACGAGTTGAAAAATGGAGCTCAGGGGCACAGCAATTCACAAACTGTCAGAGTAAGAAAGGACAACTATCGTCCAAAAATCTGTTGAGGGAAGGCAACGAGGTGGACTTGAAAGAGAGGCAGAATAGGAGGAAACAGATTTCATGAGGTACGTTGGAATTGCCTTTAAAGCACAGGACGAGGGGCACAACTTCGACAATGATGCTCTGGGCCAAAAAGGGCGTATGCGTTTTCTCCTGAATATATTCAGGAGAAAACACATACGCCCTTTTTGGCCAAGAAAGGAAGCGGGCAATGCAAATCTGCACTACAAAGAAGTATCACTTCCCACCAGGCAAATGGGACATCCACAAAATGGGTAAAAACCACAAAGGCAAGACAGGCCCTGGAGAACAGGGAGCCTTGTTATGCTGATGGGCGGGATGTAAATTGCCAACTGCCTCTCTGGAGGAGTGCATTGTGTTCCCTAAAACAGGTAAACAATGGAGCTACAGAGCCAAGGGCGCTACCAGTCTAGGGAATATACCTTGGGAAAACCGAAAGTCAATAAGACACAGCCACCCCCAAACTTAGGGCTGCACTGCTTACAAGAACCTCAACTTGGGTACACCTTAAATATCCCTGGAAATATAAAAATGGTTTAAAAAATTGTGGTACTTACGTACGATGCAATATCCCTCAGCCATGAAATCAATGTCATAAGACCAGTAGCAGCAAAATGAGTGGATTCAGGTACGATGATTCTAAGTGAAATAAGTCACACAGAAAAAGAAACTTATCATGAGATATCCCTTATGAAGATCCTGTAAACATGGCTACGCTTGAACTGAGTTAGGAAAGAGAACAGAGTCTCACATTTAGAAAACACTCTTATGCCTGCTAAAGGGGGATGGAGAGGTGGGGTGATGCATAAAACAAGAGTTAGATAAAAGCACAGGTACCGTTCCAAAACCAACTATGGAATAGACAAGACCTACACCTTCCTCAGTGAAAGGGACTCAAAACCCCATATTTCCCGCAGAGGAATATATCTGACTAGTAAGAATCTTAAAACCTATTTATTGATATGTCTGCATAAGGGAATGAAGAGTGTCTAGACTGGCATAAACATGGCAGCGAGAATCAGCTCAAATCCACTATAAAAAGGAATTTCAAAAACAAAACAAGTAAACAGGGAAATTCTTGACAATTCCTTCATGGTCTCTGATGAAACCTGGAATGACCCTATCTACAATGACAGCTGGATGTGGCATAAGGGTGGACACTTGGGGCTAAGAGGATTGGTGAGATTGCGTGAGCAAATGCAGACCCTTTAAAGCAATAATGCATGGCACCCATTCCATGGGTCCCAGCTCTCCAGGTTGAAGGGAATATTACTACAGTTATAACATGTATGGGAAGCCTAGAGAATGGACACACTGGGAATATGAAAGTTTTCTAAAACTCAAGGAATATTCCCTCTCCTGGTCCTCCGGTTTGACATTCCAACTGCCTTACTATCAATCTCCCAACTTGGAGAGATAGCCCCTTTACCCTCCTGGTTCGCACAGGTAGCCAATTTGGCAGAGGATGAAAGGGAAGATGGAGAGCCAATGAGAGAGTAGCTGTTAGGCATTTGGACGGGCACATGTCACTCTAATTTCCCGTCAGGAAGAAGAATTAACCAAAGTCTCAGCCACCCACCGGGAACCAGTATAGGTCCTGAACCAAAATTTTGGACTTGAGTTCAGCTCACAAAAAATGAGTTGAAAATGGAGCTCAGGGGCACAGCAATTCAAAAATTGTCAGAGTAATAAAGGACAACTATCATCCAAAAATCTGTTGAGGGACGGCAACCAGGTGGACTCGAAAGAGAGGCAGAATAGCAGTAAGCAGATTTCATGAGGTACGTTGGAATTGCCTTTAAAGCACAGGACGAAGGGCACAACTTCGACAATGATGCACTTGGCCAAAAAGGGTGTATGCGTTTTCACCTGAATATATTGAGCAGAAAACGCATACGCCCTTTTTGGCCAAGCAAGCAAGCAGGCAATGCAAATCTGCACTACAAAGAAGTATCACTTCCCACCAGTCAAAAGGGACATCCACAAAATGGGTAAAAACCAGAAAGGCAAGACAGGCCCTGGAGAACAGGGAGCCTTGTTATGCTGATGGGCAGGATGTAAATTACCAACTGCCTCTCCAGAGGAGTGCATTGTGTTCCCTAAAACAAGTAAACAACAGAGCTACAGAGCCAAGGGCACTTCCAGTCTAGGGAATATACCTTTGGATAACGGAAAATTAATAACACAGAGACACCACCAATTTTAGGGCTGCCCTGCTTACAAGAACCTCAACTTGGGTACACCTTAAATATCCCTGGAAATATAAAAAATGGTCCAAAAAATTGTGGTACTTACGTATGATGGAATATCCCTCAGCCATGAAATCAATATCATAAGACCAGTAGTAGCAAAATGAGTGGATTCAGGTACGATGATTCTAAGTGAAATAAGTCACACAGAAAAAGAAACTTATCATAAGATATCACTTATGAAGATCCTGTGAACATGACTGCACTTCAACTGAGTTAGGGAGGAGAACAGAGTCTCACATTTAGAAAACAGTCTTATGCCTTCTTAAGGGGGAATGGGAGGTGGGATGATGCATTAAACGAGAGTTTGATATAAGCACTGGTACCGTTCCAAAAACCAACTATGGAATAGACAAGACCTACAACTTCCTCAGTGAAAGGGACTCAAAACCCCATATTTCCTGCAGAGGAATATACCTGACTAGTAAGAATCATAAAACCTATGTATTGATATGTCTGTGTAAGGAATCAAGTGTGTCTAGAATGGCAAAAACATGGCAGCGAGAATCAGCTCAAACCCACTATATAAAGGAATTTCAAAAACAAAACAAAAAAACAGGGAAATTCTTTACAATTCCTTCAGGGTCTCTGATGAAACCTGGAATGACCCTATCTACAATGACAGCTGGATGTGGCATAAGGCTGGACACTTGGGACTGTGAGGATTGGTGAGATTGGGTGAGAAAATGCAGACCCTTTAAAGCAATAATTCATGGCACCCATTCCATGGGTCCCAACTCTCCAGGTTATAGGGAATATTACTAAAGCTATAACATGTACGGGAAACCTAGAGAATGGACACACTGTGAATACGAAAGGTTTCTAAATCTTAACGAATACTCCCTCTCCTGGTGCTCCGGTTTGAATTCCAACTGCTTTACTATCAATCTCCCAACTTGGAGAGACAGCCCCTTTAACCTCCTGTTCGCACAAGTTGCCAATTTGGCCGAGGGTGTGAAAGGGAAGAGTGAGAACCAATGAGAGAATAGCTGCTAGGCATTTGGACGGGCACAGGTCACTCTAATTTCCCGGCAGGAAGATGAATTAACAAAAGTCTCAGCCAGCCAGCGGGAACCAGTATAGGTCCTGAATCAAAACTTTGGACTTGCGTTCAGCTCACAAAAAACGAGTTGAAAAATGGAGCTCAGGGGCACAGCAATTCACAAACTGTCAGAGTAAGAAAGGACAACTATCGTCCAAAAATCTGTTGAGGGAAGGCAACGAGGTGGACTTGAAAGAGAGGCAGAATAGGAGGAAACAGATTTCATGAGGTACGTTGGAATTGCCTTTAAAGCACAGGACGAGGGGCACAACTTCGACAATGATGCTCTGGGCCAAAAAGGGTGTATGCGTTTTCTCCTGAATATATTCAGGAGAAAACACATACGCCCTTTTTGGCCAAGAAAGGAAGCGGGCAATGCAAATCTGCACTACAAAGAAGTATCACTTCCCACCAGGCAAATGGGACATCCACAAAATGGGTAAAAACCACAAAGGCAAGACAGGCCCTGGAGAACAGGGAGCCTTGTTATGCTGATGGGCGGGATGTAAATTGCCAACTGCCTCTCTGGAGGAGTGCATTGTGTTCCCTAAAACAGGTAAACAATGGAGCTACAGAGCCAAGGGCGCTACCAGTCTAGGGAATATACCTTGGGAAAACCGAAAATCAATAAGACACAGCCACCCCCAAACTTAGGGCTGCACTGCTTACAAGAACCTCAACTTGGGTACACCTTAAATAACCCTGGAAATATAAAAATGGTTTAAAAAATTGTGGTACTTACGTACGATGCAATATCCCTCAGCCATGAAATCAATGTCATAAGACCAGTAGCAGCAAAATGAGTGGATTCAGGTACGATGATTCTAAGTGAAATAAGTCACACAGAAAAAGAAACTTATCATGAGATATCCCTTATGAAGATCCTGTAAACATGGCTACGCTTGAACTGAGTTAGGAAAGAGAACAGAGTCTCACATTTAGAAAACACTCTTATGCCTGCTAAAGGGGGATGGAGAGGTGGGGTGATGCATAAAACAAGAGTTAGATAAAAGCACAGGTACCGTTCCAAAACCAACTGTGGAATAGACAAGACCTACACCTTCCTCAGTGAAAGGGACTCAAAACCCCATATTTCCCGCAGAGGAATATATCTGACTAGTAAGAATCTTAAAACCTATTTATTGATATGTCTGCATAAGGGAATCAAGTGTGTCTAGACTGGCATAAACATGGCAGCGAGAATCAGCTCAAACCCACTATAAAAAGGAATTTCAAAAACAAAACATGTAAAGAGGGAAATTCTTGACAATTCCTTCAGGGTCTCTGATGAAACCTGGAATGACCCTATCTACAATGACAGCTGGATGTGGCATAAGGGTGGACACTTGGGGCTAAGAGGATTGGTGAGATTGCGTGAGCAAATGCAGACCCTTTAAAGCAATAATGCATGGCACCCATTCCATGGGTCCCAGCTCTCCAGGTTGAAGGGAATATTACTACAGTTATAACATGTATGGGAAACCTAGAGAATGGACACACTGGGAATATGAAAGGTTTCTAAAACTCAAGGAATATTCCCTCTCCTCGTCCTCCGCTTTGACATTCCAACTGCCTTACTATCAATCTCCCAACTTGGAGAGATAGCCCCTTTACCCTCCTGGTTCTCACAGGTAGCCAATTTGGCAGAGGATGAAAGGGAAGATGGAGAGCCAATGAGAGAGTAGCTGTTAGGCATTTGGACGGGCACATGTCACTCTAATTTCCCGTCAGGAAGAAGAATTAACCAAAGTCTCAGCCACCCACCGGGAACCAGTATAGGTCCTGAACCAAATTTTGGACTTGAGTTCAGCTCACAAAAAATGAGTTGAAAATGGAGCTCAGGGGCACAGCAATTCAAAAACTGTCAGAGTAATAAAGGACAACTATCATCCAAAAATCTGTTGATTGAAGGCAACGAGGTGGACTCGAAAGAGAGGCAGAATAGCAGTAAGCAGATTTCATGAGGTACGTTGGAATTGCCTTTAAAGCACAGGACGAAGGGCACAACTTCGACAATGATGCACTTGGCTAAAAAGGGCGTATGCGTTTTCACCTGAATATGTTGAGCAGAAAACGCATACGCCCTTTTTGGCCAAGCAAGCAAGCAGGCAATGCAAATCTGCACTACAAAGAAGTATCACTTCCCACCAGTCAAAAGGGACATCCACAAAATGGGTAAAAACCAGAAAGGCAAGACATGCCCTGGAGAACAGGGAGCCTTGTTATGCTGATGGGCAGGATGTAAATTACCAACTGCCTCTCCAGAGGAGTGCATTGTGTTCCCTAAAACAAGTAAACAACAGAGCTACAGAGCCAAGGGCACTTCCAGTCTAGGGAATATACCTTTGGATAACGGAAAATTAATAACACAGAGACACCACCAATTTTAGGGCTGCCCTGCTTACAAGAACCTCAACTTGGGTACACCTTAAATATCCCTGGAAATATAAAAATTGGTCCAAAAAATTGTGGTACTTACGTATGATGGAATATCCCTCAGCCATGAAATCAATATCATAAGACCAGTAGTAGCAAAATGAGTGGATTCAGGTACGATGATTCTAAGTGAAATAAGTCACACAGAAAAAGAAACTTATCATAAGATATCACTTATGAAGATCCTGTGAACATGACTGCACTTCAACTGAGTAAGGGAGGAGAACAGAGTCTCACATTTAGAAAACAGTATTATGCCTTCTTAAGGGGGAAGGAGAGGTGGGATGATGCATAAAACCAGAGTTTGATATAAGCACTGGTACCGTTCCAAAAACCAACTATGGAATAGACAAGACCTACACCTTCCTGAGTTAAAGGGACTCAAAACCCCATATTTCCTGCAGAGGAATATATCTGACTAGTAAGAATCATAAAACCTATGTATTGATATGTCTGTGTAAGGGAATCAAGTGTGTCTAGAATGGCATCAACATGGCAGCGAGAATCAGCTCAAACCCACTATATAAAGGAATTTCAAAAACAAAACAAAAAAACAGGGAAATTCTTTACAATTCCTTCAGGGTCTCTGATGAAACCTGGAATGACCCTATCTACAATGACAGCTGGATGTGGCATAAGGCTGAACACTTGGGACTGTGAGTATTAGTCAGATTGGGTGAGAAAATGCAGACCCTTTTAAGCAATAATTCATGGCACCCATTCCATGGGTCCCAACTCTCCAGGTTATAGGGAATATTACTAAAGCTATAACATGTACGGGAAACCTAGAGAATGGACACACTGTGAATACGAAAGGTTTCTAAATCTTAACGAATACTCCCTCTCCTGGTGCTCCGGTTTGAATTCCAACTGCTTTACTATCAATCTCCCAACTTGGAGAGACAGCCCCTTTAACCTCCTGTTCGCACAAGTTGCCAATTTGGCCGAGGGTGAAAGGGAAGAGTGAGAACCAATGAGAGAATAGCTGCTAGGCATTTGGACGGGCACAGGTCACTCTCATTTCCCGGCAGGAACATGAATTAACAAAAGTCTCAGCCAGCCAGCGGGAACCAGTATAGGTCCTGAATCAAAACTTTGGACTTGCGTTCAGCTCACAAAAAACGAGTTGAAAAATGGAGCTCAGGGGCACAGCAATTCACAAACTGTCAGAGTAAGAAAGGACAACTATCGTCCAAAAATCTGTTGAGGGAAGGCAACGAGGTGGACTTGAAAGAGAGGCAGAATAGGAGGAAACAGATTTCATGAGGTACGTTGGAATTGCCTTTAAAGCACAGGACGAGGGGCACAACTTCGACAATGATGCTCTGGGCCAAAAAGGGTGTATGCGTTTTCTCCTGAATATATTCAGGAGAAAACACATACGCCCTTTTTGGCCAAGAAAGGAAGCGGGCAATGCAAATCTGCACTACAAAGAAGTATCACTTCCCACCAGGCAAATGGGACATCCACAAAATGGGTAAAAACCACAAAGGCAAGACAGGCCCTGGAGAACAGGGAGCCTTGTTATGCTGATGGGCGGGATGTAAATTGCCAACTGCCTCTCTGGAGGAGTGCATTGTGTTCCCTAAAACAGGTAAACAATGGAGCTACACAGCCAAGGGCGCTACCAGTCTAGGGAATATACCTTGGGAAAACCGAAAATCAATAAGACACAGCCACCCCCAAACTTAGGGCTGCACTGCTTACAAGAACCTCAACTTGGGTACACCTTAAATATCCCTGGAAATATAAAAATGGTTTAAAAAATTGTGGTACTTATGTACGATGCAATATCCCTCAGCCATGAAATCAATGTCATAAGACCAGTAGCAGCAAAATGAGTGGATTCAGGTACGATGATTCTAAGTGAAATAAGTCACACAGAAAAAGAAACTTATCATGAGATATCCCTTATGAAGATCCTGTAAACATGGCTACGCTTGAACTGAGTTAGGAAAGAGAACAGAGTCTCACATTTAGAAAACACTCTTATGCCTGCTAAAGGGGGATGGAGAGGTGGGGTGATGCATAAAACAAGAGTTAGATAAAAGCACAGGTACCGTTCCAAAACCAACTATGGAATAGACAAGACCTACACCTTCCTCAGTGAAAGGGACTCAAAACCCCATATTTCCCGCAGAGGAATATATCTGACTAGTAAGAATCTTAAAACCTATTTATTGATATGTCTGCATAAGGGAATCAAGTGTGTCTAGACTGGCATAAACATGGCAGCGAGAATCAGCTCAAACCCACTATAAAAAGGAATTTCAAAAACAAAACAAGTAAACAGGGAAATTCTTGACAATTCCTTCATGGTCTCTGATGAAACCTGGAATGACCCTATCTACAATGACAGCTGGATGTGGCATAAGGGTGGACACTTGGGGCTAAGAGGATTGGTGAGATGGCGTGAGCAAATGCAGACCCTTTAAAGCAATAATGCATGGCACCCATTCCATGGGTCCCAGCTCTCCAGGTTGAAGGGAATATTACTACAGTTATAACATGTATGGGAAACCTAGAGAATGGACACACTGGGAATATGAAAGGTTTCTGAAACTCAAGGAATATTCCCTCTCCTGGTCCTCCGGTTTGACATTCCAACTGCCTTACTATCAATCTCCCAACTTGGAGAGATAGCCCCTTTACCCTCCTGGTTCGCACAGGTAGCCAATTTGGCAGAGGATGAAAGGGAAGATGGAGAGCCAATGAGAGAGTAGCTGTTAGGCATTTGGACGGGCACATGTCACTCTAATTTCCCGTCAGGAAGAAGAATTAACCAAAGTCTCAGCCACCCACCGGGAACCAGTATAGGTCCTGAACCAAAATTTTGGACTTGAGTTCAGCTCACAAAAAATGAGTTGAAAATGGAGCTCAGGGGCACAGCAATTCAAAAACTGTCAGAGTAATAAAGGACAACTATCATCCAAAAATCTGTTGAGGGAAGGCAACCAGGTGGACTCGAAAGAGAGGCAGAATAGCAGTAAGCAGATTTCATGAGGTACGTTGGAATTCCCTTTAAAGCACAGGACGAAGGGCACAACTTCGACAATGATGCACTTGGCCAAAAAGGGCGTATGCGTTTTCACCTGAATATATTGAGCAGAAAATGCATACGCCCTTTTTGGCCAAGCAAGCAAGCAGGCAATGCAAATCTGCACTACAAAGAAGTATCACTTCCCACCAGTCAAAAGGGACATCCACAAAATGGGTAAAAACCAGAAAGGCAAGATAGGCCCTGGAGAACAGGGAGCCTTGTTATGCTGATGGGCAGGATGTAAATTGCCAACTGCCTCTCCAGAGGAGTGCATTGTGTTCCCTAAAACAAGTAAACAACAGAGCTACAGAGCCAAGGGCACTTCCAGTCTAGGGAATATACCTTTGGATAACGGAAAATTAATAACACAGAGACACCACCAATTTTAGGGCTGCCCTGCTTACAAGAACCTCAACTTGGGTACACCTTAAATATCCCTGGAAATATAAAAAATGGTCCAAAAAATTGTGGTACTTACGTATGATGGAATATCCCTCAGCCATGAAATCAATATCATAAGACCAGTAGTAGCAAAATGAGTGGATTCAGGTACGATGATTCTAAGTGAAATAAGTCACACAGAAAAAGAAACTTATCATAAGATATCACTTATGAAGATCCTGTGAACATGACTGCACTTCAACTGAGTTAGGGAGGAGAACAGAGTCTCACATTTAGAAAACAGTCTTATGCCTTCTTAAGGGGGAATGGGAGGTGGGATGATGCATTAAACGAGAGTTTAATATAAGCACTGGTACCGTTCCAAAAACCAACTATGGAATAGACAAGACCTACACCTTCCTCAGTGAAAGGGACTCAAAACCCCATATTTCCTGCAGAGGAATATACCTGACTAGTAAGAATCATAAAACCTATGTATTGATATGTCTGTGTAAGGAATCAAGTGTGTCTACAATGGCAAAAACATGGCAGCGAGAATCAGCTCAAACCCACTATATAAAGGAATTTCAAAAACAAAACAAAAAAACAGGGAAATTCTTTACAATTCCTTCAGGGTCTCTGATGAAACCTGGAATGACCCTATCTACAATGACAGCTGGATGTGGCATAAGGCTGGACACTTGGGACTGTGAGGATTGGTGAGATTGGGTGAGAAAATGCAGACCCTTTAAAGCAATAATTCATGGCTCCCATTCCATGGGTCCCAACTCTCCAGGTTATAGGGAATATTACTAAAGCTATAACATGTACGGGAAACCTAGAGAATGGACACACTGTGAATACGAAAGGTTTCTAAATCTTAACGAATACTCCCTCTCCTGGTGCTCCGGTTTGAATTCCAACTGCTTTACTATCAATCTCCCAACTTGGAGAGACAGCCCCTTTAACCTCCTGTTCGCACAAGTTGCCAATTTGGCCGAGGGTGAAAGGGAAGAGTGAGAACCAATGAGAGAATAGCTGCTAGGCATTTGGACGGGCACAGGTCACTCTAATTTCCCGGCAGGAAGATGAATTAACAAAAGTCTCAGCCAGCCAGCGGGAACCAGTATAGGTCCTGAATCAAAACGTTGGACTTGCGTTCAGCTCACAAAAAACGAGTTGAAAAATGGAGCTCAGGGGCACAGCAATTCACAAACTGTCAGAGTAAGAAAGGACAACTATCGTCCAAAAATCTGTTGAGGGAAGGCAACGAGGTGGACTTGAAAGAGAGGCAGAATAGGAGGAAACAGATTTCATGAGGTACGTTGGAATTCCCTTTAAAGCACAGGACGAGGGGCACAACTTCGACAATGATGCTCGTGGCCAAAAAGGGCGTATGCGTTTTCTCCTGAATATATTCAGGAGAAAACGCATACGCCCTTTTTGGCCAAGAAAGGAAGCGGGCAATGCAAATCTGCACTACAAAGAAGTATCACTTCCCACCAGGCAAATGGGACATCCACAAAATGGGTAAAAACCACAAAGGCAAGACAGGCCCTGGAGAACAGGGAGCCTTCTTATGCTGATGGGCGGGATGTAAATTGCCAAGTGCCTCTCTGGAGGAGTGCATTGTGTTCCCTAAAACAGGTAAACAATGGAGCTACAGAGCCAAGGGTGCTACCAGTCTAGGGAATATACCTTGGGAAAACCGAAAATCAATAAGACACAGCCACCCCCAAACTTAGGGCTGCACTGCTTACAAGAACCTCAACTTGGGTACACCTTAAATATCCCTGGAAATATAAAAATGGTTTAAAAAATTGTGGTACTTACGTACGATGCAATATCCCTCAGCCATGAAATCAATGTCATAAGACCAGTAGCAGCAAAATGAGTGGATTCAGGTACGATGATTCTAAGTGAAATAAGTCACACAGAAAAAGAAACTTATCATGAGATATCCCTTATGAAGATCCTGTAAACATGGCTACGCTTGAACTGAGTTAGGAAAGAGAACAGAGTCTCACATTTAGAAAACACTCTTATGCCTGCTAAAGGGGGATGGAGAGGTGGGGTGATGCATAAAACAAGAGTTAGATAAAAGCACAGGTACCGTTCCAAAACCAACTATGGAATAGACAAGACCTACACCTTCCTCAGTGAAAGGGACTCAAAACCCCATATTTCCCGCAGAGGAATATATCTGACTAGTAAGAATCTTAAAACCTATTTATTGATATGTCTGCATAAGGGAATCAAGTGTGTCTAGACTGGCATAAACATGGCAGCGAGAATCAGCTCAAACCCACTATAAAAAGGAATTTCAAAAACAAAACAAGTAAACAGGGAAATTCTTGACAATTCCTTCATGGTCTCTGATGAAACCTGGAATGACCCTATCTACAATGACAGCTGGATGTGGCATAAGGGTGGACACTTGGGGCTAAGAGGATTGGTGAGATGGCGTGAGCAAATGCAGACCCTTTAAAGCAATAATGCATGGCACCCATTCCATGGGTCCCAGCTCTCCAGGTTGAAGGGAATATTACTACAGTTATAACATGTATGGGAAACCTAGAGAATGGACACACTGGGAATATGAAAGGTTTCTAAAACTCAAGGAATATTCCCTCTCCTGGTCCTCCGGTTTGACATTCCAACTGCCTTACTATCAATCTCCCAACTTGGAGAGATAGCCCCTTTACCCTCCTGGTTCTCACAGGTAGCCAATTTGGCAGAGGATGAAAGGGAAGATGGAGAGCCAATGAGAGAGTAGCTGTTAGGCATTTGGACGGGCACATGTCACTCTAATTTCCCGTCAGGAAGAAGAATTAACCAAAGTCTCAGCCACCCACCGGGAACCAGTATAGGTCCTGAACCAAAATTTTGGACTTGAGTTCAGCTCACAAAAAATGAGTTGAAAATGGAGCTCAGGGGCACAGCAATTCAAAAACTGTCAGAGTAATAAAGGACAACTATCATCCAAAAATCTGTTGATTGAAGGCAACGAGGTGGACTCGAAAGAGAGGCAGAATAGCAGTAAGCAGATTTCATGAGGTACGTTGGAATTGCCTTTAAAGCACAGGACGAAGGGCACAACTCGACAATGATGCACTTGGCCAAAAAGGGCGTATGCGTTTTCACCTGAATATATTGAGCAGAAAACGCATACACCCTTTTTGGCCAAGCAAGCAAGCAGGCAATGCAAATCTGCACTACAAAGAAGTATCACTTCCCACCAGTCAAAAGGGACATCCACAAAATGGGTAAAAACCAGAAAGGCAAGACAGGCCCTGGAGAACAGGGAGCCTTGTTATGCTGATGGGCAGGATGTAAATTGCCAACTGCCTCTCCAGAGGAGTGCATTGTGTTCCCTAAAACAAGTAAACAACAGAGCTACAGAGCCAAGGGCACTTCCAGTCTAGGGAATATACCTTTGGATAACGGAAAATTAATAACACAGAGACACCACCAATTTTAGGGCTGCCCTGCTTACAAGAACCTCAACTTGGGTACACCTTAAATATCCCTGGAAATATAAAAAATCGTTCAAAAAATTGTGGTACTTACGTATGATGGAATATCCCTCAGCCATGAAATCAATATCATAAGACCAGTAGTAGCAAAATAGGTGGATTCAGGTACGATGATTCTAAGTGAAATAAGTCACACAGAAAAAGAAACTTATCATAAGATATCACTTATGAAGATCCTGTAAACATGGCTGCACTTCAACTGAGTTAGGGAGGAGAACAGAGTCTCACATTTAGAAAACAGTCTTATGCCTTCTTAAGGGGGAAGGAGAGGTGGGATGATGCATAAAACCAGAGTTTGATATAAGCACTGGTACCGTTCCAAAAACCAACTTTGGAATAGACAAGACCTACACCTTCCTCAGTGAAAGGGACTCAAAACCCCATATTTCCTGCAGAGGAATATATCTGACTAGTAATAATCATAAAACCTATGTATTGATATGTCTGTGCAAGGGAATCAAGTGTGTCTAGAATGGCATCAACATGGCAGCGAGAATCAGCTCAAACCCACTATATAAAGGAATTTCAAAAACAAAACAAAAAAACAGGGAAATTCTTTACAATTCCTTCAGGGTCTCTGATGAAACCTGGAATGACCCTATCTACAATGACAGCTGGATGTGGCATAAGGCTGGACACTTGGGACTGTGAGGATTGGTGAGATTGGGTGAGAAAATGCAGACCCTTTTAAGCAATAATTCATGGCACCCATTCCATGGGTCCCAACTCTCCAGGTTATAGGGAATATTACTAAAGCTATAACATGTACGGGAAACCTAGAGAATGGACACACTGTGAATACGAAAGGTTTCTAAATCTTAACGAATACTCCCTCTCCTGGTACTCCGGTTTGAATTCCAACTGCTTTACTATCAATCTCCCAACTTGGAGAGACAGCCCCTTTAACCTCCTGTTCGCACAAGTTGCCAATTTGGCCGAGGGTGAAAGGGAAGAGTGAGAACCAATGAGAGAATAGCTGCTAGGCATTTGGACGGGCACAGGTCACTCTAATTTCCCGGCAGGAAGATGAATTAACAAAAGTCTCAGCCAGCCAGCGGGAGCCAGTATAGGTCCTGAATCAAAACTTTGGACTTGCGTTCAGCTCACAAAAAACGAGTTGAAAAATGGAGCTCAGGGGCACAGCAATTCACAAACTGTCAGAGTAAGAAAGGACAACTATCGTCCAAAAATCTGTTGAGGGAAGGCAACGAGGTGGACTTGAAAGAGAGGCAGAATAGGAGGAAACAGATTTCATGAGGTACGTTGGAATTGCCTTTAAAGCACAGGACGAGGGGCACAACTTCGACAATGATGCTCTGGGCCAAAAAGGGCGTATGCGTTTTCTCCTGAATATATTCAGGAGAAAACACATACGCCCTTTTTGGCCAAGAAAGGAAGCGGGCAATGCAAATCTGCACTACAAAGAAGTATCACTTCCCACCAGGCAAATGGGACATCCACAAAATGGGTAAAAACCACAAAGGCAAGACAGGCCCTGGAGAACAGGGAGCCTTGTTATGCTGATGGGCGGGATGTAAATTGCCAACTGCCTCTCTGGAGGAGTGCATTGTGTTCCCTAAAACAGGTAAACAATGGAGCTACAGAGCCAAGGGCGCTACCAGTCTAGGGAATATACCTTGGGAAAACCGAAAATCAATAAGACACAGCCACCCCCAAACTTAGGGCTGCACTGCTTACAAGAACCTCAACTTGGGTACACCTTAAATATCCCTGGAAATATAAAAATGGTTTAAAAAATTGTGGTACTTACGTACGATGCAATATCCCTCAGCCATGAAATCAATGTCATAAGACCAGTAGCAGCAAAATGAGTGGATTCAGGTACGATGATTCTAAGTGAAATAAGTCACACAGAAAAAGAAACTTATCATAAGATATCACTTATGAAGATCCTGTGAACATGACTGCACTTCAACTGAGTTAGGGAGGAGAACAGAGTCTCACATTTAGAAAACAGTCTTATGCCTTCTTAAGGGGGAAGGAGAGGTGGGATGATGCATAAAACCAGAGTTTGATATAAGCACTGGTACCGTTCCAAAAACCAACTTTGGAATAGACAAGACCTACACCTTCCTCAGTGAAAGGGACTCAAAACCCCATATTTCCTGCAGAGGAATATATCTGACTAGTAATAATCATAAAACCTATGTATTGATATGTCTGTGTAAGGGAATCAAGTGTGTCTAGAATGGCATCAACATGGCAGCGAGAATCAGCTCAAACCCACTATATAAAGGAATTTCAAAAACAAAACAAAAAAACAGGGAAATTCTTTACAATTCCTTCAGGGTCTCTGATGAAACCTGGAATGACCCTATCTACAATGACAGCTGGATGTGGCATAAGGCTGGACACTTGGGACTGTGAGGATTGGTGAGATTGGGTGAGAAAATGCAGACCCTTTTAAGCAATAATTCATGGCACCCATTCCATGGGTCCCAACTCTCCAGGTTATAGGGAATATTACTAAAGCTATAACATGTACGGGAAACCTAGAGAATGGACACACTGTGAATACGAAAGGTTTCTAAATCTTAACGAATACTCCCTCTCCTGGTACTCCGGTTTGAATTCCAACTGCTTTACTATCAATCTCCCAACTTGGAGAGACAGCCCCTTTAACCTCCTGTTCGCACAAGTTGCCAATTTGGCCGAGGGTGAAAGGGAAGAGTGAGAACCAATGAGAGAATAGCTGCTAGGCATTTGGACGGGCACAGGTCACTCTAATTTCCCGGCAGGAAGATGAATTAACAAAAGTCTCAGCCAGCCAGCGGGAACCAGTATAGGTCCTGAATCAAAACTTTGGACTTGCGTTCAGCTCACAAAAAACGAGTTGAAAAATGGAGCTCAGGGGCACAGCAATTCACAAACTGTCAGAGTAAGAAAGGACAACTATCGTCCAAAAATCTGTTGAGGGAAGGCAACGAGGTGGACTTGAAAGAGAGGCAGAATAGGAGGAAACAGATTTCATGAGGTACGTTGGAATTGCCTTTAAAGCACAGGACGAGGGGCACAACTTCGACAATGATGCTCTGGGCCAAAAAGGGCGTATGCGTTTTCTCCTGAATATATTCAGGAGAAAACACATACGCCCTTTTTGGCCAAGAAAGGAAGCGGGCAATGCAAATCTGCACTACAAAGAAGTATCACTTCCCACCAGGCAAATGGGACATCCACAAAATGGGTAAAAACCACAAAGGCAAGACAGGCCCTGGAGAACAGGGAGCCTTGTTATGCTGATGGGCGGGATGTAAATTGCCAACTGCCTCTCTGGAGGAGTGCATTGTGTTCCCTAAAACAGGTAAACAATGGAGCTACAGAGCCAAGGGCGCTACCAGTCTAGGGAATATACCTTGGGAAAACCGAAAATCAATAAGACACAGCCACCCCCAAACTTAGGGCTGCACTGCTTACAAGAACCTCAACTTGGGTACACCTTAAATATCCCTGGAAATATAAAAATGGTTTAAAAAATTGTGGTACTTACGTACGATGCAATATCCCTCAGCCATGAAATCAATGTCATAAGACCAGTAGCAGCAAAATGAGTGGATTCAGGTACGATGATTCTAAGTGAAATAAGTCACACAGAAAAAGAAACTTATCATGAGATATCCCTTATGAAGATCCTGTAAACATGGCTACGCTTGAACTGAGTTAGGAAAGAGAACAGAGTCTCACATTTAGAAAACACTCTTATGCCTGCTAAAGGGGGATGGAGAGGTGGGGTGATGCATAAAACAAGAGTTAGATAAAAGCACAGGTACCGTTCCAAAACCAACTATAGACAAGACCTACACCTTCCTCAGTGAAAGGGACTCAAAACCCCATATTTCCCGCAGAGGAATATATCTGACTAGTAAGAATCTTAAAACCTATTTATTGATATGTCTGCATAAGGGAATCAAGTGTGTCTAGACTGGCATAAACATGGCAGCGAGAATCAGCTCAAACCCACTATAAAAAGGAATTTCAAAAACAAAACAAGCAAAGAGGGAAATTCTTGACAATTCCTTCAGGGTCTCTGATGAAACCTGGAATGACCCTATCTACAATGACAGCTGGATGTGGCATAAGGGTGGACACTTGGGGCTAAGAGGATTGGTGAGATTGCGTGAGCAAATGCAGACCCTTTAAAGCAATAATGCATGGCACCCATTCCATGGGTCCCAGCTCTCCAGGTTGAAGGGAATATTACTACAGTTATAACATGTATGGGAAACCTAGAGAATGGACACACTGGGAATATGAAAGGTTTCTAAAACTCAAGGAATATTCCCTCTCCTGGTCCTACGGTTTGACATTCCAACTGCCTTACTATCAATCTCCCAACTTGGAGAGATACCCCCTTTACCCTCCTGGTTCGCACAGGTAGCCAATTTGGCAGAGGATGAAAGGGAAGATGGAGAGCCAATGAGAGAGTAGCTGTTAGGCATTTGGACGGGCACATGTCACTCTAATTTCCCGTCAGGAAGAAGAATTAACCAAAGTCTCAGCCACCCACCGGGAACCAGTATAGGTCCTGAACCAAAATTTTGGACTTGAGTTCAGCTCACAAAAAATGAGTTGAAAATGGAGCTCAGGGGCACAGCAATTCAAAAACTGTCAGAGTAATAAAGGACAACTATCATCCAAAAATCTGTTGAGGGAAGGCAACCAGGTGGACTCGAAAGAGAGGCAGAATAGCAGTAAGCAGATTTCATGAGGTACGTTGGAATTGCCTTTAAAGCACAGGACGAAGGGCACAACTTCGACAATGATGCACTTGGCCAAAAAGGGCGTATGCGTTTTCACCTGAATATATTGAGCAGAAAACGCATACGCCCTTTTTGGCCAAGCAAGCAAGCAGGCAATGCAAATCTGCACTACAAAGAAGTATCACTTCCCACCAGTCAAAAGGGACATCCACAAAATGGGTAAAAACCAGAAAGGCAAGATAGGCCCTGGAGAACAGGGAGCCTTGTTATGCTGATGGGCAGGATGTAAATTGCCAACTGCCTCTCCAGAGGAGTGCATTGTGTTCCCTAAAACAAGTAAACAACAGAGCTACAGAGCCAAGGGCACTTCCAGTCTAGGGAATATACCTTTGGATAACGGAAAATTAATAACACAGAGACACCACCAATTTTAGGGCTGCCCTGCTTACAAGAACATCAACTTGGGTACAGCTTAAATATCCCTGGTAATATAAAAAATGGTCCAAAAAATTGTGGTACTTACGTATGATGGAATATCCCTCAGCCATGAAATCAATATCATAAGACCAGTAGTAGCAAAATGAGTGGATTAAGGTACGATGATTCTAAGTGAAATAAGTCACACAGAAAAAGAAACTTACCATAAGATATCACTTATGAAGATCCTGTGAACATGACTGCACTTCAACTGAGTTAGGGAGGAGAACAGAGTCTCACATTTAGAAAACAGTCTTATGCCTTCTTAAGGGGGAATGGGAGGTGGGATGATGCATTAAACGAGAGTTGATATAAGCACTGGTACCGTTCCAAAAACCAACTGTGGAATAGACAAGACCTACACCTTCCTCAGTGAAAGGGACTCAAAACCCCATATTTCCTGCAGAGGAATATACCTGACTAGTAAGAATCATAAAACCTATGTATTGATATGTCTGTGTAAGGAATCAAGTGTGTCTACAATGGCAAAAACATGGCAGCGAGAATCAGCTCAAACCCACTATATAAAGGAATTTCAAAAACAAAACAAAAAAACAGGGAAATTCTTGACAATTCCTTCAGGGTCTCTGATGAAACCTGGAATGACCCTATCTACAATGACAGCTGGATGTGGCATAAGGCTGGACACTTGGGACTGTGAGGATTGGTGAGATTGGGTGAGAAAATGCAGACCCTTTAAAGCAATAATTCATGGCACCCATTCCATGGGTCCCAACTCTCCAGGTTATAGGGAATATTACTAAAGCTATAACATGTACGGGAAACCTAGAGAATGGACACACTGTGAATACGAAAGGTTTCTAAATCTTAACGAATACTCCCTCTCCTGGTGCTCCGGTTTGAATTCCAACTGCTTTACTATCAATCTCCCAACTTGGAGAGACAGCCCCTTTAACCTCCTGTTCGCACAAGTTGCCAATTTGGCCGAGGGTGAAAGGGAAGTGTGAGAACCAATGAGAGAATAGCTGCTAGGCATTTGGACGGGCACAGGTCACTCTAATTTCCCGGCAGGAAGATGAATTAACAAAAGTCTCAGCCAGCCAGCGGGAACCAGTATAGGTCCTGAATCAAAACTTTGGACTTGCGTTCAGCTCACAAAAAACGAGTTGAAAAATGGAGCTCAGGGGCACAGCAATTCACAAACTGTCAGAGTAAGAAAGGACAACTATCGTCCAAAAATCTGTTGAGGGAAGGCAACGAGGTGGACTCGAAAGAGAGGCAGAATAGGATGAAACAGATTTCCTGAGGTACGTTGGAATTGCCTTTAAAGCACAGGACGAGGGGCACAACTTCGACAATGATGCTCTGGGCCAAAAAGGGCGTATGCGTTTTCTCCTGAATATATTCAGGAGAAAACACATACGCCCTTTTTGGCCAAGAAAGGAAGCGGGCAATGCAAATCTGCACTACAAAGAAGTATCACTTCCCACCAGGCAAATGGGACATCCACAAAATGGGTAAAAACCACAAAGGCAAGACAGGCCCTGGAGAACAGGGAGCCTTGTTATGCTGATGGGCGGGATGTAAATTGCCAACTGCCTCTCTGGAGGAGTGCATTGTGTTCCCTAAAACAGGTAAACAATGGAGCTACAGAGCCAAGGGTGCTACCAGTCTAGGGAATATACCTTGGGAAAACCGAAAATCAATAAGACACAGCCACCCCCAAACTTAGGGCTGCACTGCTTACAAGAACCTCAACTTGGATACACCTTAAATATCCCTGGAAATATAAAAATGGTTTAAAAAATTGTGGTACTTACGTACGATGCAATATCCCTCAGCCATGAAATCAATGTCATAAGACCAGTAGCAGCAAAATGAGTGGATTTAGGTACGATGATTCTAAGTGAAATAAGTCACACAGAAAAAGAAACTTATCATGAGATATCCCTTATTAAGATCCTGTAAACATGGCTACGCTTGAACTGAGTTAGGAAAGAGAACAGAATCTCACATTTAGAAAACACTCTTATGCCTGCTAAAGGGGGATGGAGAGGTGGGGTGATGCATAAAACAAGAGTTAGATAAAAGCACAGGTACCGTTCCAAAACCAACTATGGAATAGACAAGACCTACACCTTCCTCAGTGAAAGGGACTCAAAACCCCATATTTCCCGCAGAGGAATATATCTGACTAGTAAGAATCTTAAAACCTATTTATTGATATGTCTGCATAAGGGAATCAAGTGTGTCTAGACTGGCATAAACATGGCAGCGAGAAACAGCTCAAACCCACTATAAAAAGGAATTTCAAAAACAAAACAAGTAAACAGGGAAATTCTTGACAATTCCTTCAGGGTCTCTGATGAAACCTGGAATGACCCTATCTACAATGACAGCTGGATGTGGCATAAGGGTGGACACTTGGGGCTAAGAGGATTGGTGAGATGGCGTGAGCAAATGCAGACCCTTTAAAGCAATAATGCATGGCACCCATTCCATGGGTCCCAGCTCTCCAGGTTGAAGGGAATATTACTACAGTTATAACATGTATGGGAAACCTAGAGAATGGACACACTGGGAATATGAAAGGTTTCTAAAACTCAAGGAATATTCCCTCTCCTGGTCCTCCGGTTTGACATTCCAACTGCCTTACTATCAATCTCCCAACTTGGAGAGATAGCCCCTTTACCCTCCTGGTTCGCACAGGTAGCCAATTTGGCAGAGGATGAAAGGGAAGATGGAGAGCCAATGAGAGAGTAGCTGTTAGGCATCTGGACGGGCATATGTCACTCTAATTTCCCGTCAGGAAGAAGAATTAACCAAAGTCTCAGCCACCCACCGGGAACCAGTATAGGTCCTGAACCAAAATTTTGGACTTGAGTTCAGCTCACAAAAAATGAGTTGAAAATGGAGCTCAGGGGCACAGCAATTCAAAAACTGTCAGAGTAATAAAGGACAACTATCATCCAAAAATCTGTTGAGGGAAGGCAACCAGGTGGACTTGAAAGAGAGGCAGAATAGCAGTAAGCAGATTTCATGAGGTACGTTGGAATTGCCTTTAAAGCACAGGACGAAGGGCACAACTTCGACAATGATGCACTTGACCAAAAAGGGCGTATGCGTTTTCACCTGAATATATTGAGCAGAAAACGCATACGCCCTTTTTGGCCAAGCAAGCAAGCAGGCAATGCAAATCTGCACTACAAAGAAGTATGACTTCCCACCAGTCAAAAGGGACATCCACAAAATGGGTAAAAACCAGAAAGGCAAGACAGGCCCTGGAGAACAGGGAGCCTTGTTATGCTGATGGGCAGGATGTAAATTGCCAACTGCCTCTCCAGAGGAGTGCATTGTGTTCCCTAAAACAAGTAAACAACAGAGCTACAGAGCCAAGGGCACTTCCAGTCTAGGGAATATACCTTTGGATAACGGAAAATTAATAACACAGAGACACCACCAATTTTAGGGCTGCCCTGCTTACAAGAACCTCAACTTGGGTACACCTTAAATATCCCTGGAAATATAAAAAATGGTCCAAAAAATTGTGGTACTTACGTATGATGGAATATCCCTCAGCCATGAATTCAATATCATAAGACCAGTAGTAGCAAAATGAGTGGATTCAGGTACAATGATTCTAAGTGAAATAAGTCACACAGAAAAAGAAACTTATCATAAGATATCACTTATGAAGATCCTGTGAACATGACTGCACTTCAACTGAGTTAGGGAGGAGAACAGAGTCTCACATTTAGAAAACAGTCTTATGCCTTCTTAAGGGGGAATGGGAGGTGGGATGATGCATAAAACCAGAGTTTGATATAAGCACTGGTACCGTTCCAAAAACCAACTATGGAATAGAGAAGACCTACCCCTTCCTCAGTGAAAGGGACTCAAAACCCCATATTTCCTGCAGAGGAATATATCTGACTAGTAAGAATCATAAAACCTATGTATTGATATGTCTGTGTAAGGGAATCAAGTGTGTCTAGAATGGCATAAACATGGCAGCGAGAATCAGCTCAAACCCACTATATAAAGGAATTTCAAAAACAAAACAAAAAAACAGGGAAATTCTTTACAATTCCTTCAGGGTCTCTGATGAAACCTGGAATGACCCTATCTACAATGACAGCTGGATGTGGCATAAGGCTGGACACTTGGGACTGTGAGGATTGGTGAGATTGGGTGAGAAAATGCAGACCCTTTAAAGCAATAATTCATGGCACCCATTCCATGGGTCCCAACTCTCCAGGTTATAGGGAATATTACTAAAGCTATAACATGTACGGGAAACCTAGAGAATGGACACACTGTGAATACGAAAGGTTTCTAAATCTTAACGAATACTCCCTCTCCTGGTGCTCCGGTTTGTATTCCAACTGCTTTACTATCAATCACCCAACTTGGAGAGACAGCCCCTTTAACCTCCTGTTCGCACAAGTTGCCAATTTGGCCGAGGGTGAAAGGGAAGAGTGAGAACCAATGAGAGAATAGCTGCTAGGCATTTGGACGGGCACAGATCACTCTAATTTCCCGGCAGGAAGATGAATTAACAAAAGTCTCAGCCAGCCAGCGGGAACCAGTATAGGTCCTGAATCAAAACTTTGGACTTGCGTTCAGCTCACAAAAAACGAGTTGAAAAATGGAGCTCAGGGGCACAGCAATTCACAAACTGTCAGAGTAAGAAAGGACAACTATCGTCCAAAAATCTGTTGAGGGAAGGCAACGAGGTGGACTTGAAAGTGAGGCAGAATAGGAGGAAACAGATTTCATGAGGTACGTTGGAATTGCCTTTAAAGCACAGGACGAGGGGCACAACTTCGACAATGATGCTCTGGGCCAAAAAGGGCGTATGCGTTTTCTCCTGAATATATTCAGGAGAAAACACATACGCCCTTTTTGGCGTAGAAAGTAAGCGGGCAATGCAAATCTGCACGACAAAGAAGTATCACTTCCCACCATGCAAATGGGACATCCACAAAATGGGTAAAAACCACAAAGGCAAGACAGCCCCTGGAGAACAGGGAGCCTTGTTATGCTGATGGGCGGGATGTAAATTGCCAACTGCCTCTCTGGAGGAGTGCATTGTGTTCCCTAAAAGAGGTAAACAATGGAGCTACAGAGCCAAGGGCGCTACCAGTCTAGGGAATATACCTTGGGAAAACCGAAAATCAATAAGACACAGCCACCCCCAAACTTAGGGCTGCACTGCTTACAAGAACCTCAACTTGGGTACACCTTAAATATCCCTGGAAATATAAAAATGGTTTAAAAAATTGTGGTACTTACGTACGATGCAATATCCCTCAGCCATGAAATCAATGTCATAAGACCAGTAGCAGCAAAATGAGTGGATTCAGGTACGATGATTCTAAGTGAAATAAGTCACACAGAAAAAGAAACTTATCATGAGATATCCCTTATGAAGATCCTGTAAACATGGCTACGCTTGAACTGAGTTAGGAAAGAGAACAGAGTCTCACATTTAGAAAACACTCTTATGCCTGCTAAAGGGGGATGGAGAGGTGGGGTGATGCATAAAACAAGAGTTAGATAAAAGCACAGGTACCGTTCCAAAACCAACTATGGAATAGACAAGACCTACACCTTCCTCAGTGAAAGGGACTCAAAACCCCATATTTCCCGCAGAGGAATATATCAGACTAGTAAGAATCTTAAAACCTATTTATTGATATGTCTGCATAAGGGAATCAAGTGTGTCTAGACTGGCATAAACATGGCAGCGAGAATCAGCTCAAACCCACTATAAAAAGGAAATTCAAAAACAAAACAAGTAAACAGGGAAATTCTTCACAATTCCTTCAGGGTCTCTGATGAAACCTGGAATGACCCTATCTACAATGACAGCTGGATGTGGCATAAGGGTGGACACTTGGGGCTAAGAGGATTGGTGAGATTGCATGAGCAAATGCAGACCCTTTAAAGCAATAATGCATGGCACCCATTCCATGGGTCCCAGCTCTCCAAGTTGAAGGGAATATTACTACAGTTATAACATGTATGGGAAACCTAGAGAATGGACACACTGGGAATATGAAAGGTTTCTAAAACTCAAGGAATATTCCCTCTCCTGGTCCTCCGGTTTGACATTCCAACTGCCTTACTATCAATCTCCCAACTTGGAGAGATAGCCCCTTTACCCTCCTGGTTCGCACAGGTAGCCAATTTGGCAGAGGATGAAAGGGAAGATGGAGAGCCAATGAGAGAGTAGCTGTTAGGCATTTGGACGGGCACATGTCACTCTAATTTCCCGTCAGGAATAAGAATTAACCAAAGTCTCAGCCACACACCGGGAACCAGTATAGGTCCTGAACCAAAATTTTGGACTTGAGTTCAGCTCACAAAAAATGAGTTGAAAATGGAGCTCAGGGGCACAGCAATTCAAAAACTGTCAGAGTAATAAAGGACAACTATCATCCAAAAATTTGTTGAGGGAAGGCAACGAGGTGGACTCGAAAGAGAGGCAGAATAGCAGTAAGCAGATTTCATGAGGTACGTTGGAATTGCCTTTAAAGCACAGGACGAACGGCACAACTTCGACAATGATGCGCTTGGCCAAAAAGGGCGTATGCGTTTTCACCTGAATATATTGAGCAGAAAACGCATACGCCCTTTTTGGCCAAGCAAGCAAGCAGGCAATGCATATCTGCACTACAAAGAAGTATCAATTCCCACCAGTCAAAAGGGACATCCACAAAATGGGTAAAATCCAGAAATGCAAGACAGGCCCTGGAGAACAGGGAGCCTTGTTACGCTGATGGGCAGGATGTAAATTGCCAACTGCCTCTCCAGGGGAGTGCATTGTGTTCCCTAAAACAAGTAAACAACAGAGCTACAGAGCCAAGGGCGCTTCCAGTCTAGGGAATATACCTTTGCATAACGGAAAATTAATAACACAGAGACACCACCAATTTTAGGGCTGCCCTGCTTACAAGAACCTCAACTTGGGTACACCTTAAATATCCCTGGAAATATAAAAAAATGGTTCAAAAAATTGTGGTACTTACGTATGATGGAATATCCCTCAGCCATGAAATCAATATCATAAGACCAGTAGTAGCAAAATGAGTGGATTCAGGTACGATGATTCTAAGTGAAATAAGTCACACAGAAAAAGAAACTTATCATAAGATATCACTTATGAAGATCCTGTAAACATGGCTGCACTTCAACTGAGTTAGGGAGGAGAACAGAGTCTCACATTTAGAAAACAGTCTTATGCCTTCTTAAGGGGGAAGGAGAGGTGGGATGATGCATAAAACCAGAGTTTGATATAAGCACTGGTACCGTTCCAAAAACCAACTATGGAATAGACAAGACCTACACCTTCCTCAGTGAAAGGGCCTCAAAACCCCATATTTCCTGCAGAGGAATATATCTGACTAGTAAGAATCATAAAACCTATGTATAGATATGTCTGTGTAAGGGAATCAAGTGTGTCTAGAATGGCATAAACATGGCAGCGAGAATCAGCTCAAACCCTCTATATAAAGGAATTTCAAACACAAAACAAAAAAACAGGGAAATTCTTGACAATTCCTTCAGGGTCTCTGATGAAACCTGGAATGACCCTATCTACAATGACAGCTGGATGTGGCATAAGGCTGGACACTTGGGACTGTGAGGATTGGTGAGATTGGGTGAGAAAATGCAGACCCTTTAAAGCTATAATTCATGGCACCCATTCCATGGGTCCCAACTCTCCAGGTTATAGGGAATATTACTAAAGCTATAACATGTACGGGAAACCTAGAGAATGGACACACTGTGAATACGAAAGGTTTCTAAATCTTAACGAATACTCCCTCTCCTGGTGCTCCGGTTTGAATTCCAACTGCTTTACTATCAATCTCCCAACTTGGAGAGACAGCCCCTTTAACCTCCTGTTCGCACAGGTTGCCAATTTGGCCGAGGGTGAAAGGGAAGAGTGAGAACCAATGAGAGAATAGCTGCTAGGCATTTGGACGGGCACAGGTCACTCTCATTTCCCGGCAGGAAGATGAATTAACAAAAGTCTCAGCCAGCCAGCGGGAACCAGTATAGGTCCTGAATCAAAACTTTGGACTTGCGTTCAGCTCACAAAAAACGAGTTGAAAAATGGATCTCAGGGGCACAGCAATTCACAAACTGTCAGAGTAAGAAAGGACAACTATCGTCCAAAAATCTGTTGAGGGAAGGCAACGAGGTGGACTTGAAAGAGAGGCAGAATAGGAGGAAACAGATTTCATGAGGTACGTTGGAATTGCCTTTAAAGCACAGGACGAGGGGCACAACTTCGACAATGATGCTCTGGGCCAAAAAGGGCGTATGCGTTTTCTCCTGAATATATTCAGGAGAAAACACATACGCCCTTTTTGGCCAAGAAAGGAAGCGGGCAATGCAAATCTGCACTACAAAGAAGTATCACTTCCCACCAGGCAAATGGGACATCCACAAAATGGGTAAAAACCACAAAGGCAAGACAGGCCCTGGAGAACAGGGAGCCTTGTTATGCTGATGGGCGGGATGTAAATTGCCAACTGCCTCTCTGGAGGAGTGCATTGTGTTCCCTAAAACAGGTAAACAATGGAGCTACAGAGCCAAGGGCGCTACCAGTCTAGGGAATATACCTTGGGAAAACCGAAAATCAATAAGACACAGCCACCCCCAAACTTAGGGCTGCACTGCTTACAAGAACCTCAACTTGGGTACACCTTAAATATCCCTGGAAATATAAAAATGGTTTAAAAAATTGTGGTACTTACGTACGATGCAATATCCCTCAGCCATGAAATCAATGTCATAAGACCAGTAGCAGCAAAATGAGTGGATTCAGGTACGATGATTCTAAGTGAAATAAGTCACACAGAAAAAGAAACTTATCATGAGATATCCCTTATGAAGATCCTGTAAACATGGCTACGCTTGAACTGAGTTAGGAAAGAGAACAGAGTCTCACATTTAGAAAACACTCTTATGCCTGCTAAAGGGGGATGGAGAGGTGGGGTGATGCATAAAACAAGAGTTAGATAAAAGCACAGGTACCGTTCCAAAACCAACTATGGAATAGACAAGACCTACACCTTCCTCAGTGAAAGGGACTCAAAACCCCATATTTCCCGCAGAGGAATATATCTGACTAGTAAGAATCTTAAAACCTATTTATTGATATGTCTGCATAAGGGAATCAAGTGTGTCTAGACTGGCATAAACATGGCAGCGAGAATCAGCTCAAACCCACTATAAAAAGGAAATTCAAAAACAAAACAAGTAAATAGGGAAATTCTTGACAATTCCTTCATGGTCTCTGATGAAACCTGGAATGACCCTATCTACAATGACAGCTGGATGTGGCATAAGGGTGGACACTTGGGGCTAAGAGGATTGGTGAGATGGCGTGAGCAAATGCAGACCCTTTAAAGCAATAATGCATGGCACCCATTCCATGGGTCCCAGCTCTCCAGGTTGAAGGGAATATTACTACAGTTATAACATGTATGGGAAACCTAGAGAATGGACACACTGGGAATATGAAAGGTTTCTAAAACTCAAGGAATATTCCCTCTCCTGGTCCTCCGGTTTGACATTCCAACTGCCTTACTATCAATCTCCCAACTTGGAGAGATAGCCCCTTTACCCTCCTGGTTCGCACAGGTAGCCAATTTGGCAGAGGATGAAAGGGAAGATGGAGAGCCAATGAGAGAGTAGCTGTTAGGCATTTGGACGGGCACATGTCACTCTAATTTCCCGTCAGGAAGAAGAATTAACCAAAGTCTCAGCCACACACCGGGAACCAGTATAGGTCCTGAACCAAAATTTTGGACTTGAGTTCAGCTCACAAAAAATGAGTTGAAAATGGAGCTCAGGGGCACAGCAATTCAAAAACTGTCAGAGTAATAAAGGACAACTATCATCCAAAAATCTGTTGAGGGAAGGCAACGAGGTGGACTCGAAAGAGAGGCAGAATAGCAGTAAGCAGATTTCATGAGGTACGTTGGAATTGCCTTTAAAGCACAGGACGAACGGCACAACTTCGACAATGATGCACTTGGCCAAAAAGGGCGTATGCGTTTTCACCTGAATATATTGAGCAGAAAACGCATACGCCCTTTTTGGCCAAGCAAGCAAGCAGGCAATGCATATCTGCACTACAAAGAAGTATCAATTCCCACCAGTCAAAAGGGACATCCACAAAATGGGTAAAATCCAGAAATGCAAGACAGGCCCTGGAGAACTGGGAGCCTTGTTACGCTGATGGGCAGGATGTAAATTGCCAACTGCCTCTCCAGGGGAGTGCATTGTGTTCCCTAAAACAAGTAAACAACAGAGCTACAGAGCCAAGGGCGCTTCCAGTCTAGGGAATATACCTTTGCATAACGGAAAATTAATAACACAGAGACACCACCAATTTTAGGGCTGCCCTGCTTACAAGAACCTCAACTTGGGTACACCTTAAATATCCCTGGAAATATAAAAAAATGGTTCAAAAAATTGTGGTACTTACGTATGATGGAATATCCCTCAGCCATGAAATCAATATCATAAGACCAGTAGTAGCAAAATGAGTGGATTCAGGTACGATGATTCTAAGTGAAATAAGTCACACAGAAAAAGAAACTTATCATAAGATATCACTTATGAAGATCCTGTAAACATGGCTGCATTTCAACTGAGTTAGGGAGGAGAACAGAGTCTCACATTTAGAAAACAGTCTTATGCCTTCTTAAGGGGGAAGGAGAGGTGGGATGATGCATAAAACCAGAGTTTGATATAAGCACTGGTACCGTTCCAAAAACCAACTATGGAATAGACAAGACCTACACCTTCCTCAGTGAAAGGGCCTCAAAACCCCATATTTCCTGCAGAGGAATATATCTGACTAGTAAGAATCATAAAACCTATGTATAGATATGTCTGTGTAAGGGAATCAAGTGTGTCTAGAATGGCATAAACATGGCAGCGAGAATCAGCTCAAACCCACTATATAAAGGAATTTCAAACACAAAACCAAAAAACAGGGAAATTCTTTACAATTCCTTCAGGGTCTCTGATGAAACCTGGAATGACCCTATCTACAATGACAGCTGGATGTGGCATAAGGCTGGACACTTGGGACTGTGAGGATTGGTGAGATTGGGTGAGAAAATGCAGACCCTTTAAAGCTATAATTCATGGCACCCATTCCATGGGTCCCAACTCTCCAGGTTATAGGGAATATTACTAAAGCTATAACATGTACGGGAAACCTAGAGAATGGACACACTGTGAATACGAAAGGTTTCTAAATCTTAACGAATACTCCCTCTCCTGGTGCTCCGGTTTGAATTCCAACTGCTTTACTATCAATCTCCCAACTTGGAGAGACAGCCCCTTTAACCTCCTGTTCGCACAGGTTGCCAATATGGCCGAGGGTGAAAGGGAAGAGTGAGAACCAATGAGAGAATAGCTGCTAGGCATTTGGACGGGCACAGGTCACTCTAATTTCCCGGCAGGAAGATGAATTAACAAAAGTCTCAGCCAGCCAGCGGGAACCAGTATAGGTCCTGAATCAAAACTTTGGACTTGCGTTCAGCTCACAAAAAACGAGTTGAAAAATGGAGCTCAGGGGCACAGCAATTCACAAACTGTCAGAGTAAGAAAGGACAACTATCGTCCAAAAATCTGTTGAGGGAAGGCAACGAGGTGGACTTGAAAGAGAGGCAGAATAGGAGGAAACAGATTTCATGAGGTACGTTGGAATTGCCTTTAAAGCACAGGACGAGGGGCACAACTTCGACAATGATGCTCTGGGCCAAAAAGGGCGTATGCGTTTTCTCCTGAATATATTCAGGAGAAAACACATACGCCCTTTTTGGCCAAGAAAGGAAGCGGGCAATGCAAATCTGCACTACAAAGAAGTATCACTTCCCACCAGGCAAATGGGACATCCACAAAATGGGTAAAAACCACAAAGGCAAGACAGGCCCTGGAGAACAGGGAGCCTTGTTATGCTGATGGGCGGGATGTAAATTGCCAACTGCCTCTCTGGAGGAGTGCATTGTGTTCCCTAAAACAGGTAAACAATGGAGCTACAGAGCCAAGGGCGCTACCAGTCTAGGGAATATACCTTGGGAAAACCGAAAATCAATAAGACACAGCCACCCCCAAACTTAGGGCTGCACTGCTTACAAGAACCTCAACTTGGGTACACCTTAAATATCCCTGGAAATATAAAAATGGTTTAAAAAATTGTGGTACTTACGTACGATGCAATATCCCTCAGCCATGAAATCAATGTCATAAGACCAGTAGCAGCAAAATGAGTGGATTCAGGTACGATGATTCTAAGTGAAATAAGTCACACAGAAAAAGAAACTTATCATGAGATATCCCTTATGAAGATCCTGTAAACATGGCTACGCTTGAACTGAGTTAGGAAAGAGAACAGAGTCTCACATTTAGAAAACACTCTTATGCCTGCTAAAGGGGGATGGAGAGGTGGGGTGATGCATAAAACAAGAGTTAGATAAAAGCACAGGTACCGTTCCAAAACCAACTATAGACAAGACCTACACCTTCCTCAGTGAAAGGGACTCAAAACCCCATATTTCCCGCAGAGGAATATATCTGACTAGTAAGAATCTTAAAACCTATTTATTGATATGTCTGCATAAGGGAATCAAGTGTGTCTAGACTGGCATAAACATGGCAGCGAGAATCAGCTCAAACCCACTATAAAAAGGAATTTCAAAAACAAAACAAGTAAAGAGGGAAATTCTTGACAATTCCTTCAGGGTCTCTGATGAAACCTGGAATGACCCTATCTACAAACAGCTGGATGTGGCATAAGGGTGGACACTTGGGGCTAAGAGGATTGGTGAGATTGCGTGAGCAAATGCAGACCCTTTAAAGCAATAATTCATGGCACCCATTCCATAGGTCCCAGCTCTCCAGGTTGAAGGGAATATTACTACAGTTATAACATGTATGGGGAACCTAGAGAATGGACACACTGGGAATATGAAAGGTTTCTAAAACTCAAGGAATATTCCCTCTCCTGGTCCTCCGGTTTGACATTCCAACTGCCTTACTATCAATCTCCCAACTTGGAGAGATACCCCCTTTACCCTCCTGGTTCGCACAGGTAGCCAATTTGGCAGAGGATGAAAGGGAAGATGGAGAGCCAATGAGAGAGTAGCTGTTAGGCATTTGGACGGGCACATGTCACTCTAATTTCCCGTCAGGAAGAAGAATTAACCAAAGTCTCAGCCACCCACCGGGAACCAGTATAGGTCCTGAACCAAAATTTTGGACTTGAGTTCAGCTCACAAAAAATGAGTTGAAAATGGAGCTCAGGGGCACAGCAATTCAAAAACGGTCAGAGTAATAAAGGACAACTATCATCCAAAAATCTGTTGAGGGAAGGCAACCAGGTGGACTCGAAAGAGAGGCAGAATAGCAGTAAGCAGATTTCATGAGGTACGTTGGAATTGCCTTTAAAGCACAGGACGAAGGGCACAACTTCGACAATGATGCACTTGGCCAAAAAGGGCGTATGCGTTTTCACCTGAATATATTGAGCAGAAAACGCATACGCCCTTTTTGGCCAAGCAAGCAAGCAGGCAATGCAAATCTGCACTACAAAGAAGTATCACTTCCCACCAGTCAAAAGGGACATCCACAAAATGGGTAAAAACCAGAAAGGCAAGATAGGCCCTGGAGAACAGGGAGCCTTGTTATGCTGATGGGCAGGATGTAAATTGCCAACTGCCTCTCCAGAGGAGTGCATTGTGTTCCCTAAAACAAGTAAACAACAGAGCTACAGAGCCAAGGGCACTTCCAGTCTAGGGAATATACCTTTGGATAACGGAAAATTAATAACACAGAGACACCACCAATTTTAGGGCTGCCCTGCTTACAAGAACATCAACTTGGGTACAGCTTAAATATCCCTGGAAATATAAAAAATGGTCCAAAAAATTGTGGTACTTACGTATGATGGAATATCCCGCAGCCATGAAATCAATATCATAAGACCAGTAGTAGCAAAATGAGTGGATTAAGGTACGATGATTCTAAGTGAAATAAGTCACACAGAAAAAGAAACTTACCATAAGATATCACTTATGAAGATCCTGTGAACATGACTGCACTTCAACTGAGTTAGGGAGGAGAACAGAGTCCCACATTTAGAAAACAGTCTTATGCCTTCTTAAGGGGGAATGGGTGGTGGGATGATGCATTAAACGAGAGTTGATATAAGCACTGGTACCGTTCCAAAAACCAACTATGGAATAGACAAGACCTACACCTTCCTCAGTGAAAGGGACTCAAAACCCCATATTTCCTGCAGAGGAATATACCTGACTAGTAAGAATCATAAAACCTATGTATTGATATGTCTGTGTAAGGAATCAAGTGTGTCTACAATGGCAAAAACATGGCAGCGAGAATCAGCTCAAACCCACTATATAAAGGAATTTCAAAAACAAAACAAAAAAACAGGGAAATTCTTGACAATTCCTTCAGGGTCTCTGATGAAACCTGGAATGACCCTATCTACAATGACAGCTGGATGTGGCATAAGGCTGGACACTTGGGACTGTGAGGATTGGTGAGATTGGGTGAGAAAATGCAGACCCTTTTAAGCAATAATTCATGGCACCCATTCCATGGGTCCCAACTCTCCAGGTTATAGGGAATATTACTAAAGCTATAACATGTACGGGAAACCTAGAGAATGGACACACTGTGAATACGAAAGGTTTCTAAATCTTAACGAATACTCCCTCTCCTGGTGCTCCGGTTTGAATTCCAACTGCTTTACTATCAATCTCCCAACTTGGAGAGACAGCCCCTTTAACCTCCTGTTCGCACAAGTTGCCAATTTGGCCGAGGGTGAAAGGGAAGAGTGAGAACCAATGAGAGAATAGCTGCTAGGCATTTGGACGGGCACAGGTCACTCTCATTTCCCGGCAGGAAGATGAATTAACAAAAGTCTCAGCCAGCCAGCGGGAACCAGTATAGGTCCTGAATCAAAACTTTGGACTTGCGTTCAGCTCACAAAAAACGAGTTGAAAAATGGAGCTCAGGGGCACAGCAATTCACAAACTGTCAGAGTAAGAAAGGACAACTATCGTCCAAAAATCTGTTGAGGGAAGGCAACGAGGTGGACTTGAAAGAGAGGCAGAATAGGAGGAAACAGATTTCATGAGGTACGTTGGAATTGCCTTTAAAGCACAGGACGAGGGGCACAACTTCGACAATGATGCTCTGGGCCAAAAAGGGCGTATGCGTTTTCTCCTGAATATATTCAGGAGAAAACACATACGCCCTTTTTGGCCAAGAAAGGAAGCGGGCAATGCAAATCTGCACTACAAAGAAGTATCACTTCCCACCAGGCAAATGGGACATCCACAAAATGGGTAAAAACCACAAAGGCAAGACAGGCCCTGGAGAACAGGGAGCCTTGTTATGCTGATGGGCGGGATGTAAATTGCCAACTGCCTCTCTGGAGGAGTGCATTGTGTTCCCTAAAACAGGTAAACAATGGAGCTACAGAGCCAAGGGCGCTACCAGTCTAGGGAATATACCTTGGGAAAACCGAAAATCAATAAGACACAGCCACCCCCAAACTTAGGGCTGCACTGCTTACAAGAACCTCAACTTGGGTACACCTTAAATATCCCTGGAAATATAAAAATGGTTTAAAAAATTGTGGTACTTACGTACGATGCAATATCCCTCAGCCATGAAATCAATGTCATAAGACCAGTAGCAGCAAAATGAGTGGATTCAGGTACGATGATTCTAAGTGAAATAAGTCACACAGAAAAAGAAACTTATCATGAGATATCCCTTATGAAGATCCTGTAAACATGGCTACGCTTGAACTGAGTTAGGAAAGAGAACAGAGTCTCACATTTAGAAAACACTCTTATGCCTGCTAAAGGGGGATGGAGAGGTGGGGTGATGCATAAAACAAGAGTTAGATAAAAGCACAGGTACCGTTCCAAAACCAACTATGGAATAGACAAGACCTACACCTTCCTCAGTGAAAGGGACTCAAAACCCCATATTTCCCGCAGAGGAATATATCAGACTAGTAAGAATCTTAAAACCTATTTATTGATATGTCTGCATAAGGGAATCAAGTGTGTCTAGACTGGCATAAACATGGCAGCGAGAATCAGCTCAAACCCACTATAAAAAGGAAATTCAAAAACAAAACAAGTAAACAGGGAAATTCTTCACAATTCCTTCAGGGTCTCTGATGAAACCTGGAATGACCCTATCTACAATGACAGCTGGATGTGGCATAAGGGTGGACACTTGGGGCTAAGAGGATTGGTGAGATTGCGTGAGCAAATGCAGACCCTTTAAAGCAATAATGCATGGCACCCATTCCATGGGTCCCAGCTCTCCAGGTTGAAGGGAATATTACTACAGTTATAACATGTATGGGAAACCTAGAGAATGGACACACTGGGAATATGAAAGGTTTCTAAAACTCAAGGAATATTCCCTCTCCTGGTCCTCCGGTTTGACATTCCAACTGCCTTACTATCAATCTCCCAACTTGGAGAGATAGCCCCTTTACCCTCCTGGTTCGCACAGGTAGCCAATTTGGCAGAGGATGAAAGGGAAGATGGAGAGCCAATGAGAGAGTAGCTGTTAGGCATTTGGACGGGCACATGTCACTCTAATTTCCCGTCAGGAAGAAGAATTAACCAAAGTCTCAGCCACACACCGGGAACCAGTATAGGTCCTGAACCAAAATTTTGGACTTGAGTTCAGCTCACAAAAAATGAGTTGAAAATGGAGCTCAGGGGCACAGCAATTCAAAAACTGTCAGAGTAATAAAGGACAACTATCATCCAAAAATCTGTTGAGGGAAGGCAACGAGGTGGACTCGAAAGAGAGGCAGAATAGCAGTAAGCAGATTTCATGAGGTACGTTGGAATTGCCTTTAAAGCACAGGACGAAGGGCACAACTTCGACAATGATGCACTTGGCCAAAAAGGGCGTATGCGTTTTCACCTGAATATATTGAGCAGAAAACGCATACGCCCTTTTTGGCCAAGCAAGCAAGCAGGCAATGCATATCTGCACTACAAAGAAGTATGACTTCCCACCAGTCAAAAGGGACAACCACAAAATGGGTAAAATCCAGAAAGGCAAGACAGGCCCTGGAGAACAGGGAGCCTTGTTATGCTGATGGGCAGGATGTAAATTGCCAACTGCCTCTCCAGAGGAGTGCATTGTGTTCCCTAAAACAAGTAAACAACAGAGCTACAGAGCCAAGGGCACTTCCAGTCTAGGGAATATACCTTTGGATAACGGAAAATTAATAACACAGAGACACCACCAATTTTAGGGCTGCCCTGCTTACAAGAACCTCAACTTGGGTACACCTTAAATATCCCTGGAAATATAAAAAATGGTCCAAAAAATTGTGGTACTTACGTATGATGGAATATCCCTCAGCCATGAAATCAATATCATAAGACCAGTAGTAGCAAAATGAGTGGATTCAGGTACGATGATTCTAAGTGAAATAAGTCACACAGAAAAAGAAACTTATCATAAGATATCACTTATGAAGATCCTGTGAACATGACTGCACTTCAACTGAGTTAGGGTGGAGAACAGAGTCTCACATTTAGAAAACAGTCTTATGCCTTCTTAAGGGGGAAGGAGAGGTGGGATGATGCATAAAACCAGAGTTTGATATAAGCACTGGTACCGTTCCAAAAACCAACTATGGAATAGAGAAGACCTACCCCTTCCTCTGTGAAAGGGACTCAAAACCCCATATTTCCTGCAGAGGAATATATCTGACTAGTAAGAATCATAAAACCTATGTATTGATATGTCTGTGTAAGGGAATCAAGTGTGTCTAGAATGGCATAAACATGGCAGCGAGAATCAGCTCAAACCCACTATATAAAGGAATTTCAAAAACAAAACAAAAAAACAGGGAAATTCTTTACAATTCCTTCAGGGTCTCTGATGAAACCTGGAATGACCCTATCTACAATGACAGCTGGATGTGGCATAAGGCTGGACACTTGGGACTGTGAGGATTGGTGAGATTGGGTGAGAAAATGCAGACCCTTTAAAGCAATAATTCATGGCACCCATTCCATGGGTCCCAACTCTCCAGGTTATAGGGAATATTACTAAAGCTATAACATGTACGGGAAACCTAGAGAATGGACACACTGTGAATACGAAAGGTTTCTAAATCTTAACGAATACTCCCTCTCCTGGTGCTCCGGTTTGTATTCCAACTGCTTTACTATCAATCACCCAACTTGGAGAGACAGCCCCTTTAACCTCCTGTTCGCACAAGTTGCCAATTTGGCCGAGGGTGAAAGGGAAGAGTGAGAACCAATGAGAGAATAGCTGCTAGGCATTTGGACGGGCACAGATCACTCTAATTTCCCGGCAGGAAGATGAATTAACAAAAGTCTCAGCCAGCCAGCGGGAACCAGTATAGGTCCTGAATCAAAACTTTGGACTTGCGTTCAGCTCACAAAAAACGAGTTGAAAAATGGACCTCAGGGGCACAGCAATTCACAAACTGTCAGAGTAAGAAAGGACAACTATCGTCCAAAAATCTGTTGAGGGAAGGCAACGAGGTGGACTTGAAAGAGAGGCAGAATAGGAGGAAACAGATTTCATGAGGTACGTTGGAATTGCCTTTAAAGCACAGGACGAGGGGCACAACTTCGACAATGATGCTCTGGGCCAAAAAGGGCGTATGCGTTTTCTCCTGAATATATTCAGGAGAAAACACATACGCCCTTTTTGGCGTAGAAAGGAAGCGGGCAATGCAAATCTGCACTACAAAGAAGTATCACTTCCCACCATGCAAATGGGACATCCACAAAATGGGTAAAAACCACAAAGGCAAGACAGCCCCTGGAGAACAGGGAGCCTTGTTATGCTGATGGGCGGGATGTAAATTGCCAACTGCCTCTCTGGAGGAGTGCATTGTGTTCCCTAAAAGAGGTAAACAATGGAGCTACAGAGCCAAGGGCGCTACCAGTCTAGGGAATATACCTTGGGAAAACCGAAAATCAATAAGACACAGCCACCCCCAAACTTAGGGCTGCACTGCTTACAAGAACCTCAACTTGGGTACACCTTAAATATCCCTGGAAATATAAAAATGGTTTAAAAAATTGTGGTACTTACGTACGATGCAATATCCCTCAGCCATGAAATCAATGTCATAAGACCAGTAGCAGCAAAATGAGTGGATTCAGGTACGATGATTCTAAGTGAAATAAGTCACACAGAAAAAGAAACTTATCATGAGATATCCCTTATGAAGATCCTGTAAACATGGCTACGCTTGAACTGAGTTAGGAAAGAGAACAGAGTCTCACATTTAGAAAACACTCTTATGCCTGCTAAAGGGGGATGGAGAGGTGGGGTGATGCATAAAACAAGAGTTAGATAAAAGCACAGGTACCGTTCCAAAACCAACTATGGAATAGACAAGACCTACACCTTCCTCAGTGAAAGGGACTCAAAACCCCATATTTCCCGCAGAGGAATATATCAGACTAGTAAGAATCTTAAAACCTATTTATTGATATGTCTGCATAAGGGAATCAAGTGTGTCTAGACTGGCATAAACATGGCAGCGAGAATCAGCTCAAACCCACTATAAAAAGGAAATTCAAAAACAAAACAAGTAAACAGGGAAATTCTTCACAATTCCTTCAGGGTCTCTGATGAAACCTGGAATGACCCTATCTACAATGACAGCTGGATGTGGCATAAGGGTGGACACTTGGGGCTAAGAGGATTGGTGAGATGGCGTGAGCAAATGCAGACCCTTTAAAGCAATAATGCATGGCACCCATTCCATGGGTCCCAGCTCTCCAGGTTGAAGGGAATATTACTACAGTTATAACATGTATGGGAAACCTAGAGAATGGACACACTGGGAATATGAAAGGTTTCTAAAACTCAAGGAATATTCCCTCTCCTGGTCCTCCGGTTTGACATTCCAACTGCCTTACTATCAATCTCCCAACTTGGAGAGATAGCCCCTTTACCCTCCTGGTTCGCACAGGTAGCCAATTTGGCAGAGGATGAAAGGGAAGATGGAGAGCCAATGAGAGAGTAGCTGTTAGGCATCTGGACGGGCATATGTCACTCTAATTTCCCGTCAGGAAGAAGAATTAACCAAAGTCTCAGCCACCCACCGGGAACCAGTATAGGTCCTGAACCAAAATTTTGGACTTGAGTTCAGCTCACAAAAAATGAGTTGAAAATGGAGCTCAGGGGCACAGCAATTCAAAAACTGTCAGAGTAATAAAGGACAACTATCATCCAAAAATCTGTTGAGGGAAGGCAACCAGGTGGACTTGAAAGAGAGGCAGAATAGCAGTAAGCAGATTTCATGAGGTACGTTGGAATTGCCTTTAAAGCACAGGACGAAGGGCACAACTTCGACAATGATGCACTTGGCCAAAAAGGGCGTATGCGTTTTCACCTGAATATATTGAGCAGAAAACGCATACGCCCTTTTTGGCCAAGCAAGCAAGCAGGCAATGCAAATCTGCACTACAAAGAAGTATGACTTCCCACCAGTCAAAAGGGACATCCACAAAATGGGTAAAAACCAGAAAGGCAAGACAGGCCCTGGAGAACAGGGAGCCTTGTTATGCTGATGGGCAGGATGTAAATTGCCAACTGCCTCTCCAGAGGAGTGCATTGTGTTCCCTAAAACAAGTAAACAACAGAGCTACAGAGCCAAGGGCACTTCCAGTCTAGGGAATATACCTTTGGATAACGGAAAATTAATAACACAGAGACACCACCAATTTTAGGGCTGCCCTGCTTACAAGAACCTCAACTTGGGTACACCTTAAATATCCCTGGAAATATAAAAAATGGTCCAAAAAATTGTGGTACTTACGTATGATGGAATATCCCTCAGCCATGAAATCAATATCATAAGACCAGTAGTAGCAAAATGAGTGGATTCAGGTACGATGATTCTAAGTGAAATAAGTCACACAGAAAAAGAAACTTATCATAAGATATCACTTATGAAGATCCTGTGAACATGACTGCACTTCAACTGAGTTAGGGAGGAGAACAGAGTCTCACATTTAGAAAACAGTCTTATGCCTTCTTAAGGGGGAAGGAGAGGTGGGATGATGCATAAAACCAGAGTTTGATATAAGCACTGGTACCGTTCCAAAAACCAACTATGGAATAGAGAAGACCTACCCCTTCCTCTGTGAAAGGGACTCAAAACCCCATATTTCCTGCAGAGGAATATATCTGACTAGTAAGAATCATAAAACCTATGTATTGATATGTCTGTGTAAGGGAATCAAGTGTGTCTAGAATGGCATAAACATGGCAGCGAGAATCAGCTCAAACCCACTATATAAAGGAATTTCAAAAACAAAACAAAAAAACAGGGAAATTCTTTACAATTCCTTCAGGGTCTCTGATGACACCTGGAATGACCCTATCTACAATGACAGCTGGATGTGGCATAAGGCTGGACACTTGGGACTGTGAGGATTGGTGAGATTGGGTGAGAAAATGCAGACCCTTTAAAGCAATAATTCATGGCACCCATTCCATGGGTCCCAACTCTCCAGGTTATAGGGAATATTACTAAAGCTATAACATGTACGGGAAACCTAGAGAATGGACACACTGTGAATACGAAAGGTTTCTAAATCTTAACGAATACTCCCTCTCCTGGTGCTCCGGTTTGTATTCCAACTGCTTTACTATCAATCACCCAACTTGGAGAGACAGCCCCTTTAACCTCCTGTTCGCACAAGTTGCCAATTTGGCCGAGGGTGAAAGGGAAGAGTGAGAACCAATGAGAGAATAGCTGCTAGGCATTTGGACGGGCACAGATCACTCTAATTTCCCGGCAGGAAGATGAATTAACAAAAGTCTCAGCCAGCCAGCGGGAACCAGTATAGGTCCTGAATCAAAACTTTGGACTTGCGTTCAGCTCACAAAAAACGAGTTGAAAAATGGACCTCAGGGGCACAGCAATTCACAAACTGTCAGAGTAAGAAAGGACAACTATCGTCCAAAAATCTGTTGAGGGAAGGCAACGAGGTGGACTTGAAAGAGAGGCAGAATAGGAGGAAACAGATTTCATGAGGTACGTTGGAATTGCCTTTAAAGCACAGGACGAGGGGCACAACTTCGACAATGATGCTCTGGGCCAAAAAGGGTGTATGCGTTTTCTCCTGAATATATTCAGGAGAAAACACATACGCCCTTTTTGGCGTAGAAAGGAAGCGGGCAATGCAAATCTGCACTACAAAGAAGTATCACTTCCCACCATGCAAATGGGACATCCACAAAATGGGTAAAAACCACAAAGGCAAGACAGCCCCTGGAGAACAGGGAGCCTTGTTATGCTGATGGGCGGGATGTAAATTGCCAACTGCCTCTCTGGAGGAGTGCATTGTGTTCCCTAAAAGAGGTAAACAATGGAGCTACAGAGCCAAGGGCGCTACCAGTCTAGGGAATATACCTTGGGAAAACCGAAAATCAATAAGACACAGCCACCCCCAAACTTAGGGCTGCACTGCTTACAAGAACCTCAACTTGGGTACACCTTAAATATCCCTGGAAATATAAAAATGGTTTAAAAAATTGTGGTACTTACGTACGATGCAATATCCCTCAGCCATGAAATCAATGTCATAAGACCAGTAGCAGCAAAATGAGTGGATTCAGGTACGATGATTCTAAGTGAAATAAGTCACACAGAAAAAGAAACTTATCATGAGATATCCCTTATGAAGATCCTGTAAACATGGCTACGCTTGAACTGAGTTAGGAAAGAGAACAGAGTCTCACATTTAGAAAACACTCTTATGCCTGCTAAAGGGGGATGGAGAGGTGGGGTGATGCATAAAACAAGAGTTAGATAAAAGCACAGGTACCGTTCCAAAACCAACTATGGAATAGACAAGACCTACACCTTCCTCAGTGAAAGGGACTCAAAACCCCATATTTCCCGCAGAGGAATATATCAGACTAGTAAGAATCTTAAAACCTATTTATTGATATGTCTGCATAAGGGAATCAAGTGTGTCTAGACTGGCATAAACATGGCAGCGAGAATCAGCTCAAACCCACTATAAAAAGGAAATTCAAAAACAAAACAAGTAAACAGGGAAATTCTTCACAATTCCTTCAGGGTCTCTGATGAAACCTGGAATGACCCTATCTACAATGACAGCTGGATGTGGCATAAGGGTGGACACTTGGGGCTAAGAGGATTGGTGAGATGGCGTGAGCAAATGCAGACCCTTTAAAGCAATAATGCATGGCACCCATTCCATGGGTCCCAGCTCTCCAGGTTGAAGGGAATATTACTACAGTTATAACATGTATGGGAAACCTAGAGAATGGACACACTGGGAATATGAAAGGTTTCTAAAACTCAAGGAATATTCCCTCTCCTGGTCCTCCGGTTTGACATTCCAACTGCCTTACTATCAATCTCCCAACTTGGAGAGATAGCCCCTTTACCCTCCTGGTTCGCACAGGTAGCCAATTTGGCAGAGGATGAAAGGGAAGATGGAGAGCCAATGAGAGAGTAGCTGTTAGGCATCTGGACGGGCATATGTCACTCTAATTTCCCGTCAGGAAGAAGAATTAACCAAAGTCTCAGCCACCCACCGGGAACCAGTATAGGTCCTGAACCAAAATTTTGGACTTGAGTTCAGCTCACAAAAAATGAGTTGAAAATGGAGCTCAGGGGCACAGCAATTCAAAAACTGTCAGAGTAATAAAGGACAACTATCATCCAAAAATCTGTTGAGGGAAGGCAACCAGGTGGACTTGAAAGAGAGGCAGAATAGCAGTAAGCAGATTTCATGAGGTACGTTGGAATTGCCTTTAAAGCACAGGACGAAGGGCACAACTTCGACAATGATGCACTTGGCCAAAAAGGGCGTATGCGTTTTCACCTGAATATATTGAGCAGAAAACGCATACGCCCTTTTTGGCCAAGCAAGCAAGCAGGCAATGCAAATCTGCACTACAAAGAAGTATGACTTCCCACCAGTCAAAAGGGACATCCACAAAATGGGTAAAAACCAGAAAGGCAAGACAGGCCCTGGAGAACAGGGAGCCTTGTTATGCTGATGGGCAGGATGTAAATTGCCAACTGCCTCTCCAGAGGAGTGCATTGTGTTCCCTAAAACAAGTAAACAACAGAGCTACAGAGCCAAGGGCACTTCCAGTCTAGGGAATATACCTTTGGATAACGGAAAATTAATAACACAGAGACACCACCAATTTTAGGGCTGCCCTGCTTACAAGAACCTCAACTTGGGTACACCTTAAATATCCCTGGAAATATAAAAAATGGTCCAAAAAATTGTGGTACTTACGTATGATGGAATATCCCTCAGCCATGAAATCAATATCATAAGACCAGTAGTAGCAAAATGAGTGGATTCAGGTACGATGATTCTAAGTGAAATAAGTCACACAGAAAAAGAAACTTATCATAAGATATCACTTATGAAGATCCTGTGAACATGACTGCACTTCAACTGAGTTAGGGAGGAGAACAGAGTCTCACATTTAGAAAACAGTCTTATGCCTTCTTAAGGGGGAAGGAGAGGTGGGATGATGCATAAAACCAGAGTTTGATATAAGCACTGGTACCGTTCCAAAAACCAACTATGGAATAGAGAAGACCTACCCCTTCCTCTGTGAAAGGGACTCAAAACCCCATATTTCCTGCAGAGGAATATATCTGACTAGTAAGAATCATAAAACCTATGTATTGATATGTCTGTGTAAGGGAATCAAGTGTGTCTAGAATGGCATAAACATGGCAGCGAGAATCAGCTCAAACCCACTATATAAAGGAATTTCAAAAACAAAACAAAAAAACAGGGAAATTCTTTACAATTCCTTCAGGGTCTCTGATGACACCTGGAATGACCCTATCTACAATGACAGCTGGATGTGGCATAAGGCTGGACACTTGGGACTGTGAGGATTGGTGAGATTGGGTGAGAAAATGCAGACCCTTTAAAGCAATAATTCATGGCACCCATTCCATGGGTCCCAACTCTCCAGGTTATAGGGAATATTACTAAAGCTATAACATGTACGGGAAACCTAGAGAATGGACACACTGTGAATACGAAAGGTTTCTAAATCTTAACGAATACTCCCTCTCCTGGTGCTCCGGTTTGTATTCCAACTGCTTTACTATCAATCACCCAACTTGGAGAGACAGCCCCTTTAACCTCCTGTTCGCACAAGTTGCCAATTTGGCCGAGGGTGAAAGGGAAGAGTGAGAACCAATGAGAGAATAGCTGCTAGGCATTTGGACGGGCACAGATCACTCTAATTTCCCGGCAGGAAGATGAATTAACAAAAGTCTCAGCCAGCCAGCGGGAACCAGTATAGGTCCTGAATCAAAACTTTGGACTTGCGTTCAGCTCACAAAAAACGAGTTGAAAAATGGACCTCAGGGGCACAGCAATTCACAAACTGTCAGAGTAAGAAAGGACAACTATCGTCCAAAAATCTGTTGAGGGAAGGCAACGAGGTGGACTTGAAAGAGAGGCAGAATAGGAGGAAACAGATTTCATGAGGTACGTTGGAATTGCCTTTAAAGCACAGGACGAGGGGCACAACTTCGACAATGATGCTCTGGGCCAAAAAGGGTGTATGCGTTTTCTCCTGAATATATTCAGGAGAAAACACATACGCCCTTTTTGGCGTAGAAAGGAAGCGGGCAATGCAAATCTGCACTACAAAGAAGTATCACTTCCCACCATGCAAATGGGACATCCACAAAATGGGTAAAAACCACAAAGGCAAGACAGCCCCTGGAGAACAGGGAGCCTTGTTATGCTGATGGGCGGGATGTAAATTGCCAACTGCCTCTCTGGAGGAGTGCATTGTGTTCCCTAAAAGAGGTAAACAATGGAGCTACAGAGCCAAGGGCGCTACCAGTCTAGGGAATATACCTTGGGAAAACCGAAAATCAATAAGACACAGCCACCCCCAAACTTAGGGCTGCACTGCTTACAAGAACCTCAACTTGGGTACACCTTAAATATCCCTGGAAATATAAAAATGGTTTAAAAAATTGTGGTACTTACGTACGATGCAATATCCCTCAGCCATGAAATCAATGTCATAAGACCAGTAGCAGCAAAATGAGTGGATTCAGGTACGATGATTCTAAGTGAAATAAGTCACACAGAAAAAGAAACTTATCATGAGATATCCCTTATGAAGATCCTGTAAACATGGCTACGCTTGAACTGAGTTAGGAAAGAGAACAGAGTCTCACATTTAGAAAACACTCTTATGCCTGCTAAAGGGGGATGGAGAGGTGGGGTGATGCATAAAACAAGAGTTAGATAAAAGCACAGGTACCGTTCCAAAACCAACTATGGAATAGACAAGACCTACACCTTCCTCAGTGAAAGGGACTCAAAACCCCATATTTCCCGCAGAGGAATATATCAGACTAGTAAGAATCTTAAAACCTATTTATTGATATGTCTGCATAAGGGAATCAAGTGTGTCTAGACTGGCATAAACATGGCAGCGAGAATCAGCTCAAACCCACTATAAAAAGGAAATTCAAAAACAAAACAAGTAAACAGGGAAATTCTTCACAATTCCTTCAGGGTCTCTGATGAAACCTGGAATGACCCTATCTACAATGACAGCTGGATGTGGCATAAGGGTGGACACTTGGGGCTAAGAGGATTGGTGAGATGGCGTGAGCAAATGCAGACCCTTTAAAGCAATAATGCATGGCACCCATTCCATGGGTCCCAGCTCTCCAGGTTGAAGGGAATATTACTACAGTTATAACATGTATGGGAAACCTAGAGAATGGACACACTGGGAATATGAAAGGTTTCTAAAACTCAAGGAATATTCCCTCTCCTGGTCCTCCGGTTTGACATTCCAACTGCCTTACTATCAATCTCCCAACTTGGAGAGATAGCCCCTTTACCCTCCTGGTTCGCACAGGTAGCCAATTTGGCAGAGGATGAAAGGGAAGATGGAGAGCCAATGAGAGAGTAGCTGTTAGGCATCTGGACGGGCATATGTCACTCTAATTTCCCGTCAGGAAGAAGAATTAACCAAAGTCTCAGCCACCCACCGGGAACCAGTATAGGTCCTGAACCAAAATTTTGGACTTGAGTTCAGCTCACAAAAAATGAGTTGAAAATGGAGCTCAGGGGCACAGCAATTCAAAAACTGTCAGAGTAATAAAGGACAACTATCATCCAAAAATCTGTTGAGGGAAGGCAACCAGGTGGACTTGAAAGAGAGGCAGAATAGCAGTAAGCAGATTTCATGAGGTACGTTGGAATTGCCTTTAAAGCACAGGACGAAGGGCACAACTTCGACAATGATGCACTTGGCCAAAAAGGGCGTATGCGTTTTCACCTGAATATATTGAGCAGAAAACGCATACGCCCTTTTTGGCCAAGCAAGCAAGCAGGCAATGCAAATCTGCACTACAAAGAAGTATGACTTCCCACCAGTCAAAAGGGACATCCACAAAATGGGTAAAAACCAGAAAGGCAAGACAGGCCCTGGAGAACAGGGAGCCTTGTTATGCTGATGGGCAGGATGTAAATTGCCAACTGCCTCTCCAGAGGAGTGCATTGTGTTCCCTAAAACAAGTAAACAACAGAGCTACAGAGCCAAGGGCACTTCCAGTCTAGGGAATATACCTTTGGATAACGGAAAATTAATAACACAGAGACACCACCAATTTTAGGGCTGCCCTGCTTACAAGAACCTCAACTTGGGTACACCTTAAATATCCCTGGAAATATAAAAAATGGTCCAAAAAATTGTGGTACTTACGTATGATGGAATATCCCTCAGCCATGAAATCAATATCATAAGACCAGTAGTAGCAAAATGAGTGGATTCAGGTACGATGATTCTAAGTGAAATAAGTCACACAGAAAAAGAAACTTATCATAAGATATCACTTATGAAGATCCTGTGAACATGACTGCACTTCAACTGAGTTAGGGAGGAGAACAGAGTCTCACATTTAGAAAACAGTCTTATGCCTTCTTAAGGGGGAAGGAGAGGTGGGATGATGCATAAAACCAGAGTTTGATATAAGCACTGGTACCGTTCCAAAAACCAACTATGGAATAGAGAAGACCTACCCCTTCCTCTGTGAAAGGGACTCAAAACCCCATATTTCCTGCAGAGGAATATATCTGACTAGTAAGAATCATAAAACCTATGTATTGATATGTCTGTGTAAGGGAATCAAGTGTGTCTAGAATGGCATAAACATGGCAGCGAGAATCAGCTCAAACCCACTATATAAAGGAATTTCAAAAACAAAACAAAAAAACAGGGAAATTCTTTACAATTCCTTCAGGGTCTCTGATGACACCTGGAATGACCCTATCTACAATGACAGCTGGATGTGGCATAAGGCTGGACACTTGGGACTGTGAGGATTGGTGAGATTGGGTGAGAAAATGCAGACCCTTTAAAGCAATAATTCATGGCACCCATTCCATGGGTCCCAACTCTCCAGGTTATAGGGAATATTACTAAAGCTATAACATGTACGGGAAACCTAGAGAATGGACACACTGTGAATACGAAAGGTTTCTAAATCTTAACGAATACTCCCTCTCCTGGTGCTCCGGTTTGTATTCCAACTGCTTTACTATCAATCACCCAACTTGGAGAGACAGCCCCTTTAACCTCCTGTTCGCACAAGTTGCCAATTTGGCCGAGGGTGAAAGGGAAGAGTGAGAACCAATGAGAGAATAGCTGCTAGGCATTTGGACGGGCACAGATCACTCTAATTTCCCGGCAGGAAGATGAATTAACAAAAGTCTCAGCCAGCCAGCGGGAACCAGTATAGGTCCTGAATCAAAACTTTGGACTTGCGTTCAGCTCACAAAAAACGAGTTGAAAAATGGACCTCAGGGGCACAGCAATTCACAAACTGTCAGAGTAAGAAAGGACAACTATCGTCCAAAAATCTGTTGAGGGAAGGCAACGAGGTGGACTTGAAAGAGAGGCAGAATAGGAGGAAACAGATTTCATGAGGTACGTTGGAATTGCCTTTAAAGCACAGGACGAGGGGCACAACTTCGACAATGATGCTCTGGGCCAAAAAGGGCGTATGCGTTTTCTCCTGAATATATTCAGGAGAAAACACATACGCCCTTTTTGGCGTAGAAAGGAAGCGGGCAATGCAAATCTGCACTACAAAGAAGTATCACTTCCCACCATGCAAATGGGACATCCACAAAATGGGTAAAAACCACAAAGGCAAGACAGCCCCTGGAGAACAGGGAGCCTTGTTATGCTGATGGGCGGGATGTAAATTGCCAACTGCCTCTCTGGAGGAGTGCATTGTGTTCCCTAAAAGAGGTAAACAATGGAGCTACAGAGCCAAGGGCGCTACCAGTCTAGGGAATATACCTTGGGAAAACCGAAAATCAATAAGACACAGCCACCCCCAAACTTAGGGCTGCACTGCTTACAAGAACCTCAACTTGGGTACACCTTAAATATCCCTGGAAATATAAAAATGGTTTAAAAAATTGTGGTACTTACGTACGATGCAATATCCCTCAGCCATGAAATCAATGTCATAAGACCAGTAGCAGCAAAATGAGTGGATTCAGGTACGATGATTCTAAGTGAAATAAGTCACACAGAAAAAGAAACTTATCATGAGATATCCCTTATGAAGATCCTGTAAACATGGCTACGCTTGAACTGAGTTAGGAAAGAGAACAGAGTCTCACATTTAGAAAACACTCTTATGCCTGCTAAAGGGGGATGGAGAGGTGGGGTGATGCATAAAACAAGAGTTAGATAAAAGCACAGGTACCGTTCCAAAACCAACTATGGAATAGACAAGACCTACACCTTCCTCAGTGAAAGGGACTCAAAACCCCATATTTCCCGCAGAGGAATATATCAGACTAGTAAGAATCTTAAAACCTATTTATTGATATGTCTGCATAAGGGAATCAAGTGTGTCTAGACTGGCATAAACATGGCAGCGAGAATCAGCTCAAACCCACTATAAAAAGGAAATTCAAAAACAAAACAAGTAAACAGGGAAATTCTTCACAATTCCTTCAGGGTCTCTGATGAAACCTGGAATGACCCTATCTACAATGACAGCTGGATGTGGCATAAGGGTGGACACTTGGGGCTAAGAGGATTGGTGAGATGGCGTGAGCAAATGCAGACCCTTTAAAGCAATAATGCATGGCACCCATTCCATGGGTCCCAGCTCTCCAGGTTGAAGGGAATATTACTACAGTTATAACATGTATGGGAAACCTAGAGAATGGACACACTGGGAATATGAAAGGTTTCTAAAACTCAAGGAATATTCCCTCTCCTGGTCCTCCGGTTTGACATTCCAACTGCCTTACTATCAATCTCCCAACTTGGAGAGATAGCCCCTTTACCCTCCTGGTTCGCACAGGTAGCCAATTTGGCAGAGGATGAAAGGGAAGATGGAGAGCCAATGAGAGAGTAGCTGTTAGGCATCTGGACGGGCATATGTCACTCTAATTTCCCGTCAGGAAGAAGAATTAACCAAAGTCTCAGCCACCCACCGGGAACCAGTATAGGTCCTGAACCAAAATTTTGGACTTGAGTTCAGCTCACAAAAAATGAGTTGAAAATGGAGCTCAGGGGCACAGCAATTCAAAAACTGTCAGAGTAATAAAGGACAACTATCATCCAAAAATCTGTTGAGGGAAGGCAACCAGGTGGACTTGAAAGAGAGGCAGAATAGCAGTAAGCAGATTTCATGAGGTACGTTGGAATTGCCTTTAAAGCACAGGACGAAGGGCACAACTTCGACAATGATGCACTTGGCCAAAAAGGGCGTATGCGTTTTCACCTGAATATATTGAGCAGAAAACGCATACGCCCTTTTTGGCCAAGCAAGCAAGCAGGCAATGCAAATCTGCACTACAAAGAAGTATGACTTCCCACCAGTCAAAAGGGACATCCACAAAATGGGTAAAAACCAGAAAGGCAAGACAGGCCCTGGAGAACAGGGAGCCTTGTTATGCTGATGGGCAGGATGTAAATTGCCAACTGCCTCTCCAGAGGAGTGCATTGTGTTCCCTAAAACAAGTAAACAACAGAGCTACAGAGCCAAGGGCACTTCCAGTCTAGGGAATATACCTTTGGATAACGGAAAATTAATAACACAGAGACACCACCAATTTTAGGGCTGCCCTGCTTACAAGAACCTCAACTTGGGTACACCTTAAATATCCCTGGAAATATAAAAAATGGTCCAAAAAATTGTGGTACTTACGTATGATGGAATATCCCTCAGCCATGAAATCAATATCATAAGACCAGTAGTAGCAAAATGAGTGGATTCAGGTACGATGATTCTAAGTGAAATAAGTCACACAGAAAAAGAAACTTATCATAAGATATCACTTATGAAGATCCTGTGAACATGACTGCACTTCAACTGAGTTAGGGAGGAGAACAGAGTCTCACATTTAGAAAACAGTCTTATGCCTTCTTAAGGGGGAAGGAGAGGTGGGATGATGCATAAAACCAGAGTTTGATATAAGCACTGGTACCGTTCCAAAAACCAACTATGGAATAGAGAAGACCTACCCCTTCCTCTGTGAAAGGGACTCAAAACCCCATATTTCCTGCAGAGGAATATATCTGACTAGTAAGAATCATAAAACCTATGTATTGATATGTCTGTGTAAGGGAATCAAGTGTGTCTAGAATGGCATAAACATGGCAGCGAGAATCAGCTCAAACCCACTATATAAAGGAATTTCAAAAACAAAACAAAAAAACAGGGAAATTCTTTACAATTCCTTCAGGGTCTCTGATGACACCTGGAATGACCCTATCTACAATGACAGCTGGATGTGGCATAAGGCTGGACACTTGGGACTGTGAGGATTGGTGAGATTGGGTGAGAAAATGCAGACCCTTTAAAGCAATAATTCATGGCACCCATTCCATGGGTCCCAACTCTCCAGGTTATAGGGAATATTACTAAAGCTATAACATGTACGGGAAACCTAGAGAATGGACACACTGTGAATACGAAAGGTTTCTAAATCTTAACGAATACTCCCTCTCCTGGTGCTCCGGTTTGTATTCCAACTGCTTTACTATCAATCACCCAACTTGGAGAGACAGCCCCTTTAACCTCCTGTTCGCACAAGTTGCCAATTTGGCCGAGGGTGAAAGGGAAGAGTGAGAACCAATGAGAGAATAGCTGCTAGGCATTTGGACGGGCACAGATCACTCTAATTTCCCGGCAGGAAGATGAATTAACAAAAGTCTCAGCCAGCCAGCGGGAACCAGTATAGGTCCTGAATCAAAACTTTGGACTTGCGTTCAGCTCACAAAAAACGAGTTGAAAAATGGACCTCAGGGGCACAGCAATTCACAAACTGTCAGAGTAAGAAAGGACAACTATCGTCCAAAAATCTGTTGAGGGAAGGCAACGAGGTGGACTTGAAAGAGAGGCAGAATAGGAGGAAACAGATTTCATGAGGTACGTTGGAATTGCCTTTAAAGCACAGGACGAGGGGCACAACTTCGACAATGATGCTCTGGGCCAAAAAGGGCGTATGCGTTTTCTCCTGAATATATTCAGGAGAAAACACATACGCCCTTTTTGGCGTAGAAAGGAAGCGGGCAATGCAAATCTGCACTACAAAGAAGTATCACTTCCCACCATGCAAATGGGACATCCACAAAATGGGTAAAAACCACAAAGGCAAGACAGCCCCTGGAGAACAGGGAGCCTTGTTATGCTGATGGGCGGGATGTAAATTGCCAACTGCCTCTCTGGAGGAGTGCATTGTGTTCCCTAAAAGAGGTAAACAATGGAGCTACAGAGCCAAGGGCGCTACCAGTCTAGGGAATATACCTTGGGAAAACCGAAAATCAATAAGACACAGCCACCCCCAAACTTAGGGCTGCACTGCTTACAAGAACCTCAACTTGGGTACACCTTAAATATCCCTGGAAATATAAAAATGGTTTAAAAAATTGTGGTACTTACGTACGATGCAATATCCCTCAGCCATGAAATCAATGTCATAAGACCAGTAGCAGCAAAATGAGTGGATTCAGGTACGATGATTCTAAGTGAAATAAGTCACACAGAAAAAGAAACTTATCATGAGATATCCCTTATGAAGATCCTGTAAACATGGCTACGCTTGAACTGAGTTAGGAAAGAGAACAGAGTCTCACATTTAGAAAACACTCTTATGCCTGCTAAAGGGGGATGGAGAGGTGGGGTGATGCATAAAACAAGAGTTAGATAAAAGCACAGGTACCGTTCCAAAACCAACTATGGAATAGACAAGACCTACACCTTCCTCAGTGAAAGGGACTCAAAACCCCATATTTCCCGCAGAGGAATATATCAGACTAGTAAGAATCTTAAAACCTATTTATTGATATGTCTGCATAAGGGAATCAAGTGTGTCTAGACTGGCATAAACATGGCAGCGAGAATCAGCTCAAACCCACTATAAAAAGGAAATTCAAAAACAAAACAAGTAAACAGGGAAATTCTTCACAATTCCTTCAGGGTCTCTGATGAAACCTGGAATGACCCTATCTACAATGACAGCTGGATGTGGCATAAGGGTGGACACTTGGGGCTAAGAGGATTGGTGAGATGGCGTGAGCAAATGCAGACCCTTTAAAGCAATAATGCATGGCACCCATTCCATGGGTCCCAGCTCTCCAGGTTGAAGGGAATATTACTACAGTTATAACATGTATGGGAAACCTAGAGAATGGACACACTGGGAATATGAAAGGTTTCTAAAACTCAAGGAATATTCCCTCTCCTGGTCCTCCGGTTTGACATTCCAACTGCCTTACTATCAATCTCCCAACTTGGAGAGATAGCCCCTTTACCCTCCTGGTTCGCACAGGTAGCCAATTTGGCAGAGGATGAAAGGGAAGATGGAGAGCCAATGAGAGAGTAGCTGTTAGGCATCTGGACGGGCATATGTCACTCTAATTTCCCGTCAGGAAGAAGAATTAACCAAAGTCTCAGCCACCCACCGGGAACCAGTATAGGTCCTGAACCAAAATTTTGGACTTGAGTTCAGCTCACAAAAAATGAGTTGAAAATGGAGCTCAGGGGCACAGCAATTCAAAAACTGTCAGAGTAATAAAGGACAACTATCATCCAAAAATCTGTTGAGGGAAGGCAACCAGGTGGACTTGAAAGAGAGGCAGAATAGCAGTAAGCAGATTTCATGAGGTACGTTGGAATTGCCTTTAAAGCACAGGACGAAGGGCACAACTTCGACAATGATGCACTTGGCCAAAAAGGGCGTATGCGTTTTCACCTGAATATATTGAGCAGAAAACGCATACGCCCTTTTTGGCCAAGCAAGCAAGCAGGCAATGCAAATCTGCACTACAAAGAAGTATGACTTCCCACCAGTCAAAAGGGACATCCACAAAATGGGTAAAAACCAGAAAGGCAAGACAGGCCCTGGAGAACAGGGAGCCTTGTTATGCTGATGGGCAGGATGTAAATTGCCAACTGCCTCTCCAGAGGAGTGCATTGTGTTCCCTAAAACAAGTAAACAACAGAGCTACAGAGCCAAGGGCACTTCCAGTCTAGGGAATATACCTTTGGATAACGGAAAATTAATAACACAGAGACACCACCAATTTTAGGGCTGCCCTGCTTACAAGAACCTCAACTTGGGTACACCTTAAATATCCCTGGAAATATAAAAAATGGTCCAAAAAATTGTGGTACTTACGTATGATGGAATATCCCTCAGCCATGAAATCAATATCATAAGACCAGTAGTAGCAAAATGAGTGGATTCAGGTACGATGATTCTAAGTGAAATAAGTCACACAGAAAAAGAAACTTATCATAAGATATCACTTATGAAGATCCTGTGAACATGACTGCACTTCAACTGAGTTAGGGAGGAGAACAGAGTCTCACATTTAGAAAACAGTCTTATGCCTTCTTAAGGGGGAAGGAGAGGTGGGATGATGCATAAAACCAGAGTTTGATATAAGCACTGGTACCGTTCCAAAAACCAACTATGGAATAGAGAAGACCTACCCCTTCCTCTGTGAAAGGGACTCAAAACCCCATATTTCCTGCAGAGGAATATATCTGACTAGTAAGAATCATAAAACCTATGTATTGATATGTCTGTGTAAGGGAATCAAGTGTGTCTAGAATGGCATAAACATGGCAGCGAGAATCAGCTCAAACCCACTATATAAAGGAATTTCAAAAACAAAACAAAAAAACAGGGAAATTCTTTACAATTCCTTCAGGGTCTCTGATGAAACCTGGAATGACCCTATCTACAATGACAGCTGGATGTGGCATAAGGCTGGACACTTGGGACTGTGAGGATTGGTGAGATTGGGTGAGAAAATGCAGACCCTTTAAAGCAATAATTCATGGCACCCATTCCATGGGTCCCAACTCTCCAGGTTATAGGGAATATTACTAAAGCTATAACATGTACGGGAAACCTAGAGAATGGACACACTGTGAATACGAAAGGTTTCTAAATCTTAACGAATACTCCCTCTCCTGGTGCTCCGGTTTGTATTCCAACTGCTTTACTATCAATCACCCAACTTGGAGAGACAGCCCCTTTAACCTCCTGTTCGCACAAGTTGCCAATTTGGCCGAGGGTGAAAGGGAAGAGTGAGAACCAATGAGAGAATAGCTGCTAGGCATTTGGACGGGCACAGATCACTCTAATTTCCGGCAGGAAGATGAATTAACAAAAGTCTCAGCCAGCCAGCGGGAACCAGTATAGGTCCTGAATCAAAACTTTGGACTTGCGTTCAGCTCACAAAAAACGAGTTGAAAAATGGACCTCAGGGGCACAGCAATTCACAAACTGTCAGAGTAAGAAAGGACAACTATCGTCCAAAAATCTGTTGAGGGAAGGCAACGAGGTGGACTTGAAAGAGAGGCAGAATAGGAGGAAACAGATTTCATGAGGTACGTTGGAATTGCCTTTAAAGCACAGGACGAGGGGCACAACTTCGACAATGATGCTCTGGGCCAAAAAGGGCGTATGCGTTTTCTCCTGAATATATTCAGGAGAAAACACATACGCCCTTTTTGGCGTAGAAAGGAAGCGGGCAATGCAAATCTGCACTACAAAGAAGTATCACTTCCCACCATGCAAATGGGACATCCACAAAATGGGTAAAAACCACAAAGGCAAGACAGCCCCTGGAGAACAGGGAGCCTTGTTATGCTGATGGGCGGGATGTAAATTGCCAACTGCCTCTCTGGAGGAGTGCATTGTGTTCCCTAAAAGAGGTAAACAATGGAGCTACAGAGCCAAGGGCGCTACCAGTCTAGGGAATATACCTTGGGAAAACCGAAAATCAATAAGACACAGCCACCCCCAAACTTAGGGCTGCACTGCTTACAAGAACCTCAACTTGGGTACACCTTAAATATCCCTGGAAATATAAAAATGGTTTAAAAAATTGTGGTACTTACGTACGATGCAATATCCCTCAGCCATGAAATCAATGTCATAAGACCAGTAGCAGCAAAATGAGTGGATTCAGGTACGATGATTCTAAGTGAAATAAGTCACACAGAAAAAGAAACTTATCATGAGATATCCCTTATGAAGATCCTGTAAACATGGCTACGCTTGAACTGAGTTAGGAAAGAGAACAGAGTCTCACATTTAGAAAACACTCTTATGCCTGCTAAAGGGGGATGGAGAGGTGGGGTGATGCATAAAACAAGAGTTAGATAAAAGCACAGGTACCGTTCCAAAACCAACTATGGAATAGACAAGACCTACACCTTCCTCAGTGAAAGGGACTCAAAACCCCATATTTCCCGCAGAGGAATATATCAGACTAGTAAGAATCTTAAAACCTATTTATTGATATGTCTGCATAAGGGAATCAAGTGTGTCTAGACTGGCATAAACATGGCAGCGAGAATCAGCTCAAACCCACTATAAAAAGGAAATTCAAAAACAAAACAAGTAAACAGGGAAATTCTTCACAATTCCTTCAGGGTCTCTGATGAAACCTGGAATGACCCTATCTACAATGACAGCTGGATGTGGCATAAGGGTGGACACTTGGGGCTAAGAGGATTGGTGAGATTGCGTGAGCAAATGCAGACCCTTTAAAGCAATAATGCATGGCACCCATTCCATGGGTCCCAGCTCTCCAGGTTGAAGGGAATATTACTACAGTTATAACATGTATGGGAAACCTAGAGAATGGACACACTGGGAATATGAAAGGTTTCTAAAACTCAAGGAATATTCCCTCTCCTGGTCCTCCGGTTTGACATTCCAACTGCCTTACTATCAATCTCCCAACTTGGAGAGATAGCCCCTTTACCCTCCTGGTTCGCACAGGTAGCCAATTTGGCAGAGGATGAAAGGGAAGATGGAGAGCCAATGAGAGAGTAGCTGTTAGGCATTTGGACGGGCACATGTCACTCTAATTTCCCGTCAGGAAGAAGAATTAACCAAAGTCTCAGCCACACACCGGGAACCAGTATAGGTCCTGAACCAAAATTTTGGACTTGAGTTCAGCTCACAAAAAATGAGTTGAAAATGGAGCTCAGGGGCACAGCAATTCAAAAACTGTCAGAGTAATAAAGGACAACTATCATTCAAAAATCTGTTGAGGGAAGGCAACGAGGTGGACTCGAAAGAGAGGCAGAATAGCAGTAAGCTGATTTCATGAGGTACGTTGGAATTGCCTTTAAAGCACAGGACGAACGGCACAACTTCGACAATGATGCACTTGGCCAAAAAGGGCGTATGCGTTTTCACCTGAATATATTGAGCAGAAAACGCATACGCCCTTTTTGGCCAAGCAAGCAAGCAGGCAATGCATATCTGCACTACAAAGAAGTATCAATTCCCACCAGTCAAAAGGGACATCCACAAAATGGGTAAAATCCAGAAAGGCAAGACAGGCCCTGGAGAACAGGGAGCCTTGTTACGCTGATGGGCAGGATGTAAATTGCCAACTGCCTCTCCAGGGGAGTGCATTGTGTTCCCTAAAACAAGTAAACAACAGAGCTACAGAGCCAAGGGCGCTTCCAGTCTAGGGAATATACCTTTGCATAACGGAAAATTAATAACACAGAGACACCACCAATTTTAGGGCTGCCCTGCTTACAAGAACCTCAACTTGGGTACACCTTAAATATCCCTGGAAATATAAAAAAATGGTTCAAAAAATTGTGGTACTTACGTATGATGGAATATCCCTCAGCCATGAAATCAATATCATAAGACCAGTAGTAGCAAAATGAGTGGATTCAGGTACGATGATTCTAAGTGAAATAAGTCACACAGAAAAAGAAACTTATCATAAGATATCACTTATGAAGATCCTGTAAACATGGCTGCACTTCAACTGAGTTAGGGAGGAGAACAGAGTCTCACATTTAGAAAACAGTCTTATGCCTTCTTAAGGGGGAAGGAGAGGTGGGATGATGCATAAAACCAGAGTTTGATATAAGCACTGGTACCGTTCCAAAAACCAACTATGGAATAGAGAAGACCTACCCCTTCCTCAGTGAAAGGGCCTCAAAACCCCATATTTCCTGCAGAGGAATATATCTGACTAGTAAGAATCATAAAACCTATGTATAGATATGTCTGTGTAAGGGAATCAAGTGTGTCTAGAATGGCATAAACATGGCAGCGAGAATCAGCTCAAACCCACTATATAAAGGAATTTCAAACACAAAACAAAAAAACAGGGAAATTCTTTACAATTCCTTCAGGGTCTCTGATGAAACCTGGAATGACCCTATCTACAATGACAGCTGGATGTGGCATAAGGCTGGACACTTGGGACTGTGAGGATTGGTGAGATTGGGTGAGAAAATGCAGACCCTTTAAAGCTATAATTCATGGCACCCATTCCATGGGTCCCAACTCTCCAGGTTATAGGGAATATTACTAAAGCTATAACATGTACGGGAAACCTAGAGAATGGACACACTGTGAATACGAAAGGTTTCTAAATCTTAACGAATACTCCCTCTCCTGGTACTCCGGTTTGAATTCCAACTGCTTTACTATCAATCTCCCAACTTGGAGAGACAGCCCCTTTAACCTCCTGTTCGCACAAGTTGCCAATTTGGCCGAGGGTGAAAGGGAAGAGTGAGAACCAATGAGAGAATAGCTGCTAGGCATTTGGACGGGCACAGGTCACTCTCATTTCCCGGCAGGAAGATGAATTAACAAAAGTCTCAGCCAGCCAGCGGGAACCAGTATAGGTCCTGAATCAAAACTTTGGACTTGCGTTCAGCTCACAAAAAACGAGTTGAAAAATGGAGCTCAGGGGCACAGCAATTCACAAACTGTCAGAGTAAGAAAGGACAACTATCGTCCAAAAATCTGTTGAGGGAAGGCAACGAGGTGGACTTGAAAGAGAGGCAGAATAGGAGGAAACAGATTTCATGAGGTACGTTGGAATTGCCTTTAAAGCACAGGACGAGGGGCACAACTTCGACAATGATGCTCTGGGCCAAAAAGGGCGTATGCGTTTTCTCCTGAATATATTCAGGAGAAAACACATACGCCCTTTTTGGCCAAGAAAGGAAGCGGGCAATGCAAATCTGCACTACAAAGAAGTATCACTTCCCACCAGGCAAATGGGACATCCACACAATGGGTAAAAACCACAAAGGCAAGACAGGCCCTGGAGAACAGGGAGCCTTGTTATGCTGATGGGCGGGATGTAAATTGCCAACTGTCTCTCTGGAGGAGTGCATTGTGTTCCCTAAAACAGGTAAACAATGGAGCTACAGAGCCAAGGGCGCTACCAGTCTAGGGAATATACCTTGGGAAAACCGAAAATCAATAAGACACAGCCACCCCCAAACTTAGGGCTGCACTGCTTACAAGAACCTCAACTTGGGTACACCTTAAATATCCCTGGAAATATAAAAATGGTTTAAAAAATTGTGGTCCTTACGTACGATGCAATATCCCTCAGCCATGAAATCAATGTCATAAGACCAGTAGCAGCAAAATGAGTGGATTCAGGTACGATGATTCTAAGTGAAATAAGTCACACAGAAAAAGAAACTTATCATGAGATATCCCTTATGAAGATCCTGTAAACATGGCTACGCTTGAACTGAGTTAGGAAAGAGAACAGAGTCTCACATTTAGAAAACACTCTTATGCCTGCTAAAGGGGGATGGAGAGGTGGGGTGATGCATAAAACAAGAGTTAGATAAAAGCACAGGTACCGTTCCAAAACCAACTATGGAATAGACAAGACCTACACCTTCCTCAGTGAAAGGGACTCAAAACCCCATATTTCCCGCAGAGGAATATATCTGACTAGTAAGAATCTTAAAACCTATTTATTGATATGTCTGCATAAGGGAATCAAGTGTGTCTAGACTGGCATAAACATGGCAGCGAGAATCAGCTCAAACCCACTATAAAAAGGAATTTCAGAAACAAAACAAGTAAACAGGGAAATTCTTGACAATTCCTTCATGGTCTCTGATGAAACATGGAATGACCCTATCTACAATGACAGCTGGATGTGGCATAAGGGTGGACACTTGGGGCTAAGAGGATTGGTGAGATGGCGTGAGCAAATGCAGACCCTTTAAAGCAATAATGCATGGCACCCATTCCATGGGTCCCAGCTCTCCAGGTTGAAGGGAATATTACTACAGTTATAACATGTATGGGAAACCTAGAGAATGGACACACTGGGAATATGAAAGGTTTCTAAATCTCAAGGAATATTCCCTCTCCTGGTCCTCCGGTTTGACATTCCAACTGCCTTACTATCAATCTCCCAACTTGGAGAGATAGCCCCTTTACCCTCCTGGTTCGCACAGGTAGCCAATTTGGCAGAGGATGAAAGGGAAGATGGAGAGCCAATGAGAGAGTAGCTGTTAGGCATTTGGACGGGCACATGTCACTCTAATTTCCCGTCAGGAAGAAGAATTAACCAAAGTCTCAGCCACACACCGGGAACCAGTATAGGTCCTGAACCAAAATTTTGGACTTGAGTTCAGCTCACAAAAAATGAGTTGAAAATGGAGCTCAGGGGCACAGCAATTCAAAAACTGTCAGAGTAATAAAGGACAACTATCATCCAAAAATCCGTTGAGGGAAGGCAACGAGGTGGACTCGAAAGAGAGGCAGAATAGCAGTAAGCAGATTTCATGAGGTACGTTGGAATTGCCTTTAAAGCACAGGACGAACGGCACAACTTCGACAATGATGCACTTGGCCAAAAAGGGCGTATGCGTTTTCACCTGAATATATTGAGCAGAAAACGCATACGCCCATTTTGGCCAAGCAAGCAAGCAGGCAATGCATATCTGCACTACAAAGAAGTATCAATTCCCACCAGTCAAAAGGGACATCCACAAAATGGGTAAAAACCAGAAAGGCAAGACAGGCCTTGGAGAACAGGGAGCCTTGTTATGCTGATGGGCAGGATGTAAATTGCCAACTGCCTCTCCAGGGGAGTGCATTGTGTTCCCTAAAACAAGTAAACAACAGAGCTACAGAGCCAAGGGCGCTTCCAGTCTAGGGAATATACCTTTGCATAACGGAAAACTAATAACACAGAGACACCACCAATTTTAGGGCTGCCCTGCTTACAAGAACCTCAACTTGGGTACACCTTATATATCCCTGGAAATATAAAAAAATGGTTCAAAAAATTGTGGTACTTACGTATGATGGAATATCCCTCAGCCATGAAATCAATATCATAAGACCAGTAGTAGCAAAATGAGTGGATTCAGGTACGATGATTCTAAGTGAAATAAGTCACACAGAAAAAGAAACTTATCATAAGATATCACTTATGAAGATCCTGTAAACATGGCTGCACTTCAACTGAGTTAGGGAGGAGAACAGAGTCTCACATTTAGAAAACAGTCTTATGCCTTCTTAAGGGGGAAGGAGAGGTGGGATGATGCATAAAACCAGAGTTTGATATAAGCACTGGTACCGTTCCAAAAACCAACTATGGAATAGACAAGACCTACCCCTTCCTCAGTGAAAGGGACTCAAAACCCCATATTTCCTGCAGAGGAATATATCTGACTAGTAAGAATCATAAAACCTATGTATAGATATGTCTGTGTAAGGGAATCAAGTGTGTCTAGAATGGCATAGACATGGCAGCGAGAATCAGCTCAAACCCACTATATAAAGGAATTTCAAACACAAAACAAAAAAACAGGGAAATTCTTTACAATTCCTTCAGGGTCTCTGATGAAACCTGGAATGACCCTATCTACAATGACAGCTGGATGTGGCATAAGGCTGGACACTTGGGACTGTGAGGATTGGTGAGATTGGGTGAGAAAATGCAGACCCTTTAAAGCTATAATTCATGGCACCCATTCCATGGGTCCCAACTCTCCAGGTTATAGGGAATATTACTAAAGCTATAACATGTACGGGAAACCTAGAGAATGGACACACTGTGAATACGAAAGGTTTCTAAATCTTAACGAATACTCCCTCTCCTGGTGCTCCGGTTTGAATTCCAACTGCTTTACTATCAATCTCCCAACTTGGAGAGACAGCCCCTTTAACCTCCTGTTCGCACAAGTTGCCAATTTGGCCGAGGGTGAAAGGGAAGAGTGAGAACCAATGAGAGAATAGCTGCTAGGCATTTGGACGGGCACAGGTCACTCTCATTTCCCGGCAGGAAGATGAATTAACAAAAGTCTCAGCCAGCCAGCGGGAACCAGTATAGGTCCTGAATCAAAATTTTGGACTTGCGTTCAGCTCACAAAAAACGAGTTGAAAAATGGAGCTCAGGGGCACAGCAATTCACAAACTGTCAGAGTAAGAAAGGACAACTATCGTCCAAAAATCTGTTGAGGGAAGGCAACGAGGTGGACTTGAAAGAGAGGCAGAATAGGAGGAAACAGATTTCATGAGGTACGTTGGAATTGCCTTTAAAGCACAGGACGAGGGGCACAACTTCGACAATGATGCTCTGGGCCAAAAAGGGCGTATGCGTTTTCTCCTGAATATATTCAGGAGAAAACACATACGCCCTTTTTGGCCAAGAAAGGAAGCGGGCAATGCAAATCTGCACTACAAAGAAGTATCACTTCCCACCAGGCAAATGGGACATCCACAAAATGGGTAAAAACCACAAAGGCAAGACAGGCCCTGGAGAACAGGGAGCCTTGTTATGCTGATGGGCGGGATGTAAATTGCCAACTGCCTCTCTGGAGGAGTGCATTGTGTTCCCTAAAACAGGTAAACAATGGAGCTACAGAGCCAAGGGCGCTACCAGTCTAGGGAATATACCTTGGGAAAACCGAAAATCAATAAGACACAGCCACCCCCAAACTTAGGGCTGCACTGCTTACAAGAACCTCAACTTGGGTACACCTTAAATATCCCTGGAAATATAAAAATGGTTTAAAAAATTGTGGTACTTACGTACGGTGCAATATCCCTCAGCCATGAAATCAATGTCATAAGACCAGTAGCAGCAAAATGAGTGGATTCAGGTACGATGATTCTAAGTGAAATAAGTCACACAGAAAAAGAAACTTATCATGAGATATCCCTTATGAAGATCCTGTAAACATGGCTACGCTTGAACTGAGTTAGGAAAGAGAACAGAGTCTCACATTTAGAAAACACTCTTATGCCTGCTAAAGGGGGATGGAGAGGTGGGGTGATGCATAAAACAAGAGTTAGATAAAAGCACAGGTACCGTTCCAAAACCAACTATGGAATAGACAAGACCTACACCTTCCTCAGTGAAAGGGACTCAAAACCCCATATTTCCCGCAGAGGAATATATCTGACTAGTAAGAATCTTAAAACCTATTTATTGATATGTCTGCATAAGGGAATCAAGTGTGTCTAGACTGGCATAAACATGGCAGCGAGAACCAGCTCAAACCCACTATAAAAAGGAATTTCAGAAACAAAACAAGTAAACAGGGAAATTCTTGACAATTCCTTCATGGTCTCTGATGAAACCTGGAATGACCCTATCTACAATGACAGCTGGATGTGGCATAAGGGTGGACACTTGGGGCTAAGAGGATTGGTGAGATTGCGTGAGCAAATGCAGACCCTTTAAAGCAATAATTCATGGCACCCATTCCATGGGTCCCAACTCTCCAGGTTATAGGGAATATTACTAAAGCTATAACATGTACGGGAAACCTAGAGAATGGACACACTGTGAATACGAAAGGTTTCTAAATCTTAACGAATACTCCCTCTCCTGGTGCTCCGGTTTGAATTCCAACTGCTTTACTATCAATCTCCCAACTTGGAGAGACAGCCCCTTTAACCTCCTGTTCGCACAAGTTGCCAATTTGGCCGAGGGTGAAAGGGAAGAGTGAGAACCAATGAGAGAATAGCTGTTAGGCATTTGGACGGGCACAGGTCACTCTAATTTCCCGTCAGGAAGAAGAATTAACCAAAGTCTCAGCCACCCACCGGGAACCAGTATAGGTCCTGAACCAAAATTTTGGACTTGAGTTCAGCTCACAAAAAATGAGTTGAAAATGGAGCTCAGGGGCACAGCAATTCAAAAACTGTCAGAGTAATAAAGGACAACTATCATCCAAAAATCTGTTGAGGGAAGGCAACGAGGTGGACTCGAAAGAGAGGCAGAATAGCAGTAAGCAGATTTCATGAGGTACGTTGGAATTGCCTTTAAAGCACAGGACGAACGGCACAACTTCGACAATGATGCACTTGGCCAAAAAGGGCGTATGCGTTTTCACCTGAATATATTGAGCAGAAAACGCATACACCCTTTTTGGCCAAGCAAGCAAGCAGGCAATGCAAATCTGCACTACAAAGAAGTATGACTTCCCACCAGTCAAAAGGGACATCCACAAAATGGGTAAAAACCAGAAAGGCAAGACAGGCCCTGGAGAACAGGGAGCCTTGTTATGCTGATGGGCAGGATGTAAATTGCCAACTGCCTCTCCAGAGGAGTGCATTGTGTTCCCTAAAACAAGTAAACAACAGAGCTACAGAGCCAAGGGCACTTCCAGTCTAGGGAATATACCTTTGGATAACGGAAAATTAATAACACAGAGACACCACCAATTTTAGGGCTGCCCTGCTTACAAGAACCTCAACTTGGGTACACCTTAAATATCCCTGGAAATATAAAAAATGGTCCAAAAAATTGTGGTACTTACGTATGATGGAATATCCCTCAGCCATGAAATCAATATCATAAGACCAGTAGTAGCAAAATGAGTGGATTCAGGTACGATGATTCTAAGTGAAATAAGTCACACAGAAAAAGAAACTTATCATAAGATATCACTTATGAAGATCCTGTAAACATGGCTGCACTTCAACTGAGTTAGGGAGGAGAACAGAGTCTCACATTTAGAAAACAGTCTTATGCCTTCTTAAGGGGGAAGGAGAGGTGGGATGATGCATAAAACCAGAGTTTGATATAAGCACTGGTACCGTTCCAAAAACCAACTATGGAATAGACAAGACCTACCCCTTCCTCAGTGAAAGGGACTCAAAACCCCATATTTCCTGCAGAGGAATATATCTGACTAGTAAGAATCATAAAACCTATGTATTGATATGTCTGTGTAAGGGAATCAAGTGTGTCTAGAATGGCATCAACATGGCAGCGAGAATCAGCTCAAACCCACTATATAAAGGAATTTCAAAAACAAAACAAAAAAACAGGGATATTGTTTACAATGCCTTCAGGGTCTCTGATGAAACCTGGAATGACCCTATCTACAATGACAGCTGGATGTGGCATAAGGCTGGACACTTGGGACTGTGAGGATTGGTGAGATTGGTTGAGAAAATGCAGACCCTTTAAAGCAATAATTCATGGCACCCATTCCATGGGTCCCAACTCTCCAGGTTATAGGGAATATTACTAAAGCTATAACATGTACGGGAAACCTAGAGAATTGACACACTGTTAATATGAAAGGTTTCTAAATCTTAAGGAATACTCCCTCTCCTGGTGCTCCGGTTTGAATCCAACTGCTTTACTATCAATCTCCCAACTTGGAGAGACAGCCCCTTTAACCTCCTGTTCGCACAAGTTGCCAATTTGGCCGAGGGTGAAAGGGAAGAGTGAGAACCAATGAGAGAATAGCTGCTAGGCATTTGGACGGGCACAGGTCACTCTAATTCCCAGCAGGAAGAAGAATTAACCAAAGACTCAGCCATCCACCGGGAACCAGTATAGATCCTGAACCAAAATTTTGGACTTGCACTCAGCTCACAAGAAACGAGTTGAAAAATGGAGTTCAGGGGCACAGCAATTCACAAACTGTCAGAGTAATAAAGGACAATGATCGTCCAAATATCTGTTGAGGGAAGGCAACGAGGTGGACTTGAAAGAGAGGCAGAATAGCAGGAAACAGATTTCATAAGGTATGTTGGAATTGCCTTTAAAGCACAGGACGAGAGGCACAACTTGGACAATGATGCACTTGGCCAAAAACGGCGTATGCGTTTTCCCCTGAATATATTCAGGAGAAAACGCATACGCCCTTTTTCGCCAAGCAAGCAAGCAGGCAATGCAAATCTGCACTACAAAGAAGTATCACTTCCCTCCAGTCAAAAGGGACATCAACAAAATGGGTAAAATCCAAAAAGGCAAGACAGGCCCTGGAGAAAAGGGAGCCTTGTTATGCTGATGGGCGGGATGTAAATTGCCAACTGACTCTCTGGAGGTGTGCATTGTGTTCCATAAAACAAGTAAACAACACAGCTACAGAGCCAAGGGCGCTTCCAGTCTAGGGAATATACGTTGGGATAACTGAAAATCAATAAGACAGTACCACCCCCAAATTTAGGGCTGCACTGCTTACAAGAACATCAACTTGGGTACACCTTAAATATCCCAGGGAATAGAAAAATGGTTCAAAAAATTTTGGTACTTACGTACGATGGCATATCCCTCAGCCATGAAATCAATGTCATAAGACCAGTAGCACCAAAATGTGTGGATTCAAGTACGATGATTCTATGTGAAATAAGTCACACAGAAAAAGAAACTTATCATAAGATATCACTTATGAAGATCCTGTAAACATGGCTACACTTAAACAGAGTTAGGAAAGAGAACAGAGCCTCACATTTAGAAAACAATCTTATACCTGCTTAAGGGGATGGACAGGTGAGGTGATGCATAAAACCAGAGTTTGATAAAAGAACAGGTACCGTTCCAAAACCAACTATGGAATAGACAAGGCCTACAACTTCCTCAGTGAAAGGGACTCAAAACCCCATATTTCCCGCAGAGGAATATATCTGACTAGTAAAATCTTAAAACCTATGTATTGATATGTATGCGTAAGGGAATCAAGTGTGTCTAGACTGGCATAAACATGGCAGTGAGAATCAGCTCAAACCCACTATAAAAAGGAATTTCAAAAACAAAACAAAAAAACTGGGAAATTCTTTACAATTCCTTCAGGGTCTCTGATGAAACCTGGAATGACCCTATCTACAATGACAGCTGGATGTGGCATAAGGCTGGACACTTGGGACTGAGAGGATTGGTGAGATTGGGTGAGCAAATGCAGACCCTTTAAAGCAATAATATGTGGCACCCATTCGATGGGTCCCAACTCTCCAGGTTGTAGGGAATATTACTATAGGTATAACATGTACGGGAATCCTAGAGAATGGACACCCTGTGAATACGAAAGGTTTCTAAAACTCAACTAAAAGTCCCACTCCTGGTGCTCCTGTTTGACTTTCCAACTGCTTTACTATCAGTCTCCCAACTTGGAGAGATAGCCCCTTTAACCTCCTGGTTCGCACAGGTTGCCAATTTGGCAGAGGATGAAAGGGAAGTGGGCGATCCAATGAGAGAGTAGCTGTTAGGCATTTGGAAGGGCATATGCCACTCTAATTTCCCAGCAGTAAGAAGAATTAACCAAAGTCTCTGCAAACCACTGTGAACCAGTATAGGTCCTGAACCAAAATTTTGTACTTGCGTACAGCTCACAAAAAAAAGATTTCAAAATAGAGCTCAGGGGCACAGCAATTCACAAACTGTCAGAGTAATAAAGGACAACTATCGTCCAAAAATCTATTGAGGGAAGGAAACGAGGTGGACTTCAAAGCGAGGCAGAATAACAGGAAACAGATTTCAAGAGGTACGTTGGAATCGCGTTTAAAGCACAGGAAGAGGGCCACAACTTCGACAATGACGCACTTGGCCTAAAAGGGCGTGTGCGTTTTCTCCTGAATATACTCAGGAGAAAACGCATACGCCTTTTTTGGCCTAGCAAGCAAGCAGACAATGCAAATCTGCACTACAAATAAGTATCACTTCCCACCTGTCAAAAGGGACATCCACAAAATGTGTAAATACCAGAAAGGCAAGTCAGGCCCTGGAGAACAGGGAGCTTTGTTATTCTGATGGGCAGGATGTAAGTTGCCAACTGCCTCAATGGAGGAGTGCATTGTGTTCCCTAATACAAGTAAACAACAGAGCTACAGAGCCAAAGGCACTTCCAGTCTAGGGAATATACCTTGGGAAAACTGAAAATCAATAAGACAGAGACACACCAAAATTTACGGCTGCACTGCTTACAACAACCTCAACGTGGGTACAACTTAAATATCCCAGGAAAGACAAAAATGGTTCAAGAAATTGTGGTACTTACGTATGATGGAATATCCCTCAGCCATGAAATCAATGTCATAAGGCCAGTCGCAGCAAAATGAGTGGATTCAGGTACGATGATCCTAAGTGAAATAAGTCACACAGAAAAAGAAACTTATCATAAGATATCACTTATGAAGGTCCAGTAAACATGGCTACACATGAACTGAGTTAGGAAAGAGAACAGAGTCTCACATTTAGATAACACTCATATGCCTGGTTAAGGGGGAAGGAGAGGTGGTTTGATGCATAAATCCAGACTTAATATTAGTAGAGGTACCATTGCAAAAACCTAATACGGAATAGACAAGACTAACCCCTTCCTCAGTGAAAGGGACTCAACACCGCATATAACCCACTGAGGAATATATCTGATTAGTAAAATTCTAAAATCTATGTATTGATATGACTCCATAAGGGCATCAAGTGTGTCTAGACTGGCATAAACATGGCAGTGAGAATCATCTCAAACACACTATAAAAAGGAATTTCCAAAACAAAATAAAAAAACAGGGAAATTCTTTACAATTCCTTCAAGGTCTCTGATGAAACCTGGAATGACCCTATCTACAATGACAGCTGGATGTAGCATAAGATGGATACTTGGGACTGAGAGGATTGGTGAGATTGGGTGAGAAAATGCAGACCATTTAAAGCAATAATGCATGGCACCCATTCCATGGGTCCCAACTCTCCTGGTTGAAGGGAATATTAGTACAGCTATAACATGTACGGGAAACCTAGAGAATGGACACACTGTGAATATGAAAGGTTTCTACAACTCAACTAATAATCCCTCTCCTGGTGCTCCAGTTTGACATTCCAACTGCTTTACTATCTATCTCCCAACTTAGAGAGACAGCCAATTTAAACTCCTGCTTCCCACAGGTTGCTAATTTGGCAGAGGATTAAAGGGAAGAGGGAGAACCAATGAGAGTACAGATGTTAGGCATTTTGATGGGCACATGTCACTCTAATTTCCCAGCAGAAACAGGAATTAACCAAAGTCTAAGCCACCCCTCGGGAACCAGTATATGTCCTGAACCAAAATTGTGGACTTGCGGTCAGCTCACAAATTACGAGTTGAAAAATGGAGCTCAAGGGCTCAGCAATTCACAAACTGCCAGATTAATAAAGGAGAACTATCGTCCAAAAACCTATTGAGGGAAGGAAACCAGGTGGACTTCAAAGCGAGGCAGAATAGCAGGAAACAGATTTCAAGAGGTACGTTGGAATCGCGTTTAAAGCACAGGAACAGGGCCACAACTTCGACAATGATGAACTTGGCCAAAAAGGGCGTATGCGTTTTCTACTGAATTTATTCAGGGGAAAATGTATACGCCCTTTTTGGCCTAGCAAGCAAGCAGGCAATGCAAATCTGCACTACAAAGTAGTATCACTTCACACCAGTCAAAAGGGACATCCGCAAAATGTTTAAAAACCTGAAAGGCAAGACGGGCCCTGGAGAACACAGAGCCTTTTTATGCTGATGGGCGGGATGTAAATTGCCAACTGCCTCTCTGGAGGAGTGCATTGTGTTCCCTAAAACAAGGAAACAACACAGCTACAGAGCCAAGGGCACTTCCAGTCTAGGGAATATACCTTGGGAAAACTGAAAATCAATAAGACAGAGCCACACCATAATTTTTTGCTGCACTGCTTACAAGAACCTCAAATTGGGTACACCTTAAATATTCCAGGAAAGACAAAAATTGTTCAAGGAAGTGTGGTACGTACGTACGGTGGAATACCCCTCAGGCATGAAATCAATGTCATAAGGCCAGAAGCAACAAAATGAGTGGATTCAGGTACGATGATTCTATTGAAATAAGTCACAGAATAAAGAAACTTATCATAAGATATCACTTATGATGGTTCAGTAAACAAGGCTACACATGAACTGAGTTAGGAAAGAAAACAGAGTCTCACATTTAGAAAACAATCTTATGCCTGCTTAAGGAGGAAGGAGAGGTGGGGTGATGCATAAAACCAGAGTTTGATATTAGTACATGTACCGTTCCAAAAACCAAATACGGAATAGACAAGACCTACACCTTCCTCAGTGAAAGCGACTCAAAAACCCATATTTCCCGCAGAGGAATATATCTGACTAGTAAGATTCTTAAAACCTATGTATTGATATGTCTCCGTAAGGGAATCAAGTGTGTCTAGAATGGCATAAACATCGCAGTGAGAATCAGCTCAAACGAAGTATAAAAATGAATTTCAAAAATAAAACAAAAAAACAGGGAATTTCTTTACAATTCCTTCAGGGTCTCTGATGAAATCTGGAATGACCCTATCTACAACGACATCTGGATATGGCATAAGGCTGGACAATTGGGACTGAGAGGATTGGTGAGATTGGGTGAGCAAATGCAGACGCTTTAAGGCAATAAGGCATGGCACCCATTCCATGGGTCCCAACTCTCCAGGTTGAAGGGAATATTACTACAGCTATAACATGTACGGGAACCCTAGAGAATGGACACACTGTGAATATGAAGGTTTCTATAACTCAACAAATAGTCCCTCTCTTGGTGCTCCGGTTTGACTTTCCAACTGCTTTTCTTTCAATATCCCAACTTGGAGAGACAGCCCCTTTAACCTCCTGGTCCGCACAGGTTGCCAAATTGGCAGAGGATGGACGTAAGAAGGAGAACCAATGAGAGAGTAGCTGTTAGGCATTTGGACGTGCGCATGTCACTCTAATTTTCCAGCAGGAAGAAGAATTAACCAAAGTCTCAGCCACCCACCAGGAAACAGTGTAGGTCCTGAACCACAATTTTGGACTTGCGTTCAGCTCACAAATACGAGTAGAAAATGGAGATCAGGGGAACAGCATTTCACAAACTGGCAGAGTAATAAAGGACAACTATCGTCCAAAAATCTCTTGAGGGAAGGCAACAAGGCGGACTTGAAACGAGGCAGAATAACAGGAAACATATTTCAAGAGTCACGTTGGAATCAGCTTAAAGCACAGGAAAAGGGACACAACTTCGACAATGATGCACTTGGACAAAAAGGGCGTATGCGTTTTCTCTTGAATATATAGGAGAAAACGCATGCGCCCTTTTTGGCCAAGCAAGCAAGCAGGCAATGCAAATCTCATCTACAATGATGTATCACTTCTCACTGGTCAAAATGGACATCCGCAAAATGTGTAAAAACCAGAAAGTCAAGACAGGCACTGGAGAACAGGGAGCCTTGTTATGCTGAGGGGCAGGATATAAATTGCCAACTGCCTCTCTGGAAGAGTGCATTGTGTTCTCTAAAACAAGTAAACAACAGAGCTACACAGCCAAGGGCACGTCCAGTCTAGGGAATATACCTTGGGAAAAATTAAATCAATAAGACAGAGCCACCCCAATATTTAGGTGTGCACTGCTGAAAAAAACGTCAACTTGGGTATAACTTAAATATCCCTGCAAAGATAAAAATGGATCAAAAAATTGTGGTACTTACGTATGATGGATTATCCCTCAACCATGAAATCCATGTCATAAGCCCAGTAGTAGCAAAATGAGTGGATTCAGGTACGATGATTCTAAGTGAAATAAGTCACACAGAAAAAGGAACTTATCATATGATATCACTTATGATGGTCCTGTAAACATGGCTACACAAGAAATGAGTTAGGAAGGGAAGAGATTCTCACATTTAGAAAACAATCGTATGCCCGCTTAAGGGGGAAGGAGAGGTGGGTGATGCATAAACCAGAGTTTTATATTAGTACAGGTACCATTCTAAAAACCGAATACAGAATAGACAAGACCTACACTTTTTAAGTGAAAAGGAGTCAACCACGCATATTCACCACAGAGGAATATATTTGACTAGTAAGATTCTGAAAACCTATGTATTGATATGTCTCTGTAATGGAATCAAGTGTGTCTACACTGGCATAAAGTTGTCAGTGAGAATCAGCACAAACCCAGTATAAAAAGGAATTTCAGAAACATAACAAAAAAACAGGGAAATTCTTTACACTTCCGTCAGGGTCTCTGATGAAACCTGTAATGACCCTATCTACAATGACAGCTGGATGTGGCATAAGGCTGGACACTTGGGACTGAGAGGATTGGTGAGATTGGGTGAGCAAATGCAGACCCTTTTATGCAATAATGCGTGGCCCCCATTCCATGGGTCTCAAATATCCAGGTTGAAGGGAATATCACTACAGCTATAACATGTACGGAAAACCTAGAGAATGGACACACTCTGAATACGAAAGGTTTCTAAAACTCAAATAATAATCCCTCTCCTGGTGCTCCAGTTTGACATTCAAACTGCTTTACTATCAATCTGCCAACGTGGAGAGACAGCCCCTGTAACCTCCTGGTTCGCACAGGTAGCCAATTTGGCAAAGGTTGTAGGGGAAGAGGTAGAACCAATGAGATAGCAGCTGTTAGGCATTTGGAGGTCTACATGTCACACTAATTGCCCGGCAGGAAGAAGAATTAACCAAAGTCTCAGCTACGTGCTGCGTACCAGTATAGGTCCTGAACCAAAATTTTGGACTTGGCGTCAGCTCACAAAAAACGAATTTAAAAATGGAGCTGAGGGGCACAGCAATTCAAAACTGGCAGAGTAATAAATGGCAACTATCGCCCAAAAATCTGTTGAGGAAAGGCAAAGCGGCGGACTTGAAAGCGAGGCAGAATAGCAGGAAACAGATTTCAAGGGTTATGTTGGAATCGCCCTTAAAGCACAGGAAGAGGGGCACAACTTCGACAATGATGCACTTGGACAAAAAGGGTGTATGCGTTTTCTCCTGAATATATTCAGGAGAAAACGCATACGCCCTTTTTGGCCAAGCAAGCAAGTGGGCAATTCAAATCTGCACTACAAAGAAGTATCACTTTCCACTGGGCAAAAGGGATATCTGCAAAGTGTGTAAAAACCAGAAAGGCAAGACAGGCCCTGGAGAACAGGGAGCCTTGTTATGCTGATGGGCAGGATGTAAATTGCCAACTGCCTCTCTGGAGGAGTGCATTGTTTTCCCTAAAACAAGTACACAACAGAGCTACACAGCCAAGGGCACTTTCAGTCTAGGGAATATACCTTGGGAAAACTGAATATCAATAAGTCAGAGCCACCCCAAAATTTAGGGCTGCACTGCTTACAAGAACCTCAACTTGGGTACACCTTATGTATCCCAGGAAAGACAAAAATGGTTCAAGATATTGTGGTACTTACGTACGATGGAATATCCCTCAGCCATGAAATCAATGTCATAAGGCCAGTAGCAGCAAAAAGAGTGGATTCAGGTACGATGATTCTAAGTGAAATAAGTCACAGAGAAAAATAAACTTATCATAAGATATCACTTCTGAAGGTCCTGTCAGCAAAGCTAAACATGAACTAAGTTACGAAAGATAACAGAGTAACGAATCTTATCATAAGATATAACTCATAGCAGGAATGTACACATGGCTACACATGAACTGAATTACAAACACAACAGGGTCACACATTTAGAAAACAAGCTTCTGCCTGCTTAAGGGGAAAGGCGAGGAGGGGTGATGCATAAAACCACAGTTTTAAATTAGCACAGATAACGTTACATAAACCAAGTATGGAATAGACATCATCTTCTCCCGGCACAATGAACTGGACTCAACACCCCCTATTCATTGCACTGGAATATATCTGACTCCAAGTATTTTAAAACATATGTATTCTCATGTCTCCGTAAAGGAATCATATGTGTGTATAACAGCATGAACAGAGCACTGAAATTCAGTTAAACCCACTTATAAAAATAAATTTCAAAAGCAAAATGCAAAAACAGCGAAACAGTGAGATAGTCTTAAAAATTACGTTCAGGGCCTGTGATCCAACCTGGATTGACCACATTTACACCCACAGCTGGATGAGACAGAAGACTGGACACTTGGGGCTGACAAGATTGCTGAGGTTGTGTGAGCAAAAGAACACCTCTTTGAGCAATACTGTGTGCTACCCATTCTAGTGGTCCCAACTCTCCGGTTTAAGGGAATCTTCCTACAGTTAAAACATGCATGGGAAACCCAGTGGATGGTACACTGTGTAATTGGGAAAGTTTTCTAAAAGGTACCTAATTTTTTCCTTTTCTCGTGCTCGGCTTCGCCATTCCATCTGCATTACTAAAAATCTCACCAATTGGAGTGTCAGCGCCTTTACCCTCCTGTTATGCACAGTTTGCAAACTGTGCAGAGGATGAACAGGAAGAAGGGAAATAAATGAGAGATTAGCTGTAGGTGTTTGGTTGGGCACTTGTCACTCTAGTTTCCCATCAGGAAGAAGAATTAACCAAAGGCTGAGCCTGAAGCCCCGGAACCAGACTAGGGACTAAAGCCATCCTGCGGTATTGCAGCCAGCTCACAAATAGGCGAGTTGAAAAATGGAAATCAGGGGCACAGCAATTCACAAACTTGCAGAGTTATAAAGCACAACTATCATCCAGAAATATATTGAGGTAAGGCAGTGAAGAGGATTTGAATGCAAGGCAGAATTGAAGGAAACAGATTTCAAGAGGTAGATTGGAGTCGTTAAAGCACATGAAAAGCGACAGAACTTCGACAATATTGTCCTTGGCCAAAAAGTGAGTATGTGTATTTTCTTGAATATATTCGGGAAAAAATGCATACGCCCTTTTTGGCCAAGCAAGCCATCAGGCATTGCAAATCCACACTACATAGAAGTGTCCCTTACCTCCAGTCAAAAGGGCCATCCACAAATAGTGTAAAAATCACAAATGCAGTACAGGCCATGGAGAAAAGGGAGCCTGGTTACGCCGATGGACAGGATGTAAATTGCCAACAGCCTCTCTGGAGAACTGTATGTTGTTTTCTAAAACAGAGCTACAGAGCATAGCACACTTCCACTCATGGGCGTGTATTTTGGGTAAACTAAAAATCCACAACACACAGCCAGCCCAAAGTTTAGGGCTGCTCTGTTTACAAGAACCTCGACTTCGGTACACTTTAAATATCCCAGGAAAGGAAAAAAAAATGGATATAGATGTTGTGGTACTTATATACAATGGAATGTCACTCAGACATAAAATCAATGTCATAAGGCCAATAGCAGCATAATGAGTGGCTTTAGGTACGATGATGCTAAGTGAAATGAGCCACAAAGAAAAAGAAACTTATTGTAATATATCACTTAGAGAGGGAATGTAAACATGGCTACACAGGAACTGAATTTCAAAAGAGAACAGAGTTACACATTTAGAAAACACACTTATGCCTCCTTAAGGGGAAAGGTGACGTGGGGTGATGTGTAAAAACAGAGTTTGAAATTAGCACAGATACCATTCCATATACCAAATATGTAATAGACAAGACCTACTCCTTTCTCAATGAACTGGACACAAAAAACCCTATTCACTGAAGAGGAATATATCTGACTGGTAATAATCTTGAAACCTATGTATTTCTATGTCTCCATAATGGAATCAAGTGTATGTAGATTGGCATAAACACAGATCAGTGGAACAGGACAGAAAGCCCAGAGATAAACCTACATACCTATGGCTATCTCATCTATGACAAAGGAGCTAAGGATATACAATGGAGAAAAGACAGTCTCTCCAGTAATTAGTGCTGGGAAAACTGGACCTCTACACATAAAATAATGAAAATAGAACACTCCATAACACCATACACAAAAATAAACTCTAAATGGATTAGAGATCTAAATATAAGACAAGACACTATAAAAAACTTAGAGGAAACCATAGACAGAACACTCTATGACATAAATCACAGAAAGATCCTTTTTGACCCACCTCCTAGAGAAATGGAAATAAAAACAGAAATCAACAAATGGGACCTAATGAAACGTAAAAGCTTTTACACAGTACAAGAAAACATAAAGAAGATGCAAAAACAACCCTCAGAATGAGAGAAAATATTTTCAAATGAAGCAATTGAAAAAGGATTAATCTCCAAACTTTACAAGCACCACATGTAGCTCAATATCACAAAAACAAACAACCCAATCCAAAAACGGGCAGAAGACCTAAATAGACATTTCTCCAAAGAAGATATACAGATTACCAAGAAACACATGAAAGGATGCTGAACATCACTAATCATTAGAGAAATGCAAATCAAAACTACTGTGAGGTATCACCTCACAGCAGTCAGAGTGGCAATCATTCAAAAAAATTTACAAAACAATAAATGCTGGAGAGGCCTTTATTGGAGAAAAGGGAACACACTTGCACTGTGGGTGGGAATATAAATTGACATGGGCACTAGGGAGAACAGTACAGAGGTTGCTTTAAATAACTAACAATAGAAGTACCATACGACACAACAATCCAACTACTGGGCATTTGCCTTGCGAGAACCATAATTCAAAAAGAGTTATGTACAAAAATGTTCATTGCAGCTCTATTTGCAATAGCCAGGACATGGAAGCATCCTAAGTGTCCATCGACAGATGAATGGATAAAGAAGATCTGGCACATATATACAATGGAATATTACTCAGCCATAAAAAGAAGCAAAACTGAGTTATTTGTACTGAGGTGGATGGACATAGAATCTGTCCTACAAAGTGAAGTAAGTCAGAAAGGGAAAAACATATACTGTATGTTAACAGAGATATATGGAATCTAATGAAGAAAAAAAAAAAGATTTTGAAGAACCTAGTGGCAGGACAGGATTAAGGACACAGACATAGAGAAAGGACTTGAGGACACCCGAAGGGGGATGGGTAAGCTGGGACGAAGTGAGAGAGTGGCATGGACATAAATACATTACAAAAGGTAACACCAATAGCTACTGGGAAGCAGCCACATAGAACAGGGAGATCAGCTCGGTGCTTTGTGACCACATAAAGGGGTGGGATATGGAGTGTGGGAGGGAGATGCAAGAGGGAGTGGATCTGGTGATATTTGTATATGTATAGCTGATTCACTTTGTTATACAGCAGAAACAAACACTCCATTGTAAAGCAATTATACTCCAATAAACGCGCAAAAGAAAAAAAAAAAAAAGAAAGAAAGCCCAGGGATAAACCTATACATCTATGGTGAACTAATCTATGAAAAAGGAGGCAAGACTACACAATGGAGATAAGACAGTCTCTTCAACCATTGGTGCTGGGAAATATGGACAGCTACATGTAAAAGAATGAAATTAGAACACTCCCCAACACCATACATAAAAATATATTCAAAATGGATTAGAGACCTTAATGCAAGAATGGACATTATAAAACTCTGAGAGGAAAACTTACGAAGGATACTCTGACATAAATCACAGCAAGACCTTTTTGGATCCACCTCCTATAATAATGAAATAAAAAAAGAAAAGTAAACAGATGGGACCTGAAGAAACGTAAAAGCTTTTACAAAGCAAAGGAAACTACAAACAAGACGAAAAGAAAACCCTCAGAATGGCAGATAATATTTGCAAACGAATCAATGGACAAATGATTAATCTCCAATATATATAAACAGCTCATGCAGCTCAATATTAATAAAACAAACAACCCAATACAAAAATGGAAGAAGATCTAAATAGACATTTCTTCCAAGAAGACATAGAGATGGCCAGTATGCACATGAAAATCTGCTCAACATCACTAATTATTACAGAAATGCAAATCAAAACTACAATGAGGTATCACCTCACACCTGTTAGGATCGGCATCATCAGAAAATCTACAAACAACAAATGCTGGAGTGGGTGTGGAGAAAAGGAACCTTCTTCCACTATTGTTGGGAATGTAAATCAATACAGTCTTTATGGAGAACAGTATGGAGGTTCCTTAAAAAAATAAAAATAGAATTATCATATAATCCAGCAATCCCACTACTGGGCATATACCCAGAGAAAACCATAAATCAAAAAGACACATTCACCACAATGTACATTGCAGCACTATTTACAATCGCCAGGTAATGAAAGCAACCTAAGTGCCCACAGACAGACGAATGGATAAAGATGTGGTACATATATACAACAGAATATTACTCAGCCATACATAGGAATGAAATTGGGTCATTTGTAGAGACCTTGATGGATCTAGAGACTGTCATACAGAGTGAAGTAAGTCAGAAAGAGATAAACAAATATTGTATATTAATGCATATATGTGGAACCTAGAAAAATGATAAAGATGAACCGGTTTGCAGGGCAGAGATAGAGACACAGATGTAGAGAACAAACATATGGACACCAAGGGGGAAACACCGTGTGAGGGTGGTGGTGGGATGAATTGGGAGACTAGGATTCACATGTGCACACTTATATGTATAAAATAGATATCCATTAAGAACCTGCTGTATAAAAGAATTAAATACATTTAAAAAAATAAAAATAAATAAACAACATTTAATAAAATAAAACAGGAAAAAAGGTTTTCCCTTCACATAGACGTCTTTATATTAATGCCTTATTTCCATGTTTATATCTCCAAATTAAAAAAAAAGAGGAATAAATAAAATCTACCTTGAACCAAAAAGAAAAAAAAAAAAAAAAACAGAACCCACCTGTTATACAGAGGAAAATCATATCAGGACACTTGCTCCAGTGGTAAAAAATTCTTAAGTTGGTCAGAGGTGGGAAATCATCTCCCATGCAGTCAGCAGCGTTCCCCCCAACAAGGAGCATCCTCATTGCAAAGCTGGGGGACTGTGTGGAGGCGTCTGTGAGTAAATGTGAGCTGAGCCCCAGTCCTGCTGCAGCTGAACTCTTCCCAACCTTTCCAGGTAAAACACCTGAATATGTACAAGCACTAGCAAGCCTAGAGGAAGGGCTGTGGAGCCACACCAGCGACACCACGCAGGCCGACGTGGTGGCTGCAGGCCAGCCAGGATGCTCCTGGCCCCAGATGCTCTTCTGGAAGCTTTCCATTTCCCTGCCTGAGATACCCCTCCTGCCACGGCCCCCACTGCTTTTTTTAGTTCCTCACCTCTGCCTGGGGAGAAATTCCAGCGGCAGGTATGGGTGACACATCCTCTTCTTTAGCAGGTGGCAGCCTGTCAACTCCTGCAGAAAGTCCAGCAGAGCCACACTCACACTGGGCCACCCACGAAGCCACGGACCCTCACTCCCTCCCACCACCCCAGCACCGACACTGCTGACGGGGCAGAGAGTATGGCATCAGGCACAGCTACAGGGGCTCTTGGTGACTGGAGAGGTGTTTATATTGACCTCAACCCAGGCACACCTGGGGAGGGCTGGCAGGCAGTGTCAGGCTGCCCAAATCAGCCAATCCTCACCCCTCAGGGGCACACAGTAACGGAAAATGAAGCTTGCTAAACGGGCCAGGCCCAAGGAACAGGTGTGGGCTCTTGAGAGTCAGGCTAGACAAGGGGCTGCAGCTGCGGCTTGTTTTCTTCTCATTTTATCTGGTCCATGAGTGGAAAACAACTTCAAGAAGACCCTATCCTAATGAGAGGAACCCAGGAGTCAGGGAGAGGAGTGATGGTGGGTGGAGACAGAGGCCTGGTTCCCTGGCTGCAGTGGAAGTGTCTGGAAGACCAGGCAGAGAGAGGCTGCACAGAGTGATAGCCAGGGTCACAGACCTGTCAGAGCTGCTGTTTGTTAGTTCAAGTCCTGCTCTGAGGTGTTCTGTGTCAGATGTGAGCGACAGGTGAGCTGGGGGTTCTCTGCAAGGTGGGCTATGTGCACAGTTCCTGTGTGTCCAGCCCTGCTGGGGTACCTGCCCAGGGGAGTTCCGTATCCTGGGAAGGGCCTGACTATGAGAGCCCCATGGGCTGCTGGGTAGCTGCACAGGTGAGCTCCATACCCTGGGAGGGACTTGACCACGAGAGCCCCGTGGGCTGTGGGGTGGGGGTGCAGCCCAGGTGAGCTCCATATCCTGGGATTGGCCTGACCACGAGAGCCCCATGGGCTGCTGGAGACCTGGAAAAGGATATCAGGACAGTCAGTGAAGCCACTGAGGATATACATCCAGTAGCTCCTATTTCCTACACCCTGCTGCTCATTCTACCATCCACCAGGCCATGGTATTCTGTATTAGACTTCAATGATGCCTTCTTCTGTATTCCATTCATCTCAGAGTCACAAGAATTTTTGGCTTGTGAGTGGCAGGACACAACATGCAACAAAAGCAATAATGCTGGGCCGTCCTTCCCCAATGGTTCAAAAATCCCCACACCATCATTGGGGAAATGTCCTCTAAAGACCTAAAAGTTCTACCTCTGTAAAAGGGAACCCTCCTTCAATATGCAGATGACATTCTGATTGCCAGGCCTACTAAAGACGCCTCTGAACTACCTAACAAAGAAAGGATAGAAGATGTCCAAGAAAAATTCTCAAATATCCCAGACTAAGGTGACATGCTTGGGCTTCATTCTCACAGACATTCAGAGAAACGCATCCCAGGATAGGGAAGAAGCCATTGGCAGCCTTACCTCTTCTAAAACTAAAAGACAGCGTAGGGGTTCCTGGGGAGGCCAAAGTTTTCTGCATCTGGATCCCTAACTACAGTCTAATAGCTGGGACTCTACATGAAACACTGACACGAAAAGATGATGATCCTTTTGAATAGAATCCAGAAGCAGCCATTCAAGATGGAAAGATCAGTCAATTCAGACCCTTGCCCAGGAACTCCCTAATTTAACTAAACCCTTTGACCTTTACATACCTGGTCAAAGGTTAATCGCCCTTGGAGCCTTAGTGCAAAAACTAGGGACCACTTGAAATGGAGCAACACAAGAATGCCCTTCAGGTATGATAAACTATGGTCACCAAGGGCTTTGCCCACCGACTCATCAGGCCAGGATACTGGGTTATCTAAAAAGCTGGAAATCAGCAGCCCACAAGGGCGGCTCCCTCCTAAGGGAAAAGGACCCCACGTGCTGATCCTAACCACCCATCATGCCCTGAAGTTGCAGGGGTCACTCTGTGGACTCACTGACCTCGAGTGAGGAGGGCCCCCAACTCCAACCTCCAGAGAGAGAAACGGGGACAACCGGTCCCCAAGATGACTCGTGTGACCATCACTTGACCTGGAGTTTCACTCAGAAAACAACAACACTGTACCCCGAAAGACCAGACTACTGCTTGCAAGACTTTCTGCACCCAGAGGGGAGCTAATAAGCTTGGCGGGGGAAACGTATATCACGCTTTCACCATAGAAAACCCTACAGACACCGTGGTGATGGTGGCCAATATGACCGGCTGGACTGCTGGCTACTTCTAAAGGCCGTTGACTCAGTGGACGTCATGTTCCCGGATCACCACTGACCCTGGACTGTCTGGGAGTTGTGCGGGCAGGGCTCTGACACATGGTGCTGTTTGTACATTAATTCAGGGACCTAATTAAAGAAAGCACAGACTACTGGTCAGAGCATCTAGGCTGGCAAAACCCGTCAGCCTAAAGTCTCCGAACAAATGTGGGGTGGGATGAAAACTGCCACCTCAGCATCCCTGCACATCTCTTTCCTGGACCCTTAAAGGTCATTAGAATCTATAACACTTCCAATGCTGGTGCTCAGGCGGACGAGAAGTGAGGCAGGAGGCCTTGGGACAATCAACCTCAGCTCGAGGCTGGTGGGGAGACCTTTTGCCCCTCCCCCATGTATCAGGGCGCCCACCACAGCATGAAGCAGTTACAAAAGAGGGGTCTGCACCCTCAACACCCCAAGAATGAGGAACAGAACAAAAAGCAGAGGAGATGTTCGTCTCTGGCAAAGTTCATTAAAAATTCCTGGGAGATAAAAAGAGAATCTGGGAAATAAAATAAAGTCTAACCTGTTTTTCCTTTGTGCTTTGTCTAATTTCACGTGCTCCTAGGGTTCCGCATTCAGAGGTCCCACACCCGGCACTTCAGACCCGATTTCCTAGTGCAGAATGGCTGTGTCGACACCTCAGCTAGCGGGGTCCCATGCAGACTCTGTGGCATAAATCCTGAGCTGCAGGAACCCAGCCCTCGAGAGCTCCATACCCTCCCTCCCATTGACGGTGCCGAGATCCCTAACCAGCAGCCCAACCCACAGCCCGTGGGGGAGTGCACACTCTCACCTCTCCATTCTGTTTTCAAAATTATGTTTCCTTTGCTTCTGAAACAAACTCAGTCTTGATCTGTTGGCTCCAATGACACTGGGCATGGGGACTCCTGTTGGGGTCCACTCTGGAGGATCAGAAACAGATATTGAGAACATTGTAACTTCAATGAACAGATGTGTGAGCCAAACTGTAGTTAACATAGAGCAGTGTATATTGCTCGGGTAAAATAAGATGTTTCTAAGACTTACCTTTGATATTTCCATCACTTTCCTATAAGCAAGTTCAGTGAAGACGTCTGTCTTATTTGTCAGGTCAACATTAGAGAAATGAAGTGATTTATTTCCATGGATGTACATCGAATACTCTTGGCTGAAGATTCAATCTTGTTTTGAATGTTTTTCCATTGAAAAGGATACCTCTCTTTCAGCTCCCCCATTTCTGAGAAGTATAAAATCTTATAATTTATTATTACCAAAGGGGAAAGGTAGGAGAAGGTATAAATTAACAGTTTGGGATTAACACATACACATTGCTATGTATAAAATAGATCATCAACAAGGAACTACTGTATAGCACAGGGAACTACACTGAATATTTTGCAATAACCTATAAGGGGAAATAATCTGAAAAAGAATCAATATTTTGATTGACATCATCTATCAATGACAGATAAAATGTAACCTAAGGAAGGCCGATGGTGAGCGCTTCTGACCCTGAAGATTTCAGTCATCTAAAGTTTGGGCTCTGCCTATTTCCCAAGGACCTTAATGGACATACGTGTAGCCGTAGCTTAAAAATTCCCCAGTTTGGGGTTCGGGGAGGCACTGATTTGGAAAAATCCCTGGTGTTCTCCTTACATGCACAGGACACCTCCTACAGTTAAAACATGCCTGTCACACCTAGAGGATGGTACACCATTTCATTGGAAAGAGTTTGGAAAAGGCACCTCATCTCCTCATCACCTGGTGCTCGGGTTCACCCCTCCAGCATCTTTCCTAACAATCTCCTCACTTGGGGATATCAGCACCGTCAACATCCTGTTGCACACAGTTTGGAATTTGTCCAGGGGATGAAGCAGAAGGATGAGAAAAATTTAGAAACAAGTCTTAGTTGTTCGGACAGGCACATGCCACTCCAATTCCCAATCTGGAAGACAAATTCATCAAAGGCTAGAATTGCCCACGGAAACAGAATAGGGCTAGAGGAAATCCCGCTGTTTTGTGTCCAGTTTCCAAAAACACAAGTTGAAAAATGGAACTCAGGGGCACTAAAATTCATGAAACTGCAGTGTTGAAAATATCTATCATAGAAAAATGTCTTGAGGTAAGTCACAGAAAAGGACTTGTAAGCAAGGGAGAGTGGCAGGAAACAGATTTGAAGAGGTAGAAAGGACTCCCCATTAAAGCACAAGAAAAGGGGCTGAACATCGCCAATGATGCAGTTGGCCCAAAAGGGCGTATGCATTTTTTCTGAATATAGTCAAGTAAAGGCCATACACACTTTTGATCCAACCAAACAGCTGGGCACTGGAAATCAATACTACAAAATGTATCACTTCACATCAGTCAGAAGGGCCATCCACATAAAGTGTAAACACCAGAAATGCAGGACAGGGCGAGGAGAAAAGGGAGGCCTGTGAGGCTGATAGTGGAAATGTAATTTGCCAACGGCCACTCTGGAGAAGTGTATTGTGTTTGCTAAAACATCTAAAAAATGAGCTACAGAGCATAGGGCATTTGCACTTATGGATGTATACCTTCGGAGAACAAAAATCGACAGAAAACAGGCACCCCAACGTTTACCACCTCTCTGTTAAAAAGGGCCTCCACTTGGACATAATTTAAATGTCCCTGGAAGGATAAAATGGATAAAAGAGATGGGGTACTTATGTAGAGTGGAATATTACTCATCCAGAAATCAATGAAATAAGGCCAGTTGGAACAACACTGGAGGAGTTACATACGATCCTTCTAAGTGACATATGTCAGAAAGAAAAAGACGCATATCATAAGATGTCACTTAAAGGTGGAATCAAAAATGGCTACACATGAAATAAACTACAAAACAGAAACATAGTCAAATATGTAGAAAATAGACATAAGGCTGCTACATGGGAAAGGTGGGGAATGGTGAGGTATTATCCAGGAGGTTGAAATTAGCAAAGATACCACTCCAAGTACCAAACTGAATAACTGACAAGGCCTACACGGTACCTCAAAGAACTGCACTAAGCCCACTCAAGTCACTGGAAAATAATACTATGACTCGTAAGCATCTGAAAAAGAATTTATTGTTGTCTCACAGTACATGAATCAAGTGTATGTACAGCAGCAAAAAACAGAGCTTTGAAAATCAGCTGTAACCAATATAAAAATAAATTTGAAACTATTTATAAAAACAGTGAGACAGACAAAAATTCTTACAACTTTTGTTGAAGGGCTACGGTGTAACATGGATTGAACACATGTAGACCCACAGCAGGATGATATATAAGGCTGGAAGCTATGCAGGCTAAGAGATGTTAGAGAGACTGGGTGAGGAAATGCAGACCTTTTAAAGTAATACTGCCTGGTACCCATTCCATGTGTCCCAAATCTGCAGGTTCAAGGGAATCTTCTGACAGCGAAAACATGCCTGGGAAACCGAGATGAATGTACACCGTGTGCTCAGGAAAGGTGTCTAAAATGCACCTCATTTTTGATCTCCTGGTGCTTGGGTTCGCCATTCCAGCCACATTATTAACAATCTCCCCACTTGGAGAATCAGCACCTTTAATCTCCTGTTTCACACAGTTTGCAATTTGTGCAGAGGATAAATGGGAAGAGGGGGAACAAATGAGAGATTAGCTGTAGGAGATTTGACAGGCACATGTCACTCTAATTTCCCATTAGGAAGAAGAATTAACCAAAGGCTCAGCCTGCCTCCCCAGAACCAGAATAGGGCCAGAAGCAAACCAATGGTTTGGCGGCCAGCTCCCAAAAAATGCAAGTTGCAAAATGGAGCTCAGGAGCAGACAATTCAAAGACCTGCAAAGATATAAATGATAACCAACGTCCAAAAATATATTCAGGTAAGGCAACGAAGACCATCTGAATGAGAGGAAGAATTGCAGGAAACAGATTTCAAAAGGTAGATTTTACTCACATTTAAAGCATATGAAAAGCAGCAGAATTTCTAAAATGATGCAGTTGGGCAAAATGGTGTATGCGTTTTTTTCGTGAATATCTTCAGGAAAAAAACACATACAGAGTTTTTGGCCAACCAAGCCAGCGGGAAATGCAAATCCTCACAACAAAGAAGTCTCAATTTCCACTGCTCAGAAAGGCCATCCCAAAAATGTGTACAAACCAGAAATGCAGGAGAGGCCATGGAAAACAGGGAGCCTAGTCACGCTGATGGGTGTGGTATAAATATCCAAGAGCCACTCTGAAGAAGTGTATGCTGTTTCCTAAAACATCTAAAATACAAAGCCCCCGAGCAAAAGGGACTTCAACTCATGGGCATATAACTTGGGAAGACTAAATATCAATAATACAAAGGCACTCCAAACTTTAGGGCTGCTCTGCATACAAGAACCTCAACTTCGGTACACCTAAAATATCCCAGGAAAAAGAGAAATGCATAAAGAACTTGTGGTAATTTTGTACAACGGAATATCACTCAGACGTGAAATCAGTGTCATAAGGCCAGTAGCAGCATAATGAGTGGATTTAGGTATGATAATTCTAAGGGAATTAGTCACACAGAAAAAGCATCTTATCATAATATATCACTTACAGAGGGAATGTCAACATCACAAAACATGAACTGTATTAGGAAAGAGAACAGCGTCTCACATTTAGAAAACACTCTTATGCCTGCTTAAGGGGGAAGGAGAGGTGGGGTGATGCATAAACCAGAGTTTGATATTAGCACAGGTACCATTCCATAAACCAAATACAGAATAGACAAGACCTACACCTTCCTCAGTGATCGGGACTCAAAACCCCTATTCCCCGCAGAGGTATATATCTGACTAGTAAGAATCATAAAACCTATGTATTGATATGTCTCCATAAGGTAATCAAGTGTGTCTAGACCGGCATAAACACGTCAGTGAAAATCAGCTCAACCCCATTATAAAAATGAATTTCAAAAACAAAACAAAAAAACAGCAAAATTATTGCACAATTCCTTCAGGTGTTCTGATGAATCCTGGAATGACCCTATCTGCAAAGACAACTGGATGAGACATGAGGATGGACACTTGGGACTGAGAGGACTGGTGAGATTGGGAGAGAAAATGCAGACCCTTTAAAGTAGTAACACATGCCACCATTCCATGGGTCCCAAATCTCTAGGTAGAAGGGAATATCACTACAGTAATAACATGTATGGGCAACCTAGAGAATGGACACCCTGTGATGGCGAAAGGTTTCTAAACTCTCCTAATTTTTCATCTCCTTGTGCTCCAGCTTGGCATTCCAACTGCTTTTCTATCAATCTCCCACCTTAGGAGAATCAGCCCCTATAACCTCCTGGTTCGCACAGTTTGCTAATTGTGCAGAGGATCAAAGGGAAGAGGGAGAACCAATCAGAGAGTAGATGTAGGCATTTGGACGGGCACATGTCACTCTAAATTCCCGTCAGGAAGAAGAATTAACCAAAGCCTCATCAACCCGCAGGGAAGCAGTATAGCCACCCCTGGAACCAGTATAGGTCCTGAAGCAAAATTGTGGATTTGCGGTCAGCTCCCGAAAATGGGATTCGAAAATTGGAGCTCAGGGGCACAGCAATTTATAAAACTGCAGAATTATAAATGACTACTCTCTTCCAAAAATCTGTTGAGGGTAGGCAATGAAGCAGACTTGAAAATGAGGCAGAATTGCACAAAACATATTTCAAGAGGTAAATTGGAATCGCCTTTAAAGCACAGGAAAAGCATCACAACTTCGAAAATGATGCACGTGGCCAAAAACGGTGTATGCCTTTTCTCCTGAATGTATTCAGGAGAAAATGCATACGCCCTTCTTTACCAATCAAGCAAGCGTGCAATGCAAATCCACACTACAAAGAATTGTCACTTCCCACCGGTCAAATGGGACATCCGAAAATCTGTAAAAAACAGAAAGGCAAGAGAGAGATGACAAGGACATGAAGCAATGTGATCCCAAGGGTCATGGAGGATTGTGATGACAAGCGCATGGAGCATTGTGATGACAAGATTATGTAGCATTTTGCTGACAAAGGCGTGGAGCACTGTGATGACAAGGTTCATGGAGCATTTTGATGACAAGAGTCCCGGATCATTGTGTTGTCAGGGTTCATGGAGCGTTGTGATGACAGGGGTCATGGAGCATTGTGATGACAGTGGTCATGGAGCATTGTGATGTGAAGGTCATGGAGAATTGGGCTAAAAATGTTCATGGAGTATCGCGATGACAGGGGTCATGGAGCTTTGTGATGACAAGGTAATGGAGCATTGTGATGAGAAGATCATGGAGCCTACTGATGACAAGTCTCATGGAACATTCTGATGAAAAGGGGCATGGAGGATTGTGATTACAGGGTTCGTGGAGCATTGTGATGACAAGGGCATGGAGCATTGTGGTGAGAAAGACATGGAGCGTTCTGATGACATGCATCATGGAGCTTTGTGATGACAATGGCATGGAGCACTGTGATGCCAAGTGTTATGGAGGATTGTGATGACAAAGGTAATGGAGCGTTGTGATGACAAGGGCTTGGAGCATTGTGATGACAAGGGTCATTGAGCATTGTGATGACAAGGCATGGAGCATTCTGATGACAAAGGCATGGAGTTTGCTATGACAGGGTTCATGGGGCATTGCGATGACAAGTGCATGGAGAATTGTGATAAAAAGAGCACGTAACACTGTGATGAGAACTGTCATGGAGCATTGTGATGACAAGGGACATGGAGCATTGTGATGACCAGGGCAAGGAGCATTGGGATGACAAGACCGTGGAGCACTGTGATGAGAAATCCATGGATAATTGTGGTGACGAGCATCATGGAGCACTGTAATGACAAGGGGCATGGAGGATTGTGATGACACGTGTCATGGAGCATTGTGATGACAGGGGTCATGGATCATTGTGATGACAAGGGTCATGGAGCATTCTGATGTCAAGCTTGTGGAGTATTGTAATGACAAAGCATGTAACACTGTGATGAGAAGTGTCATGGAACATAGTGATGCCAAGAACGGGGAGAATTTTGATGACAGGGAACATGGAGCATTGTGAAGGCAAGACCGTGGAGCATTGTGATGAGACGACCATGGATAATTGTGAAGATGAGTGTCATGGAGCACTGTAATGACAAGGGGTATGGAGCATTGTGATGACAGTGGCCATGTAGCATTGTGATGACAAGGGTCATGGAGCATTGTGAAGAGACGGCCATGGAGCATTCTGATGACATGCATCATGGAGCTTTGTGATGACAAGTGCACGGAGCATTGTGATTTCAGAGGTCTTGGAGCATTGTGATGACAAGTGTCATGGAGCCTTGTGATGACAAGTGTCATGGAGCCGTGTGATGGCAGGGGTCATGGAGCATTGTTAAAACATGGGTTATGGAGCATTGTGATGAGAAGGGCATGGAAAATTTGATTAAAGTTTTATGAAGCATTGTGTTAACAAATTTGTGGACCGTTGTGATGAAAAGCGTGTGGCACATTGTGATGACAATGGTCATGGAGCATTTTTCTGACAAGGGCATGGAGCATTGTGATGACAAGGGTCACGGAGCATTGTGATGAAAAGTTCATGGAGCCTTGTGATGATGCGGGCATGGACCACTGTGATGACAAACGTTATGAAGCATTGTGATGAGTGGAGTCATGGAGCATTGTGATGACTAGGGCTTGGAGCATTATGATGACATGGGCCACTGAGAATTTTCATGACAAGGTCGTGAAGCATTGTGATGAAAATGTCCTGGAGCATTGTGATGAGAAAACCATGGAGCCTTGTGATGACAAGTCTCATGGAGCATACTGATGAAAAGGGGCATGGAGCATTGTGATTAAAACGGTCTTGGAACATTGTGATTACAGGGGCATGGAGCATTGTGATGAGAAGGCCATGGAACATTCCGATGGCATGTGTCATGGAGCTTTGTGATGACAAGGACATGGAGCATTGTGATTACAGTGGTCTTGGAGCATAGTGATGACAAGTGTCATGGAGCCTTGTGATGACAAGGCCGTGGAACACTCTGATGGCAGGGGTCATGGAGCATTGTGATTACAGGGGTGAGGGAGTATTGTGATGACTACTGATGGAACATTGTGATATCTCTGGTGAGAGAGCATTTGGATGAGAAGTGCATGGAGCATTGTGATTACAAGGTTTATGGAGCATAGCGATGACAAGGTTGTGGACCATTGTGATGAAAAGCACGTGACACATTGTGCTTACAAATGTCATGGAGCATTGTTCTGACCAAGGCATGGAGCATTGTGATGACAAGGGTCACGGAGCATTGTGATGAAAAGTTCATAGAGCATTGTGGTTAAAAAGGTCACAGAGCCTTGTGATGAAGCGGGCATGGACCATTGTTATGACAAACGTTATGAAGCATTGTGATGACTGGAGTCACGGAGCATTGTGATGACAGGGGTCATGGAGAATTGTGATGACAAGTTCATGGAGCATTGTGCTGAGAAGCGCATGGAGCATTGTGATGACAACGGTCGTGGAACACTGTGCTGAGAAAGGCAAAGACCATTGTGATAACAAGGGACAAAGAGCACTGTTATGACAACGGTCATGGAACACTGTGCTGAGAAAGGCATATAGCATTGTGATGACAAGGGTCAAAGAGCATTGTGATGAAAATTTCATGGAGCATTGTGGTTAAAAATGTCACAGACACTGTTGATGACGAGGGCATGGACCATTGTGATGACAAAGGTCATGAAGCACTGCGATAAAAAGGGCATGGAGCATTGTGACGACAAAGGCATGGAGCATTGGTGTATTAAGTTTCATGGACTACTGCAATGACAGATGGAATGGCGCATTGTGATGACCAGGGCATGCAGTATTGTGAAGACAGGTGTCAGGGAGCATTGTGATGACATATGTAATGGCCCAATGTGATGACAATGGCATGGAGCATTGTGATGCCAAGTGTCATGGAGGATTCTGATGACAAAGGTAATGGAGCATTGTGAAGACAATGGCTTGGAGCATTGTGATGACAAGGGTCAGGGAGCATTGCGCTGGCAAGTGCATGGAGAAATGTGATGACAAGGGTCATGGAGCATTCTGATGACAAGCTTGTGGAATATTGTGATGACAATGGCATGGAGCATTGTGATGAAAACGGCATGGGGCATTGTGATGAAAAAGGCATGGAGCCTTTTCATGACAGGGTTCAAGGAGCATTCTGACGACAAGTGTCAGGGAGCATTGTGATGACAAGTGTATTGAGAATTGTGATGACAAAGCTCATGGAGCACTGTGATGAAAAGGGCATGGAGTATTGTGATGACCGGCATCATGGAGCGTTGTGATGACAAGTGTTATGGAACATTGTGATCACAAATGTTTGGAGCATTGTGATGACAGAGGTCATGGATCATTTTGATTTCAAGGAGCATGGAGCATTGGGATGACAAGGGCATGAAGCAATGTGATCCCAAGTTTAATGGAGGATTGTGATGACAATGGTAATGGAGTATTGTGATGACAAGCGCATAGAGCATTGTAATGACAAGGTTATGTAGCATTTTGCTGACAAAGGCATGGAGCATTGTGATGACAGGTGTCATGGAGCACTATGATGACAATTGTCACGTTGCATTGTGAATACAGGGGTCATGGAGCATTTGGGATGACAAGGGCATGGATCATTGTGATGACAAGGGTGATGGAGCATTGGGCTGAAAATGTTCACGGAGTATTGTGATGACAGGGGTCAAGGAGCATTGTGATGACAGAGGTCATGGAACATATTGATTTCATTGAGATGACAATAGCCTGAAGCATTTTGATGATGGGCATGGTGCATTGTGATGACAGGGTTCATGGAGCATTGTGATGACAAGGGCATGGAGCATTGTCATGAGAAGGCCATGGAACATTCCGATGGCATGTGTCATGGAGCTTTGTGATGACAAGGACATGGAGCATTGTGATTACAGTGGTCTTGGAGCATAGTGATGACAAGTGTCATGGAGCCTTGTGATGACAAGGCCGTGGAACACTCTGATGGCAGGGGTCATGGAGCATTGTTATGACAGGGTTAATGGAGCATTGTGATGAGAAGGGCCTGGAGCATTTGATTAAAAGATTTATGAAGCATTGCGATGACAAATTTGTGGACCGTTTTGATGAAAAGCACGTGGCACATTTTGATGACAAGGGTCATGGAGCATTTTTCTGACAAAGGCATGGAGCATTGTGATGACAAGGGTCACGGAGCATTGTGATGAAAAGTTCATGGAGCATTGTGGTTACAAAGTTCACAGAGCCTTATGATGACGTGGGCATTGACCACTGTGATGACAAAAGTTATGAAGCATTGTTATGACTGGAGTCATGGAGCATTGTGTTGACAGAGGACATGGAGCATTGTGATGACAAGGGCATGCAGCATTGTGATGAGAAGGTCATGGAGTATTGTGAAGACAGGTGTCAGGGAGCATTGTGATGACATATGTCATGGTCCATTGCGATGACAATGGCATGGAACATTGTGATGGCACATGTAATGGAGGATTTTGATGACAAATATAATGCAGCATTGTGATGACTAGGGCATGGAGCATTATGATGACAAAGGCCATTGAGAATTTTCATGACAAGGTCGTGAAGCACTGTGATGACAAGGTCCTGGAACACTGTGTTGAGAAAACCATGGAGCCTTGTGATGACAAGTCTCATGCAGCAAACTGATGAAAAGAGGCATGGAGCATTGTGATTAATGGGGCCTTGGAACATTGTGATGACAAGGGCATGGAGCACTGTGAGGAGAAGGACAAGGAGAATTCTAATGACATGCGTCATTGAGCTTTGTGATGACAAGGGCATGTAGCATTGTGATTAGAGGGGTCTTGGAGCATTGTGATGAAAAGGGCATGGATCATTGTGATGAAAATGGCATGGAGCCTTGTCATGACAGGGTTCAAGGAGCATACAGACAACAGGTGTCAGGGAGCATTTTGATGACAAGTGTATTGAGCATTGTGATGACAAAGGTCATGAAGCATTGTGATGAGAAGACCATGGATAATTGTGATGATAAGCATCATGGGGCATTGTGATGACAAGTGTTATGGAATATTGTGATCACAACAGTTTGGAGCATTGTTATGACAGAGGTCATGGAGCATTTTGATTTCATTTTGATGACAAAAGCATGAAGTATTATGATGATGGGCATGGTGCATTGTGATGACAGGGTTCATGGAGTACTGAGATGAAAAGGGGCATGGAGCATTGTGATTACAGGGGCCTTGGAGCATTGTGATGAGAAGGGTCATGGAGCCTTGTGATGACAAAGGCATGGAACATCGTGATGGCAGGCGACATGGAGCATTGTAATGACAAGTGTAATGGAGCATTGTGATGGCAAGGGCATGGAACACTGTGATGAGAAGGACATAGAACTTTCTGATGACATGTGTCATGGAGCTTTGTGATGACAAGGGCATGGAGCAATGTGATGCGAGCGTTCATGGAGCATTGTGATGACAATGACATTGAGCATTGTGATGCCAAGGGTCATGGATCTTTGTGATGACAAATTTCATGGAGTATTTTGATGAGAAGGGTGTTGTGCATTGTGATGAGAAGGGCAGGGAGCATTGTGATTACAGGGTCATGAAGCAATTTGAGGAAAAGGGTCATGGAACATTTTGATGACAGGTGTTATGGAACATTGTGATGTCAGGGGTCATGGAGCATTTTGATGAAAAGGGTCATGGAGCATTTTGATGACTGGGGTTATGGAACACTGTGATTTCACGGGTCATCGAACATTGTGATGATATGTGCATATAGCATTGTGATGACAGGAGTCATGGAACATTGTGATGACAGGGGTGAGGGAGTATTGTGATGAATAGTGATGTAACATTGTGATGTCAGTGTTGAGAGAGCATTTTGATGAGAAGTGCATGGAGCATTGTGATGACAAGGTTTATGGAGCATTGTGATGACAAGATTTTGCAGCACTGTGTTGACAAGCGCATGGTGCATTGTGATGGCATGTGTCATGGAGCATTGTGCTGACAAGCGCATGGAGAATTCTGATGACAAGGGTCATGGAGCATTGTGCTGAGAAAGGCATAGAGCATTGTGATGACATGGGTCAAAGTGCATTGTGAAGAAAAGTTCATGGAGCATTGTGGTTAAAATGGTCACAGAGACTGTTGATAACGAGGGCATGGACCATTGTGATGACAAAGGTCATGAAGCATTGTGATGACTGGAGTCATTGAGCATTGTGATGACAGGGGTCATGGAGCATTGTGATAACAAGGGCATGGAGCATTGTGATGACGAGGGCATGGAGCATTGGTCCAGTAATTTTCATGGATTATTGCGATTACAGTTGGAATGGTGCATTGTGATGACAAGAGCATGGAGCATTGTGATTACCAGGTCATGCAGTATTGTGAAGACAGGTGTCAGGGAGCATTGTGATGACATATGTAATGGCCCATTGTGATGACAGTGGCATGGAGCTTTGTGATGCCAAGTGTCATGGAGGATTCTGATGACAAAGGTAATGGAGCATTGTGATGACAATGGCTTGGAGCATTGTGATAACAAGGGTTAGGGTGCATTGTGCTGACAAGTGCATGGAGAATTGTGATGACAAGGTTCATGGAGCATTCTGATGACAAGTTTGTGGAGTATTTTGATGACAATGGCATGGAGCATTGTGATGAAAACGGCATGGGACTTTGTTAAGAAAACGGCATGGAGCCTTTTCGTGACAGGGTTCAAGGAGCATCCTGACGACAAGTGTCAGGGAGCATTTTGATGACAAGTGTATTGAGAATTGTGAGGGCAAAGGTCATGGAGCATTGTGATGAAAAGGGCATGGAGTATTGTGACGACAGGCATCATTGAGCGTTGTGAGGACAAGTGTTATGGAACATTGTGATCACAAGGTTTTGGAGAATTATGATGACAGAGGTCATGGATCATTTTGATTTCAAGGAGCATGGAGCATTTTGATGACAAGGGCATGAAGCAGTGTGCTCCCTACGTTCATGGAGGATTGTGATGGCAATGGAAATGGAGTACTGTGATGACAAGCACATAGAGCATCATAATGACAAGGTCATGTAGCATTTTGCTGAAAAAGGCATGGACCATTGTGATGACAGGTATCATGGACCACTGTGATGAGAATCGTCAGGGAGCATTGTGAATACAGGGGTCATGGAGCTTTGGGATGACAAGGGCATTCATCATTGTGATGACAAGGGTCATGGAGCATTGGGCTCAAAATGTTCATGGAGTATTGTGATGACAGGGGTCATAGAGCATTGTGATGACAGAGGTCATGGAGCATTTTGATTTCATTTTGAGGACAATAGCCTGAAGCATTATGATGATAGACATGGTGCATTGTGATGACAAGGTTTATGGAGCATTGCGATGAAAAGGGGCAAGGAGCATTGTGATTACAGGGGTCTTGGAGCTTTGTGATGACAAGGGCATGGAGCATTGTGATAAGAAGGCCATGGAACATTCTGATGACATGTGTCATGGAGCTTTGTGATGACAAGGGCATGGAGCATTGTGATTACAGGGGTCTTGGAGCATTGTGATGACAAGGGCATGGAGCATTGTGATGAGAATGCCATGGAGCATTCTGATGACATGCGTCATGGAGCTTTGAGATGACAATGGCAAGGCACATTGTGATTACAGGGGTCTTGGAGCACTGTGATGAAAAGGGCACGAATCATTGTGATGAAAAATGCATGGAGCCTTGTCATGAAAGTGTTCAAGGTTCATACTGATGGTAAGAGTCAGGGAGCATTGTGATGACAAGTGTATTGAGCATTGTGATGACAAATGTCATGGGGCATTGTGATGAGAAGACCATGGATAACTGTGATGACCAGCATCATGGGGCATTGTGATGACAAGTGTTATGGAACATTGTGATCACAAGGGTTTGGAGCATTGTGATGACAGAGGTCATGGAGGATTTTGATTTCATTGTGATGACAATACCATGAAGTATTATGATGATGGGCATGGTGCATTGTGATGACAGGGTTCATGGAGCATTGTGATGAGGAGGGACATGGAGCATGGTCTGACAAGTTTCATGAATTATTGTGATCACAGTGGGCATGGCACATTGTGATGACAAGGTCATGGAGTATTTTGAAGACAGGTGTCAGGGAGCGTTGTGTTTACATATGTCATGTTCCATGGTGATGACAATAGCATGGAGCATTGTGATGACAAGTGTCATGGAGGATTTTTGTGACAAAGGTAAAGGAGCCTTGTGATGACAAGGGCATGGATCATTGTCATGACAAGGGCCATTGATAATTTTAATGTCCAGGTCGTGAAACATTGTGATGACAAGCACATGGAGCTTCCTATGACAGGGGTCATGGTGCATTGCGATGACAAGTGCATGGAGCATTGTGATGACAAGAACATATAACATTGTGATAAGATGTGCCATGGACCAATGTGATGACAAGGACGTGGGGAATTGTGAGGACATGGGACATTGAGCTTTGAAATGACTAGGGCATGGAGCATTGTGATGGCAAATCCATGGAGCATTGTGATGAGAAGACCTTTGGTAATTGTGATGACGAGCATCATGGAGCACTGTAACGACAAGGACCATGAAGCATTTTGATGACAGGTGTCAGGGAGCATTGGGATGACAGGGGTAATGGAGCATTGTGTTGACAAGGTAATGGAGCACTGTGATAACAAGGGCCATTGAGAATTTTGATGACAAGGTCGTGTAGCATTGTGATGACAAAAACTTGGATCTCGCTATGACAGGGGTCATGGAGCATTGCAATGACAAGTGCATGGGGAATTGTGAAGACAAGAGCATGTAACATTGTAATGAGAAGTTTCGTGGAGCATTGTGATGACAAGAACGTGAAGAATTGTGATGACAAGGGACATGGAGCATTGTGATAACCAGGGCATATAGCATTGTGATGACAGGGGTCATGGAGCATTATTATGACGAGGTCCATGGTGCATTCTGACATAAGATATCACTTATGAAGGGAATGTAAACATGGCTACATATGAACTGAATTAGGAAAGAGAACAGAGTCTCAGATTTAGAAAAAAATTCTTATGCTTGCTTAAGGGGAAAGGAGAGGTGGGGAGATGCACAAAACCAGAGTTTGATATTAGCACAGGTACCATTCCATAATCCAAATACAGAAGAGACAGCCCTACTCCTTCCTCAGTGAACGGAAATCAACAAACCTATTCCCCGCAGAGAAATATATCTGATTAGTAAGAATTTAAAAACCTATGTATTGATATGTCTCCATAAGGGAACCAAGTGTGTCTAGAACGACAGTGTGAATCAGCTCAAACCCACTATAAAAATGAATTTCAAAACAAAACAAAAAACAGTGAAATTCTTACCCAATTTCATCAGGGGTTCTGATGAATCCTGGAATGGCCCTATCTACAATGACAGCTGGATGTGGCATAAGGCTGGTCACTTGGAACTGAGAGGATTGGTGACATTGGGTGAGAAAATGCAGACCCTTTAAAACAATAATGCCTGCCACCCATTCCATGGTTCCCAACTCTGCAGGTAGAAGGGAATATCACTACACTTATAACATGTATGGAAACCTAGAGAATGTACACCCACTGATGGTGAAAGGTTTCTAAAACTCGAGTATTTATTTCTCTCATTCTTCTCCAGTTTTACTTTCCAACTGCTTTACTATCAATATCCCAAATTGGAGAGGCAGCACCTATAACCTCCTGGTTCACACAGTTGGCAAATTGTGCAGAGGATATAAGGGAAGAGGGAGAACCAATAAGAGAGTAGATGTAGGCATTTGGACGGGCACATGACACTCTAATTTCCCGTCATAAAGAAGAATTAACCAAACTCTCAGCCTGCCCCTCCCCGGAACCAGTATAGTTCCTGAAGCAAAAATGTGGATTTGCGGTCAGATCACAAAAACGTGAGTTGAAAAATGGAGCTCAGGGGCAGAGCAATTCACTAACTTGCAGAGTTATAAAAAACTACTTACTTCCAAAAATCTGTTGAGGGAAAGCCACGAGGGGACTTGAAAATGAAGCAGAACTGCATGAAACCAATTTCAAGAAGTACATTGGAAACGCCTTTAAAGCACAGGAAAAGCATCACAACTTCGACAATTATGGAATTGTCCATAAAGTGCATATGCGTTTTCACCGGAATATATTCAGGACAAAACGCATACGCCCTTTTTGGCAAACCAAGCAACTGTGCAATGCCAATCTGCACTACAAAGAAGTATCACTTCCCACCAGTCAAAAGGGACATCCGCAAAATGTGTAAAAACCAAAAAGGCAAGACAGGCTCTGGAGAACAGGGAGCATTGTATGCTGATGGGCGGGATGTAAATTACCAACTGCCTCTCTGGAGGAGTGCATTGTGTTCCCTAAAACAAGTAAACAACACAGCTACAGAGCCAAGATCAATTCCTGTCTAGGGAATATACATTGGAAAATTGAAAATCAATAAGACACAGCCACCCCAAAATTTAGGGCTGCACTGCTTACAAGAAGCTCAAATTGGGTACCACTTAAATATCCCAGGAAAGAGAAAAGTGGTTCAAAAAATTGAGGTAGTTACGTATGATGGAATATCCCTCAACCATGAAATCAATGTCATAAGGCCAGTAGCAGCAAAATGAGTGGATTCATGTACGATGATTCTAAGTGAAATAAGTCACAGAGTAAAGAAACTTATCATAAGATATCACTTATTAAGGTCCAGTAAACTTGGCTACACATGAACTGAGTTAGGAAAGAGAACAGAGTCTCACATTTAGAAAACATTCTTAAGCGTGCTTAAGGGGGAAGGAGAGGTGGGTGATGCAAAAAACCAGTGTTTGATATTAGTACAGGTACCGCTCCAAAAACCAAATATGGATTAGACAAGACCTACACCTTCCTCAGTGATATGGACTCAAAATCCCATATTTCCCGCAGAGGAATATATCTGACTAGTAAGAATCTTAAAACCTATGTATTGATATGTCTTCATAAAGGAATCAAGTGTGTCTAGACTGGCATAAACATGGCACGGAGAATCAGCTCAAACACACTGTAAAATGGAAATTCAAAAACAAAACAAAAAAAACAGGGAAATTCTTTACAATTCCTTTAGTTTCTCTGATGAAACCAGTAATGACCCTATTTACAATGACAGCTGGATGTGGCATAAGGCTGGACACTTGGGACTGAGAGGATTCGTGAGATTGGGTGAGCAAATGAAGACCATTTAAAGCAATAATGCGGGGCACACATTCCATGGGTCCCAACTCTCCAGGTTGTAGGGAATATTACTACAGATATAACATGTATGGCAAACCTAGAGAATGGACACACTGTAAATTTTAATGGTTTCTTAAACTCAACTGATAGTCCCTCTCCTGGTGCTCCGATTTGACTTTGCAACTGCTTTACTATCAATCTCCCAACTTGGAGAGACAGCCCCTTTAACCTCTTGGTTCGCACAGGTTTCCAGTTTGGGAGAGGATGAAAGGGAAGAGGTAGAACCAATGAGAGAGTAGCTGTTAGGCATTTGGTCGGGAAAATGTCACTGTAATTTCCCGGAAGGAAGAAGAATTAACCAAAGTCTCAGACATCCGCCAGGAATCAGTATAGGTCCTGAACCAACATTTTTGACTTGTGTTCAGCTCACAAAAAAACGAGTTGAAAAATGCAGCTCCAGGGCGCAGCAATTCACACACTGGCACAGTTATAAAGCACAACTATTGTTCAATAATCTGTTGAGGAAACGCAATGAGGCGGTCTTTAAAACGAGGCAGAATAAAAGGAAACAGATTTCAAGAGGTACATTAGAATCGCCTTGTAAGCACAGGAAGAGGGGCACAACTTTGACAATGATGCAGATGGCCAAAAAGGGCATATGCGTTTTCTCCGGAATATATTCAGGAGAAAACACATACGCCCTTTTTGGCCAAACAAGCAAACGGTCAATACAAATCTGCACAACAAAGAAGTATCACTTCCCACCGGTCAAAAGGGATATCCGCAAAATGTGTAAAAACCAGAAAGGCAAGACAGGCCCTGGAGAACAGGGAGCCTTGTTATGCTGATGGGCATGATATAAATTGCCAACTGCCTCTCTGGAGGAGTGCATTGTGTTCCCTAAAACAAGTAAACACAGAGCTACAGAGCCAAGGGCACTTCCAGTCTAGGGAATATACCTTGGGAAAACTGAAAGTCAATAAGACACAGCCACCACAAAATTTAGGGCTGCACTGCTGACAAGAACCTCAACTTGGATACCCCTTTAATATCCCAGGAAAGACAAGAATGGTTCAAGAAATTGTCGTATTTACGTACGATAGAGTATCCCTCAGGCAAGAAATCAATGTCACAAGGCCAGTAGCAGCAAAATGAGTGGATTCAGGTACGATAATTGGAAGTGATATAAGTCACACAGAAAAAGAAACTTATCATAAGATATCACTTATGAAGGTCCTGTAAACATGGTTACACATGAACTGAGTTAGAAAAGAGAAGAGAGTCTCACATTTAGAAAACACTCTTATGCCTGCTTAAGGCGGAAGGTGAGGTGGGGTGATGCATAAAACCAGAGTTTGATATTAGTACAGGTACCGTTCCAAAAACCAAATACAGAATAGACAAGACCTACACCTTCCCCAGTGAAAGGGACTCAACACCCCATATTCCCGGCAGAGGAATATATCTGACTAGTAAGAATCTGCAATCCTATGTATTGATATGTCTCTGTAAGATAAACAAGTGTGTCTAGACTGGCATAAACATGACAGTGGGAATCAGCTCAAAACCATTGTAAATGGAATTTCAAAAACAAGACAAAAAAACAGGGAAATTCTTTAAAATTACATCAGGGTCTCTGATGAAACCTGGTATGTCCCTATCTACAACGACAGCTGGATGTTGCATAAGGCTGGACACTTGGGACTTAGAGGATTAGTGAGATTGGGTGAGCAAATGCAGACCCTTTAAAGCAATTATGTGCGGCTGCCATTCAATGGGTCCCAACTCTCGTGGTTGAAGGGAATATTACTAAATCTATAACATGTATGGGAAACCAAGGGAATGGTCACACTGTGAATACGAAATATTTCTAAAACTCAACAAATAGTCCCTCTCATCTTGCCCCGGTTTGACTTTCCAACTGGTTTACTATCATCTGCCAACTTGGAGAGACAGCCCCTTTAACCTCCTGGTTCGCACACGTGGCCAATTTGGCAGAGGATGAAAGGGAAGAGGGAGAAGCAATGAGAGAGTAGCTGTTAGGCATTTGGACGGGCACATGACACTCTAATTTCCCGGGACGAAGAATAATTAACCAAAGTCTCGTTCACCCGGTGGGTACAAGTAGAGGTGCTGAACCAAAATTTTCGACTTGCGTTCAGCTCACAAAAAAACGAGTTGAATAATGGAGCTCAGGGGCACAGCAATTCACAAACTGGCAGAGCAGCAAAGGACAAGCATCGTCCAAAAATCTGTTGAGGGAAGGCAATGAGGAGGCCTTCAAAGAGAGGAAGAATAGCAGGAAACAGATTTCAAGAGGTAAGTTGGATTCGCCTGTAAAGCACAGGAAGAAGGGCACAACGTCGACAATGATGCACTTGGCCAATAAGGGCATATGCGTAATCTCCTGAATATATTCAGGAGAAAAGGCATACGCCCTTTTTGGCCAAGCAAGCAAGCGGGCAATGCAAATCTTCACTCCAAAGAAGTATCACTTCCCACCAGTCAAAAGGAACATCTGAAAAATGTGTAAAACCAGAAAGGGAAGACAGGCCCTGGAGAACAGGGAGGCTTGTTATGCTGATTGGAGGGATGTAAATTGCCAACTACCTCTCTGGAAGAGTGCATTGTGTTCCTGAAAACAATTAAACAACAGAGCCACAGAGCAAAGGGAAATTCCAGTCTAGGGAATATACCTTTGGAAAAATGAAAATCAATAAGACAGAGCAACCACAAAATTTAGGGCTGCACTGCTTACAAGAACCTCAACTTGGGTACACCTTAAATATCTCAGGAAAGATAAAAATGGTTCAAGAAATTGTGGTACTTAAGTACGATGGAATTTCCCTCAGCCATGAAATCAATGTAATAAGATCAGTGGCAGCAAAATGATTGGATTGAGGTACGATCATTCTAAGTCAAATAAGTCACAGAGAACAAGAAACTTATCATACGACATCACTTAGGAAGGTCCGGTAAACATGGCTACACAAGAACTGAGTTAGGAAAGAGAACAGAGTCTCACATTTAGAAAAAACTCCTATGCCTGCTTAAGGGGGAAGGAGAGGTGGGGTGATGCATAAAGCCAGAGTTTGATATTAGTACATGTACTGTTCCAAAAACCAAATACGGCTTAGAAAAGACATACACCTTCCAAAGTAAAAGGGACTCAACACCCCATATTCCTGGCAGAGGAATATATCTGACTAGTAAGTATCTTAAAACCTATGTATTGATATGTCTCCATAAGGGAATCAAGTGTGTCTAGACTGGCATAAACATGGCAGTGAGAATCAGCTCAAACCCAGTATAAATTGGAATTTGAAAAACTAAACAAAAAAACAGGTAAATTCTTTACAATTCCTTCAGGGTCTCTGATGAAACCTGGAATGACCCTATCTACAACGAAAGCTGAATGTGGCATAAGGCTGGATTCTTGGGACTGAGAGAATTGTTGAGATTGTGTTTGTAAATGCAGACCCTTTAAAGCAGTAATGCATGGCAACCATTCCATGGATCCCAACTCTCCAGGTTGAAGGGAATATTACTACAGCTATAACATGTACGGGAAACCTAGACAATGGTCACATAGTGAATACGAAAGTTTTCTAAAACTCAACTAACAGTCCCCTCCTGGTATTCCAGTTTGACTTTCCTACTGCTTTACTATCAAACTCTCAACTTGGAAAGAGAGGCTCTTTAATCTCCTGGTTCGCAAATGTTGCCAATATGGCAGAGGATGAAAGGGAAGATGGAGAGCCAATGAGAGAGTTGCTGTTAGGCATTTGGACGGGCACATGTCACTCGAATTGCCCGGCAGGAAGAAGAATTAATCAATGTCTCAGCCACACGCTCAGAAGCAGTATAGGTCCTGAAACAAAATTTTGGGCTTGCGGTCAGCTCACAAAAAACGAGTTGAAAAATGGAGCTCAGGGACACAGCAATTTCCAAACTGGCAGAGTAATAAAGCACATCTCTTGTCAAAAAATCTGTTAAGGGAAGGCAACGAGGCGGACTTGAAAGCGAGTCAGAATAGCAGGAAACATATTTCAAGAGGTACGTTGGAATCACCTTTAAAGCACAGGAAGTGTGACACAACATCAACAACGATGCACTTGGCCAAAAAGGGTGTATGCGTTTTGTCCTGAATATATTCAGGAGAAAACACATATGTCCATTTTGGCCAAGCAAGCAAGCGGGCAATGCAAATGTGCACTAAAACGAAGGATCACTTCCCACCGGTCCAAAGGGTTATCCGCAAAATGTGTAAAATCAGAAAGGCAAGAGAGGCCTTGGAGAACAGGGAGCGTTGTTATGCTGATGGACGGGATGTAAATTGCCAACTGCCTCTCTGGAGGAGTGCATTGTGTGCCCTAAAACAAGTAAACATCAGAGCTACAGAGTCAAGGGAACTTCCAGTCTAGGGAATATACCTTGGGAAAACTGAAAATCAATAAGAAAGAGCCACCCCAAAATTTAGGGCTGCACTGCTTACAAGAACCTCAACATTAGTACTCTTTAAATATCCCAGGAAAGATAAAAATGGTTCAAGAAATGGTGGTACTTACGTATGATGGAATATCCCTCAGCCATGAAATCAATGCCATAAGGCCAGTATCAGCAAAATGAGTGGATTCATGTACGATGATTCTAAGATAAATAAGCCACACAGAAAAAGAAACATCATAAGATATCACTTTTGAAGATCCTGTAAACATGGCTACACATGAACTGAGGTAGGAAAGAGAACAAAGTCTCACATTTAGAAAACACTCTAATGCCTGCTTAAGGGGGAAGTAGAGGTGGGGTGATGCATAAATCAAGAGTGTGATATTAGTACAGGTAACATTCCAAAAACCAAATACGGAATAGACAAGACCATCACCTTCCTCAGTGAAAGGGAGGCAACACAACATATTCCCCGAAGAGGAATATATCTCACTAGTAAGAAACTTAAAAACTATGTATTGATATGTCTCTGTAAGGGAATCAAGTGTGTCTAGACTGGCATAAACATGGCAGTGAGAATCAGCTCAAGCCCACTATAAAAAGGAATTTCAAAAACAAAACAAAAAAACAGGGAAATTATTTACAATTCCTTCAGGGACTGTGATGAAACATCGAATGACCCTATCTACATCAACAGCTTGATGTGGCATAAGGATTGACATTTGGGACTGAGAGGATTGGTGAGATTGGGTGAGCAAATGCAGACCCTTTAAAGCAATAATGCGTGCAACCATTCCATGGGTCCCAACTCCCCAGGTTGATGGGAAAATTACTACAGCTATATCATGTAAGGGAATCCTAGACAATGGACACAGTGTGAATACGAAAGGTTTATAAAACTCAACTAATAGTCCCTCTCGAGGTGCTCCGGTTTGACTTTCCAACTACTTTACTATCAATCTCCCAACTGAGAGAGACAGCCCCTTTAAACTTCTGTTTCTCACAAGTTGCCAATTTGGCAGAAGATGAAAGGGAATAGAGAGAACCAATGAGAGAGTAGCTGTTAGGCATTTGGACGGGCACATGTCACTCTAATTGCCCGGCAGGACGAAGAATTAACGAAAGCCTCAGCCACCCGCCAGGAACTAGTATAGGTCCTGAACCAAAATTTTAGACGTGCGGTCAGCTCATAAAAAACGAGTTAAATAATGGAGCTTAGGGGCACAGCAGTTCACAAACTGGCAGAGTAATAAAGGACAAGTATCGTCCAAAAATCTGTTGAGGGAAGGCAACGAGGCAGACTTGAAAGTATCGCAGAATAGCAGAAAACAGATTTCTAGAGGTATGTGGTTATTGCCTTTAAAGCTCAGGAAGAGGGGCACTACTTCGACAAAGATGAACTTGGCCAAAAAGGGCGTATGTGTTTTCTCCTGAATATATTCAGGAGAAAACACATACGCCCTTTTTGGCCAAACAAGGAAAGTGCAATGCAAATCTGCACTACAAAGAGGAATCACTTCGTACCAGTCAAAATGGACATCTGTAAAATGTCTAAAAAGTAGAAAGGGAAGACAGGCCCTAGAGAACAGGGCGACTTGATATGCTGATGGCTGGGATGTAAATTACCAACTGCCTCTCTGGAGCAGTGCATTGTGTTCCCTAAATCAAGTAAACAACAGAGCTACAGAGCCAAGGGCACTTCCAGTCTACGGAATATACCTAGGGAAAACTGAAAATCAATAAGACTGAGCCACCCAAATATTTAGGGCTGCACTGCTTACAAGAACTTCAACTTGGGTACACCTTAAATATCCCAAGAAAGACACAAATGGTTCAAGAAATTGTAGTACTTACATACGAAGGAATAGCCCTCAGCCATAAAATCAATGTCATAAGTCCAGTAGCAGCAAAATAGGTGGATTCAGGTACGATGATCCTATGTAAAATAAGTCACAGAAAAAAAAAGAAACTTATCATAAAATATCACTTATGAAGGTCCTGTAAACATGGCTACACATGAACTGAGTTAGGAAAGAGAAGAGAGTCTCACATTTAGAAAACACCCTTATGCCTGTTTAAGGGGGAAGGAGAGGTGGGGTGATGCATAAAACCAGAGTTTGAAATTAGTACAGGTACCATTCCAAAAACCAAATGCGGAATAGAAAAGACCTACACCTTCCTCAGTGAAAGGGACTCAAAACCCCATATTTCCCACAGAGGAATATATCTGACTAGTAAGAATCTTAAAACCTATGTATTGATATGTATCCGTAAGGGAATCAAGTGTGTCTAGACTGTCATAAACATGGGAGTGAGAATTAGCCCAAACCCACTATAAAAAGGAATTTCAAAAACAAAACAAAAAAACAGGGAAATTCTTTACAGTTCCTTCAGGATCTCTGATGAAACATGGATTGACACTAACTAACACGACAGCTGGATGTGGCATAATGCTGGACATTTGGAACTGAGAGGATTAGTGAGATTGGGTGAGCAAATGTAGAACCTTTTAGAAATAGTGTGTGGCACCCATTCCAACGGTCCCACCTCTCCAGGTTGAAGGGATTATTACTGCAATTATAACATGTACGGAAAACATAGAGAATGGACACACTGTGAATACGAAAGGTTTCTAAAACTCAACCAGTAGTCCCTCTCCTGGTGCTCCGGTTTGACTTTCCAACTGCTATACTATCAATCTGCCAATTTGGAGAGACAGCCCCTTTAACCTCCTGGTTTGCACAGGTTGCCAAATTGGCAGAGTCTGAAAGGGAAGAGGGAGAAACAATGAGAGAGTAGCTGTTAGGCATTTAGACGGGCATATGACACTCTAATTTCCCAGCAGGAAGAAGAATTAACCAAAGTCTCAGCCAGCCACCGGGAACCAGTATAGGTCCTGAACCAAAATTTTGGACTTGCGGTCAGTGCACAAAAAACGAGTTGAAAAATGGAACTCAAGGGCACAGCAATTCACAAACTGGCAGAGTAATAAAGGACAACTATCATACAAAAATCTGTTGAGGCAAGGGAACGAAGCAGACTTGAAAGCGAGGCAGAATAGCAGGAAACAGATATCAAGAGATATGCTGGAATCGCCTGTAAAGCACAGGAAGAGAGGCACAACATCGATATTGATGCACTTGGCCAAAAAGGGCGTATGCGTTTTCACCTGAATATATTCAGGAGAAAAAGCATAAACCCTTTTTGGCCAAGCAAGCAAGCGGGCAATGCAAATCTGCACTACAAAGAAGTATCACTTCCTACCGGTCAAAAGGGACATCCGCAAAATGTGTAAAAACCAGAAAGGCAAGACAGGCCCTGGAGAACAGGGAGCCTTTTTATGCTGATGGGAAGGATGTAAATGGCCAACTGCCTCTCTGGAGGAGTGCACTGTGTTCCCTAAAACCAGTAAACAACAGTGCTACAGAGACAAGGGCACTTCCAGTCTAGGGAATATACCTTGGGAAAACTGAAAATCAATAAGAAAGAGCCACCCAAATATTTAGGGCTGCACTGCTTACAAGAACCTCAACTTGGGTACACCTTAAATATCCCAGGAAAGACAGAAATGGTTCATGAAATTGTCGTACTTACGTACGATGGAATATCCCTCAGCCATGAAATCAATGTCATAAGGCCTGTAGCAGCAAAATGAGTGGATTCAGATACGATGATTCTAAGTAAAATAAGCCACAGAGAAAAAAGAAACATATCATAAGATATCACTTATGAAGTTCCTGTAAACAGGGCTACAAATGAACGGAGTTAGGAACGAGAAGAGAGCCTCACATTTAGAAAATACTCTTATGCCTGCTTAAGGGGGAAGGAGAGGTGGGGTGATGCATAAAACCAGAGTTTGATATTAGTACAGGTACCTTTCCAAAAACGTAATACGGAATAGACAACACCTATACCTTCCTCAGTGAAAGGGACTCAACACCCCATATTAACAGCAGAGGAATATATCTTCCTAGTTAGCATCTTAAAACCTATGTATTGATATGTCTCCATAAGGGAATCAAGTGTGTCTAGACTGGCATAAACATGGCAGTGAGAATCAGCTCAAACCCAGTATAAGAAGGAATTTCAAAAACTAAACAAAAAAAACAGGGAAATTCATTACAATTCCTTCAGGGTCTCTGATGAAACCACAAATAACCCTATCTACAACAACAGCTGGATGTGGCATAAGGCTGGACACTTGGGACTCAGAGGATTGGTGAGATTGGGTGAGCAAAGGCAGACCCTTTAAAGCAATAATGCATGGCACCCATTCCATGGATCCCAACTCTCCAGGTTAAAGGGAATATTACTACAGCTATAACATGTACGGGAAACCTACAGAATGGACACAGAGTGAATATGAAAGGTTTCTAAAACTCAACTAATAGTCCCTCTCCTCGTGCTCCAGTTTGATTTTCCAACTGCTTTACTATCAATCTCACAACTTGGAAAGACAGCCCCTTTAACCTCCTGGTTCGCACAGGTTGCCAGTTTGGCAGAGGATGAAAGTGAAGATGGAGAACCAATGAGAGAGTAGCTGTTAGGCATTTGGACGGGCACATGTCACTCTAATTGCCCGGCAGGAAGAAGAATTAATCAGTCTCAGCCACCCGCCCCCAAGCAGTATAGGTCCTGAACAAAATTTTGGACTTGCGGTCAGCACACAAAAAACGAGTTGAAAAATGGAGCTCAGGGGCACAGCAATTTCTAAATTGGCAGAGTAATAAAGGACATCTCTCATCCAAAAACCTGTTGAGGGAAAGAAATGAGGCGGCCTTCAAAGTGAGGCAGAATAGCAGGAAACAGATATCAAGACATACATTGGAATCGCCTGTAAAGCACAGGAAGGGGGACACAACTTCGACAATGATGCACTTGGCCAAAAAGGGCGTATGTGTTTTCTCCTGAATATATTCAGGAGAAAACACATACGCCCTTTTTGGCCAAGAAAGGAAGCGGGCAATGCAAATCTGCACTACAAAGAAGTATCACTTCCCACCAGGCAAATGGGACATCCACAAAATGGGTAAAAACCACAAAGGCAAGACAGGCCCTGGAGAACAGGGAGCCTTGTTATGCTGATGGGTGGGATGTAAATTGCCAACTGCCTCTCTGGAGCAGTGCATTGTGTTCCCTAAAACAAGTAAACAACAGAGATACAGAGACAAGGGCACTCCCAGTCTAGGGAATATACCTTGGGAAAACTGAAAATCAATAAGACACAGCCACCCCAAAATTTAGGGCTGCACTGCTTACAAGAACCCCAACTTGGGTACACCTTAAATATCCCAGGTAAGACAAAAATGGTTCATGAAATTGTGGTACTTACATACGATGGAATATCCCTCACCCATGAAATCATTGTCATAAGGCCAGTAGCAGCAACATGAGTGGATTCAGGTACGATGATTCTAAGTGAAATAAGTCACAGAGAAAAAGAAACTTATCATAAGATATCACTTATGAAGGTACTCTAAACATGGCTACACATGAACGGAGTTAGTAAAGAGAAGAGAGCCTCACATTTAGAAAAAACTCTTATGCCTGCTTAAGGGGGAAGGAGAGGTGGGGTGATGCATAAAACCAGAATTTGATATTAGTACATGTACCGTTCATAAAACCAAATACGGAATAGACAAGACCTACACCTTCCTCAGTGAAAGGGACTCAACACCCCATATTTCCCGCAGAGAAAGATATCTGACTACTAAGAATCTTAAAACCTATGTATTGATATGTCTTTGTAAGGGAATCAAGTGTGCTTAGACTGGAATAAACAGGGAAGTGAGAATCAGCTCAAACCCACTATAGAAAGGAATTTCAAAAACAAAACAAAACAACAGGGAAATTCTTTAGAATTTCTTCAGGGTCTCTGATGAAACCTGGAATGACGCTATCTACAACGACAGCTGACTGTGGCATAAGGCTGGACACTTGGGACTGAGAGGATTGGTGAAATTGGGTGAGCAAATGCAGACCCTTTAAAGCAATAACGCCTGGCACCCATTCCATGGATCCCAACACTCAAGGTTGAAGGGAATATTACTACAGTTATAACATGTACGGGAAACCTAGAGAATGGACACACTGTGAATAGGAAAGGTTTCTGAAACTCAACTAATAGTCCCTCTCCGGGTGCTCCAGTTTGACTTTCCAACTGCTTTACTATCAATCTCCCAACTTGGAGAGAAAGTCCCTTTACCCTCCCGGTTCGCACAGGTTGCCAGTTTGGCAGAGGATGAAAGGGAAGAGGGAGAACCAATGAGAGAGTAGCTTTTAAGCATTTGGACGGGGACATGTCACTCTAATTTCCTGGCAGGAAGAAATATTAACCAAAGTCTCTGCCCCCCTCCGGGAACCAGTATATGTCCTGAACCAAAATTTTGGACTTGAGTTCAGCTCACAAAAAAACGAGTTGAAAAATGGAGCTCAGGGGCACAACAATTCACAAACAGGCAGAGTATTATAAAGGACAACTCTCGTCCAAATGTCTGTTGAGGGAAGGAATCAAGGCAGACTTTAAAGTGAGGCAGAAGAGCAGAAAACAGATTTCAAGAGGTACATTGGAGTCACATTTAAAGCACAGGAAGAGGGGCACAACTTCGAGAGAGATTCACTTGTGCAAAAAGGTCGCATGCATTTTCACCTGAATATATTCAGGAGAAAAGGCATATGCCCTTTCTGGCCAAACAAGGAAGTGGGCAATTCAAATCTGCACTACAAAGAAGTACCACTTCCCACCGGTCAAAAGGGACATCTGCAAAATGTGAAAAAACCAGAAATGCAAGACTGGCCCTGTAGAACAGGGAGCCTTGTTATGCTGATGGGCGGAATGTAAATTGCCAACTGCCTCTCTGGAGGAGTGCATTGTGTCCCCTAAAACAAGGAAACAACAGAGCTACAGATACAAGGGCAGTTCCAGTCTAGGGAATATACCTTGGAAAAACTGAAAGTCAATAAGACAGAACCACCCCAAAATTTAGGGCTGCACTGCTTACAAGAACCTCAACTTGGGTACATCTTAAATATCCCAGGAAATATAAAAATGGTTTAAAACATTGTGGTACTTACGTACAATGGAATATCCCTCAGCCATGAAACGAATGTCATAATACCAGTAGCAGCAAAGTGAGTGGATTCAGGTACGATGATTCTAAGTGAAATAAGTCACACAGAAAAAGAAACTTATCATAAGATATCACTTATGAAGGTCCTGCAAACATGGCTACATATGAACTGAGTTAGGAAAGAGAACAGAGTCTCACATTCAGAAAACACTCTTATGCCTGCTTAAGGGGGAAGGAGAGGTGGGGTGATGCATAAAACCAGAGTTTGATATTAGTACAGGTACCGTTCATAAAACCAAATACGGAATAGAGAAAACCTACACCTTCCTCAGTGAAAGGGACTCAACACCCCATATTTCCTGCAGAGGAAGATATCTGACTAGTGAGAATCTTAAAACCTGTGTATTGATATGTCTCCGTAAGGGAATCAAGTGTGCTTAGACTGGCATAAACAGGGAAGTGAGAATCAGCTCAAATCCACTATAGAAAAGAACTTGAAAAACAAAACAAAAAAACAGGGAAATTCTTTACAGTTTCTTCAGGGGCTCTGATGAAACCTGGAATGACGCAATCTACAACGACCGCTGGATATGGCATAAGGCTGGACACTTGGGACTGAGAGGATTGGTGAGATTGGGTGAGCAAAGGCAGACCCTTTAAAGCAATAATGCATGACACCCATTCCATGGATCCCAACACTCCAGGTTGAAGGGAATATTAGTACAGCTATAACATGTACGGGAAACCTAAAGAATGGACACAGGGTGAATATGAAAGCTTTCTAAAACTCAACAAATAGTCCCACCCCTGGTGCTCCAGTTTGACTTTCCAACTGCGTTACTATCAATCTCTCAACTTGGAAAGACAGGCCCTTTAAACTCCTGGTTCGCAAAGGTTGCCAATTTGGTACAGGATGAAAGTGAAGATGGAGAACCAATGAGAGAGTAGCTGTTAGGCATTTGGACGGGCACAAGTAACTCTAATGGCCCGGCAGGAAGAAGAATTAATCAAAGTCTCAGCCACATGCCCGGAAGCAGTATAGGTCCTGAAACAAAATTTAGATTTGCGGTCAGCTCACAAAAAAATGAGTTGAAAAATGGAGCTCAGGGGCATAGCAATTTCCAAACTGGCAGAGTAGTAAAGGACATCTCTCAACCAAAAATCTGTTGACGGAAGGCAACGAGGTGGCTTTCAATGCGAGGCAGAATAGCAGGAAACAGATTTCAAGAGGTACATTGGAATCGCCTGTAAATCACAGGAAGCGCGACACAACTTCGACAGTGATGCACTTGGCCAAAAAGGGCATATGCGTATTCTCCTGCATATATTCAGGAGAAAATGCATAGGCACTTTTTGGCCAAACCAGCAAGCGGGCAATGCAAACCTGCACTACACAAAAGTATCACTTCCCACCGGTCAAAAGGGATATCTGAAAATGTGTAAAAACCAGAAAGGCAAGACAGGCTCTGGAGAACAGGGAGCCTTGTTCTGCTGATGGGTGGGATGTAAATTGCCAACTGCCTCTCTGGAGGAGTGTATTGTGTTCCCTAAAGCAAGTAAACAACAGGGCTACAGAGCCAAGGGCACTTCCAGTATAGGGAATACACCTTGGGAAAACTGAAAATCAATAAGACAGACCCACCCCAAAATTTAGGGCTGCACTGCTTACAAGAACATCAACTTGGGTACACCTAAAATGTACCAGGATAGACAAAAATGGTTCAAGAAATTTTGGTACCTACGTACGATGGAATATCTCTCAGCCATGAAATCAATGTCATAAGGCCAGTAGCAGCAAAATGAGTGGATTCAGGTACGATGATTCTAAGTGAAATAAGTCACAGAGAGAAAGAAACTTATCATATGATATCACTTATGAAGGTCCTGTAAACATGGCTACACATGAACGGAGTTAGGAAAGAGAAGAGAGCCTCACATTTAGAAAACACTCTTATACCTGCTTAAGGGGGAAGGAGAGGTGGGGTGATGCATAAAATCAGAGTTTGATATTAGTACAGGTACCGTGCCAAAAACCAAATACGGAATAGATAAGACCTATACCTTCCTCAGTGAAAGGGACTCAACACCCCATATTCCCGGCAAAAGAATATATCTTCCTAGTAAGAATCTTAAAACCTATGTATTGATATGTCTCCATAAGGGAATCAAGTGTGTCTAGACTGACATAAACATGGCAGTGAAAATCAGCTCAAACCCAGTATATAAATGAATTTCAAAAACTAAACAAAAAAAAGGGAAATACTTTACAAATCCTTCAGGGTCTCTGATAAAACCTGGAATGACCCTAACTACAACGACAGCTGGATGTGGCATAAGGATGGACACTTGGGACTGAGAGGATTGGTGAGATTTGGTGAGCAAATACAGACCCTTTAAAGCAATAATGCATGGCACCCATTCCATGGCTCCGAACTCTGCAGGTTGAAGGGAATATTACTACCGCTATAACATATACGTGAAACCTAGAGAATGGATCCACTGTGAATAAAAAAGGTTTCTAAAACTCAAATAATAGTCCCTTTCCTGGTGCTCTGGTTTGATTTCCAACTGCTTTACTATAAATCTCCCAACTTGGAAAGACAGCCCCTTTAACCTTCTGGTTTGCACAGGCTGCCAATTTGGCAGAGGATGAAAGCGAAGAGGGAGAACGAATGAGAGAGTAGCTGTTAGGCATTTGGACGGTCACATGTCACTCTAATTGCCCGGCAGGAAGAAGACTTAACCAAAGACTCAGCCACCCGCAGGGAACAAGTATAGGTCCTGAACCAAAATTTTGGCCTTGCGGTCAGCTCATAATAAACGATTTGAAAAATGGAGCTCGGGGGCACAGCCATTCACAATCTGGCAGAGAAAGAAAGGACATCTATCGTCCAAAAGCGTGTTGAGGGAAGGCAACGAGGCAGACTTGAAAGGGAGGCAGAATAGCAGAAAACAGATTTCAAGAGGTACATTGGAATTGCCTTTGTAGCACAGGAAGAGGGGCACAACTTCAACAATGATGCACTTGGCCAAAAAGGGCGTTTGCGTTTTCTCCTGAATATATTCAGGAGAAAATGCATACGCCCTTTTTGGCCAAACCAGCAAGCGGGCAATGCAAACCTGCACTACAAAAAAGTTTCACTTCCCACTGGTCAAAAGGGATATCTGAAAATGTGTAAAAACCAGAAAGGCAAGACAGGCCCTGGAGAACAGGGAGCCTTGTTCTGCTGATGGGTGGGTTGTAAATTGCCAACTGCCTCTCTGGAGGAGTATATTGTGTTCCCTAAAGCAAGTAAACAACAGAGCTACAGAGCCAAGAGCACTTCCAGTCTAGGGAATACACCTTGGGAAAACTGAATATCAGTAAGACAGACCCACCCCAAAATTTAGGGCTGCACTGCTTACAAGAACCTCAACTTGGGTACACCTTAAATATCCCAGGATAGACAAAAATGGTTCAAGAAATTCTTGCCCTTCGCCAAAAAGGGAGTATGTGTATTTTCTTGAATATATTCGGGAAAAAATGCATATGCCATTTTGGTCAAGCAAGCCATCAGTCGTTGCAAATCCACACTACATAGAAGTGTCCCTTACTTCCAGTCAAAAGAGCCATCCGCCAAAAGTGAAAAAAACACAAATGCAGAACAGGCCATGGAGAAATGGGAGCCTGGTTAGTCCAATGGACAGGATATAAATTGCCAACAGCCTCTCTGGAGAACTGTATGTGGTTTTCTAAAACAGAGCTACAGAGCATAGCACAATTCCACTCATGGGCGTGTATTATGGGAAAACTAAAAATCCACAACACACAGCCAGCCCAAATTTTAGGGCTGCTCTGTTTACAAGAACCTCGACTTCGGTACACTTTAGATATCCCAGGAAAGGAAAAAAAAATAGATATAGATGTTGTGGTACTTATATACAATGGAATGTCACTCAGACATAAAATCAATGTCATAAGGCCAATAGCAGCATAATGAGTGGCTTTAGGTACGATGATGCTAACTGAAATGAGCCACAAAGAAAAAGAAACTTATTGTAATATATCACTTATAGAGGGAATGTAAACATGGCTACACATGAACTGAATTTCAAAAGAGAACAGAGTTACACATTTAGAAAACACACTTATGCCTCCTTAAGGGGAATGGTGACATGGGGTGATGTGTAAAAGCAGAGTTTGAAATTAGCACAGATCCCATTCCATATACCAAATATGTAATAGACAAGACCTACTCCTTTCTCAATGAACTGGACACAAAACACCCTATTCACTGAAGAGGAATATATCTGACTGGTAATAATCTTGAAACCTATGTATTTATATGTCTCCATAATGTAATCAAGTTTATGTAGATTGGCATAAACACAGATCAATGGAACAGGACAGAAAGCCCAGAGATAAACCTACATACCTATGGCTATCTCATCTATGACAAAGGAGCTAAGGATATACAATGGAGAAAAGACAGTCTCTTCAGTAATTTGTGCTGGGAAACCTGGACCTCTACACATAAAAGAATGAAATTAGAACACTCCATAACACCATACAAAAAAATAAACTCTAAATTAATTAGAGATCTAAATATAAGACAAGACACTATAAAACACTGAGAGGAAACCATAGGCAGAACACTCTATGACATAAATCACAGCAAGATCCTTTTTGACCCACCTCCTAGAGAAATGGAAATAAAAACAGAAATCAACAAATGGGACCTAATGAAACTTAAAAGCTTTTACACAGTACAGGAAAACATAAACAAGATGCAAAAACAACCCTCAGAATGGGAGAAAATATTTTCAAATGAAGCAAATGACAAAGGATTAATCTCCAAACTTTACAAGCACCTCATGAAGCTCAATATCACAAAAACAAACAACCCAATCCAAAAACGGCCAGAAGACCTAAATAGACATTTCTCCAAAGAAGATATACAGATTACCAAGAAACACATGAAAGGATGCTGAACATCACTAATTATTAGAGAAAGGCAAATCAAAACTACCGTGAGGTATCACCTCACAGCAGTCAGAGTGGCAATCATCCAAAAAATCTACAAAACAATAAATGCTGGAGAGGCCTTTATTGGAGAAAAGGGAACACACTTACACTGTGGGTGGGAATGTAAATTGACATGGGCACTAGGGAGAACTGTATGAAGGTTTCTTTAAATAACTAACAATAGAAGTACCATACGACACAACAATCCAACTACTGGGCATTTGCCTTGCGAAAACCATAATTCAAAAAGAGTTATGTACAAAAATGTTCATTGCAGCTCTATTTGCAATAGCCAGGACATGGAAGCATCCTAAGTGTCCATCGACAGATGAATGGATAAAGAAGATCTGGCACATATATACAATGGAATATTACTTAGCCATAATAAGAAGCAAAACTGAGTTATTTGTACTGAGGTGGATGGACTTAGAATCTGTCCTACAGAGTGAAGTCAGTCAGAAAGGGAAAAACAAATACTGTATGTTAACAGAGATATATGGAATCTAATGAAGAAAAAAAAAAGATTTTGAAGAACCTAGTGGCAGGACAGGATTAAGGACACAGACATAGAGAAAGCATCTGAGGACACTGGAAGGGGGATGGGTAAGCTGGGACGAAGTGAGAGAGTGGCATGGACATAAATGCATTACCAAATGTAACACCGATAGCTACTGGGGAGCAGCCACATAGAACAGGGAGATCAGCTCAGTGCTTTGTGACCACATAAAGGGGAGGGATATGGAGTGTGGGAGGGAGATGCAAGATGGAGGGGATCTGGTGATATTTGTATATGTATACATGATTCACTTTGTTATACAGCCGAAATGAACACTCCATTGTAAATCAATTATACTCCAAAAAAACGTGTAAAAGGTAAAAAAAAAAAAAAGAAAGCCCAGGGATAAACCTACACACCTAAGGTCAACTAATCTATGACAAAGGAGGCAAGACTATACAATGGAGATAAGACAGTCTCCACAATCATTGCTGCTGAGAAATATGGACAGCTACATGTAAAAGAATGAAATTACAACACTCCCCAACACCATACATAAAAATATATTCAAAATGGATTAGAGACCCTAATGCAAGACCGGACAGTATAAAACTCTGAGAGGAAAACTTACGAAGGATACTCTGACGTAAATCACAGCAAGATCTTTTTTGATCCACCTCGTATAGTAATGAAATAAAAAAGAAAACTAAACAGATGGGACCTAATGAAACGTAAAAGCTTTTGCAAAGCAAAGGAAACTACAAACAAGATGAAAAGACAACTCTCAGAATGGCAGAAAATATTTGCAAACGAATCAATAGACAAATGTTTAATCTCCAATATATATAAACAGCTCATGCAGCTCAATTTTAATAAAACAAACAACCCAATACAAAAATGGAAGAACATCTAAATAGACATTTCTTCCAAGAAGACATAGAGATGGCCAGTACGCACATGAAAATCAGCTCCACATCACTAATTATTAGAGAAATGGAAATCGAAACTACAATGAGGTATCACGAAACACCTGTTAGAATTTGCATCATCAGAAAATCTACAAACAACAAATGCTGGAGAGGGTGAGGAGAAAAGGAACCTTCTTCCACTATTGTTGGGAATGTAAATCGATACAGTCTCTATGGAGAACAGTATGGAGGTTCCTTAAAAAAACTAAAAATAGAATTACCATATAATCCACCAATACCACTACTGGGCATATACCCAGAGAAAACCATAAATCAAAAAGACACATTCACCACAATGTTCATTGCAGCACTATTTACAATAGCCAGGTAATGAAAGCAACCTAATTCCCCCGGACAGACGAATGGATAAAGATGTGGTACATATATACAATAGAATATTACTCAGCCATACATAGGAATGAAATTGGGTCATTTGTAGAGACCTTGATGGTTCTAGAGACTGTCATACAGAGTGAAGTAAGTCAGAAAGAGAAAAACAAATATTGTATATTAATGCATATATGTGGAACCTAGAAAAATGGTACAGATGAACCGGTTTGCAGGGCAGAGATAGAGACACAGATGTAGAGAACAAACGTATGGACACCAAGGGGGGAACACCATGTGAGTGTGGTGGTGGGATGAATTGGGAGACTGGGATTCACATGTGCACACTTATATGTATAAAATAGATATCCAATAAGAACCTGCTGTATAAAAGAAATAAATTTTAAAAAATTAAATATAAATAAATAACATTTAATAAAATAAAACAGAAAAAAAGATTTTCCCTTCACATACACGTCTGTATATTAATGCATTATTTCCATGTTTATATCTCCAAATTAATATAGAGGAATAAATAAAATCTACCTTGAACCAAAAAGAAAAAAAGAAAAAATAAACAGAACCCACCAGTTATACAGAGGAAAATCGTATCAGGGCCCTTGCTCCAGTGGTAAAAAATTCTTAAGTTGGTCAGAGGTGGGAAATCGTCTCCCATGCAGTCAGCAGCGCACCCCTCCACAAGGAGCATCCTCATTGCAAAGCTGGGGGACTGTGACGAGGCGTCTGTGAGTAAATGTGAGCTGAGCCCGAGTCCTGCTGCAGCTGAACTCTTTCCACCCTTTCCAGGTAAAACACATGAATATGTAGAAGAACTTGCAAGCCTAGAGGATGGGCTGTGGAGCCACACCAGCGACAGCACGCAGGCCGACTTGGTTCCTGCAGGCCAGCCAGGACGGTCCTGGCCCCAGATGCTCTTCTGGAAGCTTTCCATTTCCCTGCCTGAGATACCCCTCCTGCCACGGCCCCCACTGCTTTTTTTAGTTCCTCACCTCTGCCTGGGGAGAAATTCCAGCGGCGGGTATGGGTGACACATCCTCTTCTTTAGCAGGTGGCAGCCTGGCAACTCCTGCAGAAAGTCCAGCAGAGCCCCACTCACACTGGGCCACCCACGAAGCCACGGCCCCTCACTCCCTCCCACCACCCCAGCCCCGACACTGCTGACGGGGCAGAGAATATGGCGTCAGGCACAGCTACAGGGGCTCTTGCTGACTGGAGAGGTTTTTATACTGACCTCAACCGAGGCACACCTTGGGAGGGCTGGCAGGCAGTGTCAGGCTGCCCAAATCAGCCAATCCTCACCCCTCAGGGGCTCACAGTTGCAGAAAATAAATCTTGCTAAACGGGCCAGGCCCAAGGAACAGGTGTGGGCTCTTGAGAGTCAGGCTAGACAAGGGGCTGCAGCTGCGGCTTGTTTTCTTCTCATTTTATCTGGTCCATGAGTGGAAAACAACTTCAAGAAGACCCTATCCTAATGAGAGGAACCCAGGAGTCAGGGAGAGGAGTGATGGTGGGTGGAGACAGAGGCCTGGTGCCCTGGCTGCAGTGGAAGTGTCTGGAAGACCAGGCAGAGAGAGGCTGCACAGAGTGATAGCCAGGATCACAGACCTGTCAGAGCTGCTGTTTGTTAGTTCAAGTCCTGCTCTGAGGTGTTCTGTGTCAGCTGTGAGCGACAGGTGAGCTGGGGGTTCTCTGCAAGGTGGGCTATGTGCACAGTTCCTGTGTGTCCAGCCCTGCTGGGGTACCTGCCCAGGGGAGTTCCGTATCCTGGGAAGGGCCTGACTATGAGAGCCCCATGGGCTGCTGGGTAGCTGCACAGGTGAGCTCCATACCCTGGGAGGGACTTGACCACGAGAGCCCCGTGGGCTGTGGGGTGGGGGGTGCAGCCCAGGTGAGCTCCATATCCTGGGATTGGCCTGACCACGAGAGCCCCATGGGCTGCTGGAGACCTGGTAAAGGATATCAGGACAGTCAGTGAAGCCACCGAGGATATACATCCAGTAGCTCCTATTTCCTACACCCTGCTGGTCATTCTACTATCCACCAGGCCATGGCATTCTGTATTAGATTTCAATAATGCCTTCTTCTGTATTCCATTCATCTCAGAGTCACAAGAATTTTTGGCTTGTGAGTGGCAGGACACAACATGCAACACAAGCAATAATGCTGTTCTGTCCTTCCCCAATGGTTCAAAAATCCCCACACCATCATTGGGGAAATGTCCTCTAAAGACCTAAAAGTTCTACCTCTGTAAAAGGGAACCCTCCTTCAATATGCAGATGACATTCTGATCGCCAGGCCTACTAAAGACGCCTGTGAACTACCTAGCCAATAAAGGATAGAAGGTGTCCAAGAAAAAGCCTCAAATATCCCAGGCTAAGGTGACATGCCTGGGCTTCATTCTCATAGATATTCGAAGAAACGCATCCCAGGATAGGGAAGAAGCCATTGGCAGCCTTACCTCTTCTAAAACTAGAAGACAGCTTAGGGGTTCCTGGGGAGGCCAAGGTTTTCTGCATCTGGATCCCTAAATACAGTCTAATAGCTGGGACTCTACATGAAACACTGACACGAAAAGATGATTATCCTTTTGAATAGAATCCAGAAGCAGCCTTTCAAGAATGGAAAGAGCAGTCAATTCAGACCCTTGCCCAGGAACTCCCTAATTTAGCTAAACCCTTTGACCTTTACATACCTGGTCAAAGGTTAATCACCCTTGGAGCCTTAGTGCAAAAAGTGGGACCACTTGAAATGGAGCAACACAAGAATGCCCTTCAGGTATGATAAACTATGGTCACCAAGGGCTTTGTCGACCGACTCATCAGGCCAGGATACTGGGGTATCTAAAAAGCTGGAAATCAGCAGCCCACAAGGCCAGCTCCCTCCTAAGGGAAAAGGACTCCACGTGGTGATCCTAACCACCATCATACCCTGAAGTTGCAGGGGTTGCTCTGTCGACACACTGACCTCGAGTGAGGAGGCCCTCCAACTCCAACCTCCAGAGAGACAAAAGGGGGCAACGGGCCCCCAAGATGACTCGTGTGACCATCACTTGACCTGGAGTTTCTCTCAGAAAACAACAAGAATGAGCCCCGAAAGTGCAGACTACTGCTTGCACGACTTACTGTGCCCAGAGGGGAGCTAATAAGCTTGGCGGGGTAAACGTATATCACGCTTTCATCATAGAAAACCCTACAGACACCGTGGTGATGGTAGCCAATACACGGGCAGGGCTCTGACAAATGGTGCTGTTTGTCCATTAATTCAGGGACCTAATTAAAGAAAGCAAAGACTACTCGTCATAGGATCTAGGCTGGCAAAAACCGTCGGCCTAAGGTCGCCGAACAAATGTGGGGTGGGGTGACACCTGCAACCGCAGCATCTCTGTGCATCTCTTTCCTGGACCCTTAAGGGTCATTAGAATGTATAACACTTCCAATGCTGCTGCTCAGGCAGACGAGAAGTGAGGCAGGAGTCCTTGGGACAATCAACCTCACCTGGAGGCTGGTGGGGAGACGTTTTGCCCCTCCCCCCATGTATCAGTGCTCCCACCACAGCATGAAGCAGTTACAAAAGAGGGGTCTGCACCCTCAAAACCCCAAGAATGAGGAACGGAACAAGAAGCAGAGGAGGTGTTCGTCTCTGGCAACGTTCATTTAAAATACCTGGGAGATACAAAGAGAATCTGGGCAATTAAATAAAGTCTAACCTGTTTTTCCTTTGTGCTTTGTCTAATTTCACGTGCTCCTAGGGTTCCGCCTGCTGAAGTCCCACACCCGGCACTTCAGACCCGATTTCCTAGTGCAGAATGGCTGGGTCGACACCTCAGCTAGCGGGGTCCCATGCAGACTCTGCGGCATAGAGCCTGAGCTGCAGGCAACCCAACCCTTGAGAGCTCCATCCCATCCCTCCCACTGACGCTGCCGGGATCCCTACACAGCAGCCCAGCCCACAGCCCGTGGGGGAGTGCACGCTCTTACCTCTCCATTCTGTTTTCATAATAATGTTTCCTTTGCTTCTGAACCAAACTCAGTCTTGATCTGTTGGCTCCAATGACACTGGGCACGGGGACTCCTGTTGGGGTCCACTCTGGAGGATCAGTAAGAGAAATTGAGAACATTGTAACTTCAATGAACAGATGTGTGAGCCAAACTGTAGTTAACAGAGCAGTGTATAATGCTCAGGTAAACTAAGATGTTTCTAAGACTTACCTTTGATATTTTCATCACTTTACTATAAGCAACTTCAGTGAAGATGTCTCTCTTATTTGTCAGGTCAACATTAGAGAAATGAAGTGATTTATTTCCATGGATGTACATCGAATACTCTTGGCTGAAGATTCAATCTTGTTTTGAATGCTTTTCCTTTGAAAAGGATACCTCTCTTTCAGCTCCCCCATTTCTGAGAAGTATAAAATCTTATAATTTATTATTACCAAAGGGGAAAGGTAGGAGAAGGGATAAATTAACAGTTTGGGATTAACACATACACACTGCTATGTATAAAATAGATCATCAACAAGGAACTACTGTATAGCACAGGGAACTACACTGAATATTTTGCAATAACCTATAAGGGGAAATAATCTGATAAAGAATAGATATTTTATTGACATCATCTATCAATGACAGATAAAATGTAACCTAAGCAAGGCTGATGGTGAGCGCTTCTGACCCTGAAGATTTCAATCATCTAAAGTTTGGGCTCTGCCTATTTCCCAAGGCCCTTAATGGACTTACGTGTAGCCGTAGCTTAAAAATTCCCCTGTTTGGGGTTCGGGGAGGCACTGATTTGGAAAAACCCCTGGTGTTCTCCTTACATGCACGGGACCCTTCCTACAGCTAAAACATGCCTGTCACACCTAGAGGACGGTACACCGTTTGATCAGAAAGAGTTTGGAAAAGGCATCTCATCTCCTCATTGACTGGTGCTCGGGTTCACCCCTCCAGCATCTTTCCTAACAATCTCCTCACTTGGGGATATCAGCACCGTCAACATCCTGTTGCACACAGTTTGGAATTTGTCCAGGGGATGAAGCGGAAGGATGAGAAAAATTTAGAGACAAGTCTTAGGTGATCGGACAGGCACATGCCACTCTAATTTCCAATCCGGAAGACAAATTCATCAACGGCTAGAATTGCCCACGGAAACAGAATAGGGCTAGAGGAAATCCTGCTGTTTTGTGTCCAGTTTCCAAAAACACAAGTTGAAAAATGGAACTCAGGGGCACTAAAATTCATGAAACTGCAGAGTTGAAAATATCTATCGTCGAAAAATGTCTTGAGGTAAGTCACAGAAAAGGACTTGTAAGCAAGGGAGAGTGGCAGGAAACAAATTTGAAGAGGTAGAAAGGACTCCACATTAAAGCACAAGAAAAGGGGCTGAACATCACCAATGATGCAGTTGGCCCAAAAGGGCGTATGCATTTTTTCTGAATATAGTCAACTAAAGGCCATACACACTTTTTATCCAACCAAACAGGTGGGCACTGGAAATCAATACTACAAAATGTATCACTTCACATCAGTCAGAAGGGCCATCCACCTAAAGTGTAAACACCAGAAATGCAGGACAGGGTGAGGAGAAAAGGGAGCCCTGTGAGGCTGATAGTGGAAATGTAATTTGCCAACGGCCACTCTGGAGAAGTGTATTGTGTTTGCTAAAACATCTAAAAAATGAGCTACAGAGCATAGGGCACTTGCACTCATGGGCGTATACCTTGGGAAAAACAAAAATCGACAGAAAACAGGCACCCCAACGTTTACCACCTCTCTGTTAAAAAGAGCATCCACTTGGATAGAACCTAAATGTCCCTGGAAGGATAAAATGGATAAAAGAGATGGGGTACTTATGTAGAGTGGAATATTACTCATCCAGAAATCAATGAAATAAGGCCAGTTGAAACAACTCTGGAGGAGTTACATACGATCATTCTAAGTGACATATGTCAGAAAGAAAAAGACACATATCATAAGATGTCACTTAAAGGTGGAATCAAAAATGGCTACACATGAAATAAACTACAAAACAGAAACATAGTCAAATATGTAGAAAATAGACATAAGGCTGCTACATGGGAAAGGTGGGGAATGGTGAGGTATTATCCAGGAGGTTGAAATTAGCAAAGATACCATTCCAAGTATCAAATTGAATAACTGACAAGGCCTCCACGGTACCTCAAAGAACTGAACTCAGCGCACTCAAGTCAATGGAAAATAATACATATGACTCGTAAGCATCTGAAAAAGAATTTTTTGTTGTCTCACAGTACATGAATCAAGTGGATGTACAGCAGCAAAAAACAGAGCTTAGAAAATCAGTTGTAACCAATATAAAAATAAATTTTAAAATATTTATAAAGACAGTGAGACAGACAAAAATTCTTACAACTTTTGTTGAAGGGCTACGATGTAACATGGATTGAACACATGTAGACCCACAGCAGGATGATATATAAGGCTGGAAATTATGCACGCTGAGAGATGTTACAGAGGCTGGGTGAGGAAATGCAGACCTTTTAAAGTAATACTGCCTGGTAGCCATTCCATGGGTCCCAAATCGGCAGGTTCAAGGGAATCTTCTGACAGCGAAAACATGCCTGGGAAACCGAGATGTATGTACACCGTGTGCTCAGGAAAGGTGTCTAAAATGCACCTCATTTTTGATCTCCTGGTGCTGGGCTTCGCCATTCCAGCCACATTACTAACAATCTCCCCACTTAGAGAATCAGCACCTTTAACCTGTTTCACACAGTTTGCCATTTGTGCAGAGGATAAATGGGAAGAGGGGGAACTAATGAGAGATTAGCTGTAGGAGTTTTGACAGGCACATGTCACTCTAATTTCCCATTAGGAAGAAGAATTAACCAAAGGTTCAGCCTGCCTCCTCAGAACCAGAATAGGGCCAGAAGCAATCCAATGGTTTGGCGGCCAGTTCACAAAAAAAGCGAGATGCAAAATGGAGCTCAGGAGCAGGCAATTCAAAGACCTTCAAAGATATAAATGATAACCAACGTCCAAAAATATATTCAGGTAAGGCAACGAAGAGGATCTGAATGAGAGGCAGAATTGCAGGAAACAGATTTCAAAAGGTAGATTGTACTCACATTTAAAGCATATGTAAAGAAGCAGAAATTCTAAAATGATGCAGTTGGGCAAAAGGTTTTATGTGTTTTTTTCGTGAATATCTTCAGGAAAATAAAACACATACAGAGTTTTTGGCCAACCAAGCAAGCGGGAAATGCAAATCCACACAACAAAGAAGTCTCAATTTCCACTGCTCAGAAAGGCCATCCAAAAAATGTGTACAAACCAGAAACGCAGGAGAGGCCATGGAGAACAGGGAGCTTAGTCACGCTGATGCGTTGGGTATAAATATCCAAGAGCCACTCTGAAGAAGTTTATGCTGTTTCATAAAACATCTAAAATACAAAGCCCCCGAGCAAAGCGGATTTCAACTCATGGGCATATAACTTGGGAAGACTAAATATCAACAAGACACAGGCACCCCAAAGTTTAGGGCTGCTCTGCATACAAGAACCTCAACTTTGGTACACCTAAAATATCCCAGGAAAAAGAGAAATGCATAAAGAACTTGTGGTAATTTTGTACAACGGAATATCACTCAGACGTGAAATCAATGTCATAAGGCCAGTAGCAGCATAATGAGTGGATTTAGGTATGATGATTCTAAGTGAAATTAGTCACACAGAAAAAACAATCTTATCATAAGATATCACTTACAGAGGGAATGTCAACATCACAACACATGAACTGAATTAAGAAAGAGAACAGAGTCTCACATTTAGAAAACATTCTTATGCCTGCTTACGGGGAAAGGAGAGGTGGGGTGATGCATAAAACCAGAGTTTGATATTCGCACAGGTACCATTCCATAAACCAAATACAGAATAGACAAGACCTACACCTTCCTCAGTGAACGGGACTCAACACCCCTATTCCCCACAGAGGAATATATCTGACTAGTAAGAATCTTAAAACCTATGTATTGATATGTCTCCGTAAGGGAATCAACTGTGTCTAGACCGGCATAAACACGTCAGTGAAAATCAGCTCAACCCCATTATAAAAATGAATTTCAAAAAAAAAAAAAAACAGCGAAATTCTTACACAGTTCCTTCAGGGGTTCTGATGAAACCTGGAATGACCCTATCTGCAAAGGAAGCTGGATGAGACATAAGGCTGGACACTTGGGACTGAGAGGACTGGTGAGATTGGGAGAGAAAATGCAGACCCTTTAAAGCAGTAATGCATGCCACAATACCATGGGTCACAAATCTCCAAGTAGAAGGGAATCTCACTACAGTTATAACAAGTATGGGAAACCTAGAGAATGAACACCCTTTGATGGCAAAAGGTTTCTAAAATTCTCCTAAGTTTTCCTCTCCTTGTGCTCCAGTTTGGCATTCCAACTACCTTATTATCAATCTCCCAACTTAGGAGAGTCAGCTCCTATAACCTCCTGGTTCGCACAGTTTGCTATTTGTGCAGAGGATGAAAGGGAAGAGGGAGAACCAATCAGAGAGTAGATGTAGGCATTTGGACGGGCACATGTCACTCTAAATTCCCATCAAGAAGATGAATTAACCAAAGCCTCAGCCACCCGCAGGGAACAGTATAGCCACCCCTGGAACCAGTATAGGTCCTGAAGCAAAATTGTGGATTTGCGGTCAGCTCCCAAAAATGGGATTTGAAAATTGGAGCTCAGGGGCACAGCAATTCACAAACCTGCAAAGTTATAAAGGACTACTCTCTTCCAAAAATCTGCTGAGGGAAGGCAACAAAGCGGACTTGAAAATGAGGCAGAATTGCACAAAACAGATTTCAAGAGGTAAATTGGAATCGCCTTTAAAACAAAGGAAAAGCATCACAACTTCGACAATGATGCACGTGGCCAAAAATGGCGTATGCCTTTTCTCCTAAATGTATTCAGGAGAAGATGCATACGCCCTTTTTGGCCATTCAAGCAAGCGTGCAATGCAAATCCACACTACAATGAATTGTCACTTCCCACCGGTCAAAAGGGACATCCGAAAATCTGTAAAAAACAGAAAGGCAAGAGAGAGATGACAAGGGCATGAAGCAATGTGATCCCAAGGGTCATTGAGGATTGTGATGACAAGCACATGGAGCATTGTGATGACAAGATTATGTAACATATTGCTGACAAAGGCATGGAGTATTGTGATGACAAGGTTCATGGAGCACTGTGATGACAAGTGTCACAGAGCATTTTGATTACAGGGATCATGGAGAATTGGGATGACAAGGGCATGGAGCATTTTGATAAAAAAGGTCCCGGATCATTGTGTTGTCAGGGTTCATGGAGCGTTGTGATGACAGTGGTCATGGAGCATTGTGATGGCAGTGTTCATGGAGCCGTGTGATGACAAGGCTGTGGATCATTGTGATGGCAGGTGTCAGGGAGCATTGTTACGACAGGGGTAATGGAGCATTGTGATGACAAGGGCATGGAGCATTGGTCTGAAATATTTCATGGATTATTGTGATGAGAGGGGGCAAGGAGCATTTTGATGACAAGGGCACGAAACACTGTGATACATGGGTCATGGAGGACTGTAATGACAAGCGCATGGAGCATTGTGAGAAGAATGGCATCGAGCATTGTGATGAAAAGCATCATGGAGCCTGTGATGACAAGGGCATGGAACAATGTGATGAGAGGGTTCATGGAGCATTGTGATGACAATGGCATGCAGCATTGTGATGCCAAGGGTCATGGAGCTTTGTGATGACAAAGGTCAGGGAGAATTTTGATTACAAGTGTGTGCTGCATTCTGTTGTGGAGGGCAGGGAGCATTGTGATGACAGGGTCATGGAGCAATTTGATGAATAGTGTCATGGAACATTTTGATGACATGGGTTATGGAACATTGTGATGTCAGGGGTCATGGAACATTTTCATGACAGGGTTTATGGACCATTGTGATGACAGAGGAGTGGGTGTATTGTGATGACTAGTGAGGGAACATTTTGATATCAGTGGTGAGAGAGCATTTTGATAAGAAGTGCATGGAACATTGTGATGACAAGGTTTATGGAGCATTGTGATGACAAGATTGTGGGGCACTGTGATGACAAGCGCATGGTACACTGTGATGACAAGGGTCAAGGAGCATTTAGTTGACAAAGGGACGGAGCATTGTAATGACAAGTGTCAGAGAACATTGTGATGAAAAGTTCATGAAGCACTGTGGTGACAATGTTCCCAGAGACTTGTGATGATGAGGGCATGGACCATTGTGATGACACAGGTCATGAAGCCTTGTGACGACTGGAGTCACGGAGAATTGTGATGACTGGGGTCATGGAGCATTGTGATGACAAGGGCATAGATCACTGTGATGACAACGGACACTGAGAATTTTGATGAAAAGTTCGTGAAGCATTGTGCTGACAAAGGCATGGAGCTTTCTATGACAGGGGTCATGGGGCATTGTGATGAAAGGTTTCATGGATCATTGAGATGAAAAGGGGCATGGAGCATTGTGATTACAGGGGTCTTGGAGCATTGTGATGAGAAGTGTCATGGAGCCTTGTGATGACAAGGCCATGGAACATCGTGATGGCAGGGGTCATGGAGCATTGTTATGACAGGGGTAGTGGAGCATTGTGATGGCAAGGGCATGGAGTATTGTGATGAGAAGGCCATGGAGCATCCTGATGACATGTGTCATGGAGCTTTGTGATGACAAAGGCATGAAACAATGTGATGAGAGCGTTCATGGAGCATTGTGATGACAATGACATGGAGCATTGTGATGCCAAGGATCAGGGATCTTTGTGATGACAAAGGTCATGGAGCATTTTGATGACAAGGGAGTTGTGCATTTTGATGAGAAGTTCATGGAGCATTGTGATGACAAGGTTTATGGAGCATTGTGATGACAAGATTTTGGAGCACTGTGATGACAAGCGCATGGTGAATTATGATGACCTGTGTCATGGAGCATTGTACTGACAAGCGCATGGAGCATTGTGATGACAAGGGTCAGGGAGAATTGTGCTGTGAAAGGCATAGAGCATTGTGATGACAAGGGTAAAAGAGCATTGTGATGAAAAGTTCATGGAGCATTGTAATTAAAAATGTCGCAGAGACTGTTGATGACGAGGACATGGACCACTGTGATGACAAAGGTCATGAAGCACTGTGATGACGGGAGTCACGGAGCATTGTGATGACAGGGGTCATGGAGCATTGTGATAACAAAGGCATGGAGCATTGTGATGACAAGGGCATGGAGCATTGGTCTAATAACTTTCATGGATTATTGTGATGACAGTTGCAATGGTGCATTGTTCTGACAAGGGCATGGAGCATTGTGATGACCAGGTCATGCAGTATTGTGAAGACAGGTGTCAGGGAGCATTGTGATGACATATGTAATGGTCCATTGTGATGACAATGGCATGGAGCATTGTGATGCCAAGTGTCATGGAGGATTCTGATGACAAAGGTAATGGAGATTTGTGATGACAAGGGCATGGAGCATTGTGATTACAGGGGTCTTGGAGCATGGTGATGAAAAGGACATGGATCATTGTGATGAAAAAGGCATGGAGCCTTGTCATGACAGGGTTCAAGGAGCATACTGACGACAAGTGTCAGGGAGCATTGTGATGACAAGTGTATTGAGCATTGTGATGACAAAGGACATGGAGCATTGTGATGAGAAGACCAAGGATAATTGTGATGAGCGTATAGGGTGTTGTGATGATAAGTGTTATGGAACATTGTGATCACAAGGGTTTGGAGCATTATGATGACAGAGGTCATAGAGAATTTTGATTTCATTGTGATGACAATATCCTGAAGCATTATGATGATGGGCATGGTGCATTGTGATGACATGATTCATGGAGAATTGAGATGAAAATGCGCATGCAGCATTGTGATTACAGGGGTCTTGGAGCATTGTGATGACAAGGGCATGGAGCATTGTGATGAGAAGGCCATGGAACATTCTGATGACACGCGTCATGGAGCTTTGTGATGACGAGGGCATGGAGCATTTTGATTACAGGGGACTTGGAGCATTGTGATGACAAGGTTCATGGAGCCTTGTGATGATAAGTCCGTGGAACAGTGTGATGGCATGGGTTATGGAGCATTGTTATGAGAACGACATTGAGCATTGGTCTGAAATGTTTCATGAATTATTGTGATGAGAGTGGGCATGGACCATTGTGATGACAAGGACACGGAACACTGTGTTACATGGGTCATGCAGGATTGTAATGACAAGGGCATGGAGCATTGTGATGAGAAGGGCATCGAGCATTGTGATGACAAGTGTCATAGAGCTTTGTGATGACAAGGACATGGAGCAATGTGATGAGAGGGTTCATGGAGCATTGTGATGACAATGACATGGAGCATTGTGATGCCAAGGGTCATGGAGTTTTGTGATGACAAAGGTCATGGAGCATTTTGATGACAAGGGTGTGGTGCATTGTGATGAGAAGGGCAAGGAGCATTTTGATGACAGGGTCATGCAGCAATTTGATGAAAAGTATAATGTAACATTTTGATGACAGGTGTTATAGAACATTGTGATGTCAGGGGTCATGTAGCTTTGGGATGAAAAGTGTCATGGAGCATTTTGATGACAGGGGTTATGGAATATTGTGATGTCAGGGGTCATGGAACATTGTGATGATAAGGGCATGGAGCATTGTGATGACAGGGACATGGAGCATTTGTCTGACAAGTTTCATAGATTACTGTGATGACAGTGGACATGGTGCATTGTGATGACAAGGGTCATGGAGCATTGTGATGAGAAGGTCATGGAGTTTTGTGAAGACAGGTGTCAAGGAGCATTGTGATGACATATGTCATGGTCCATTGCGATGACAATGGTAGGGAGCATTGTGATGCCAAATATAATGGAGTATTGTGATGACAAATATAATGGAGCACTGTGATGACTAGGGCTTGGAGCATTATGATGACAAGGGCCATTGAGAAATTTCATGACAACGTCGTGAAGCATTGTGATGACAAGGTCCTGGAGCATTGTGATGAGAAAACCATGGAGCCTTGTGATGACAAATCTCATGGAGCATTCTGATGAAAAGGGGCATGGAGCATTGTGATTACAGGGGTCTTGGAACATTGTGATGACAAGGGCATGGAGCATTGTGAGGAGAAGGCCAATGAGCATTCTAATGACATGTGTCATTGAGCTTTGTGATGACTAGTGCATGGAGCATTGTGATTACAGCGGTCTTGGAGCATTGTAATGAAAAGGGCATGGATCATTGTGATTCAAAAGGCATGGAGGCTAGTCATGACAGGGTTCAAGTAGCATTCTGACGACAAGTGTCATGGAGCATTGTGATGACAACTGTATTGAGAGTTGTGATGACAATGGTCATGGAGCATTGTGATGAAAATGGCATGCAGTATTGTGATGACAGGCATCATGGAGCGTTGTGATGACAAGATTGTGAAACACTGTGATGACAAGCGCATGGTGCATTGTGATGACATGGGTAAAGGAGGATTGTGCTGACAAGCGCATGGAGCATTGTAATGACAAGTGTCATGTAGGATTCTGATGACAAAGGTAATGGAGCATTGTGATGACAATGGCTTGGAGCATTGTGATGACTAGAGTCATGGAGCATTGTGCTGACAAGTGCATGGAGAACTGTGATGACAAGGGTCATGGAGCATTCTGATGACAAGCTTGTGGAGTATTTTGATGACAATAGCATGGAGCATTGTGAAGAAAACGGCATGGGACATTGTGATGAAAAAGGCATGGAGCCATTTCGTGACAGTGTTCAAGGAGCATTCTGACGACAAGTGTCAGGGAATATTGTGATGAGAAGTGTATTGAGAATTGTGATGACAAAGGTCATGGAGCATTGGGATGAAAAGGGCATGGAGTATTGTGATGAAAGGCATCATGGAGCGTTGTGATGACAAGTGTTATGGAGCATTGTGAACCCAAGTGTTTGGAGCATTGTGATGACAGAGGTCATGGATCATTTTGATTTCAAAGAGCATGGAGCATTGTGATGACAAGGACATGAAGCAATGTGATCCCAAGGTTCATGCAGGATTGTGATGACAATGCTAATGCAGTATTGTGATGACAAGCGCATAGAGCATTGTAATGACAAGGTCATGTAGCATTTTGCTGACAAAGGCACGGAGCATTGTGATGACAGGTGTCATGGAGCACTGTGATGACAAGTGTCACGGAGCATTGTGAATACATGGGACATAGAGCATTGGGATGACAAGGGCATGGAGCATTGTGATGAGAAGGGTCATGGAGCATTGGTTTGAAAATGTACATGGAGTATTGTGATGACAGGGGTCATGGAGCATTGTGATGACAAGGGTCATGGAGCCTTGTGATGATAAGGCCGTGGAACACTGTGAATGCAGGGGTCATGGAGCATTGTTATGACAGAGGTAATTGAGCATTGTGATGAGAAGTGCATTGAGCATTGATCTGAAATGTTTCATGGATTATTGTGATGAGAGTGGGCATGGAGCATTGTGATGACAAGGGCACGAAACACTGTGATACATGGGTCATGGAGGATTTTATTGAGAAGGGCATGGAGCATTGTGAGGAGAAGAGCATCGAGCATTGTGTTGACAAGTGTCATGGAGCTTTGTGATGAAAAGGGCATGGAGCAATGTGATGAGACGGTTCATGGAGCATTGTGATGACAATGGCATGGAGCATTGTGATGCCAAGTGTCATGGAGCTTTGTGATGACAAAGGTCATGGAGCATTTTGATGACAAGGGCATGGTGCCTTGTGATGAGTAGTGCCGGGAGCATTTTGATGACAGGGTCATGCAGCAATTTGACGAAAATGGTAATGGAATATTTTGATAACAGGGGTTATAGAAAATTGTGATGTCAGGGGTCATGGAGCTTTGGGATGAAAAGGTTCATGGAACATTTTGGTGACAGGGGTTATGGAACATTGTGATGTCAGGGGTCATGGAACACTGTGATGATAAGGGGATGTAGCACTGTGATGACAGGGGTCATGGAACATTGTGATTTCAGGGGTGAGGGAGTATTGTGATGACTAGTGATGGAACATTGTGATATCTTTTGTGAGAGAGCATTTTGATGAGAAGTGCATGGAGCATTGTGATTACAAGGTTTATGGAGCATAGCGATTACAAGGTTGTGGATCATTGTGATGAAAAGCGCGTGGCACATTGTGCTGACAAAGGTCATGGAGCATTGTTCTGACAAAGGCATGGAGCATTGTGATGACAAGGGTCACGGAGCATTGTGATGAAAAGTTCATGGAGCATTGTGGTTAAAAATGTCACAGAGACTTGTGATGAAGCGGGCATGGACCATTGTGATGACAAACGTTATGAAGCATTGTGATAACTGGAGTCACGGAGCATTGTGATGACAGGGGTCATGGAGCATTGTGATGACAAGGGCATGGAGCATTGTGATGACAGTGGCATGGAGCATTGGTCTGACAAGTTTCATACATTATTGTGATGACAATGGACATGGTGCATTGTGATGCCAAGGGCATGGATCATTGTGATGAGAAGGTCATGGAATATTGTGAAGACAGTTGTCAGGGAGCATTGTGATGACATATGTCATGGTCCACTGCGATGACAATGGCAGGGAGCATTGTCATGCCAAATGTAATGGAGGATTGTGATGACAAATATAATGGAGCACTGTGATGACTAGGGTTTGGAGCATTATGATGACAAGGGCCATTGAGAATTTTCATGAGAAGGTCGTGCAGCACTGTGATGACAAGGTCCTGGAGCATTGAGATAAGAAAATCATGGAGCCTTGTGATGACAAACCTCATGGAGCATACTGATGAAAAGGGTCATGGTCCATTGTGATTACAGGGGTCTTGGAAGATTGTAATGACAAGGGCATGGAGCACTGTGAGGAGAAGGCCATGGAGCATTCTAATGACATGCATCATTGAGTTTGTGATGACAAGGGCATGGAGCATTGTGATTACAGGTGTCTTGGAGCATTGTGATGAAAAGGGCATGGATCATTGTGATGAAAAAGGCATGGAGCCTTGTCATGACAGGGTTCAAGGAGCATACAGACAACAAGTATCAGGGAGCATTTTGATGACAAGTGTATTGAGCATTGTGATAACAAAGGTCATGGAGCATTGTGATGAGAAGACAATGGATAATTGTAATGACAAGCGTCATGAGGCATTGTGATGACAAGGGTTATGGAATATTGTGATCACAAGGGTTTGGAGCATTGTTATGACAGAGGTCATGGAGCATTTTGATTTCATTGTGATGACAATAGCAGGAAGCATTATGATGATGGGCATGGTGCATTGTGATGACAGGGTTCATGGATCATTGAGATGAAAAGGGGCATGGAGCATTGTGATTACAGGGGTCTTGGAGCATTGTGATTAGAATGGTCATGGAGCCTTGTGATGAAAAGGCCATGGAACATCGTGAAGTCAGGGGTCATGGAGCATTTTTATGACAGGTGTAATGGAGCATTGTGCTGGCAAGGGAATGGAGCATTGTGATGAGAAGGCCATGGAGCATTCTGATGACATGTGTCATGGATCTCTGTTATGACAAGGGCATGGAGCAATGTGATGAGAGCGTTCATGGAGCATTGTGATGCCAATGGTCATGGATCTTTGTGATGACAAAGATCAAGGAGCATTTTGATGACAAGTGCGTTGTGCATTGTGATGAGAAGGGCAGAGAGCATTGTGATGACAGGGTCATGGAGCAATTTGATGAAAAGGGTCATGGAACATTTTGATGACAGGGGTTTTAGAACATTGTGATGTCAGGTGTCATGGAGCATTTTGATGAATAGTGCATGTAGCATTGTGATGACAGAACTCATGGAATATTATGATGACAGGGGTGAGGGAGTATTGTGACGAATAGTGATGTAACATTGTGATATCAGTGGTGAGAGAGCATTTTGATGAGAAGTGCATGGAGCATTGTGATGACAAGGTTTATGGAGCACTGTGATGACAAGCGGATCGTGCATTGTGGTGATATGTGTCACGGAGCATTGTGCTGACAAGCGCATGGAGCATTGTGATGACAAGGGTCATGGAGCATTGTGCTGAGAAAGTCATAGAGCATTGTGATGACAAGGGTCAAAGAGCATTTTGATGAAAACTTCATGGAGCATTTTGGTTAAAAAGGTCACAGAGACTTGATGATGAGGGCATGGACCATTTTGATGACAAAGGTCATGAAGCATTGTGATGATTGGAGTCACGGAGCATTGTGATGACCGGGGTCATGGAACATTGTGATAACAAGGGCATGAAGCATTTTGATGACAAGGGCATGGAGCATTGATCTAATAAGTTTCATGGATTATTGTGATGACAGTTGCAATGGCGCATTGTGATGACAAGGGCATGCAGTATTGTGAAGACAGGTGTCAGGGAGCATTGTGATGACATATGTAATGGCCCGTTGTGATGACAATGGCATGGAGCATTGTGATGCCAAGTGTCATGGAGGATTCTGATGACAAAGGTAATGGAGCACTGTGATGACAATGGCTTGGAGCATTGTGATGAAAAAGGCATGGAGCCTTTTCGTGACAGGGTTCAAGGAGCATTCTGACGACAATTGTCAGGGAGCATTGTGATTACAAGTGTATTGAGAATTGTGATGACATAGGTCATGGAGCATTGGGATGAAAAGGGCATGGAGTATTGTGATGACAGGCATCATGGAGCGTTGTGATGACAAGTGTTATGGAACATTGTGATCACAAGGGTTTGGAGCATTGTGATGACAGAGGTCATGGATCATTTTGATTTCAAGGAGCATGGAGCATTGTTATGACAAGGGCATGAAGCAATGTGATCACAAGGTTCATGCAGGATTGTGATGACAATGGTAATGGAGTATTGTGATGACAAGCGGATAGAACATTGTAATGACAAGGTCATGTAGCATTTTGCTGACAAAGGCATGGAGCATTGTGATGACAGGTGTCATGGAGCACTAAGATGACAAGCGTCACAGAACATTGTGAATACAGGGGTCATGGAGCATTGTGATGACAAGGGTCATGGAGCATTGGGCTGAAAATATTCATGGAGTATTGTGATGACAGGGGTCATGGAGCATTGTGATGACAGAGGTCATGGAGAATTTTGATTTCATTGAGCTGACAAATAGCCGAAAGCATTATGATGATGGGCATGATGCATTGTGATGACAGTGTTCATGGAGCATTGAGAAGAAAAGGGGCATGGAGCCTTGTGATTACAGGGGTCTTGGAGCATTGTGATGACAAGGGCATGGAGCATTGTGATTACAGGGGTCTTGGAGCATTGTTATGACAATTGTCATGGAGCCTTGTGATGACAAGGCCGTGGAACATTGTGATGACAGTGGTCATGGAGCATTGTTATGACATGGGGTAATGGAGCATTGTGATTACAAGGTTTATGGAGCATTGCGATGACAAATTTGTGGACCGTTTTGATGAAAAGTGCGGGGCACATTGTGATGAAAAGGGTCATGGCGCATTTTTCTGACAAAGGCATGGAGCATTGTGATGACAAGGGTCACGGAGCATTGTGATGAAAACTTCATGGAGCTTTGTGGTTACAAAGGTCACAGAGCCTTGTGATGACGCAGTCATGGACCATTGTGATGACAAATGTTATGAAGCATTCTGATGACTGGAGTCACGGAGCATTGTGATGACAGGGGTCATGGAGAATTTTGATGACAAGGGCATGGATCATTGTGATGAGAAGGTCATGGAGTATTGTGAAGACAGGTGTCAGGGAGCATTGTGATGACATATGTCATGGTCCATTGCGATGACAATGGCAGGGAGCATTGTGATGCCAAATGTAATGGAGGGTTGTGATGACAAATATAATGGAGCATTGTGATGACTGGGTCTTAGAGCATTATGATGACCAGGGCCATTGAGAATTTTCAGGACAAGGCTGTGAAACAATGTGATGACAAAGTCCTGGAGCATTGTGATGAGAAAACCATGGAGCCTTCTGATGACAAATCTCATGGGGCATACTGATGAAAAGGGGCATGGACCATTGTGATTACAGGGGTCTTGGAACATTGTGAGTACAAAGGCATTGACCATTGTGAGGAGAAAGCCAAGGAGCATTCAAATGGCATGCGTCATTGAGCTTTGTGATGACAAGGGCATGGAGCATTGTGATTACAGGGGTTTTGGAGCATTGTGATGAAAAGGGCATGGATCATTGTGATGAAACAGGCATGGAGCCTTGTCATGAGAGGCTTCAAGGAGCATACTGACGACAAGTGTCAGGGAGCTTTGTGATGACAAGTGTATTGAGCATTGTGATGACATAGGTCATGGAGCATTGGGATGAGAAGACCAAGGATAACTGTGATGACGAGTGTCATGGGGCATTGTGATGACAAGTGTTATGTAATATTGTGATCACAAGGGTTTGGAGCATTGTTATGACAGAGGTCATTAAGCATTTTCATTTCATTGTGAGAACAATAGCATGAAGCATTATGATGATGGGCATGGTGCATTGTAGTGACAGGGTTCATGGATCATTGAGATGAAAAGGGGCATGGAGTATTATGATTTCAGGGGTCTTGGAGCATTGTGATGAGAAGGGTCATGGAGCCTTGTGATGACAAGGCCATGGAACATCGTGATGGCAGGGGTCATGGAGCATTGTTATGACAGGGTTAATGGAGAATTGTGACGGCAAGGGCATGGAACATTGTGATGAGAAGGCCATGGAGCATTCTGATGACATGTGTCATGGAGCTTTGTGATGACAAGGGCATGGAGCAATGTGATGAGAGCGTTCATGGAGCATTGCGATGACAATGGCATGGAGCATTGTGATGCCACGTGTCATGGATCTTTGTGATGACAAAGTCATGGAGCATTTTGATGACAAGTGCATTGTGCATTGTGATGAGAAGGGCAGGGAGCATTGTGATGACAGTGTCATGGAGCAATTTGATGAAAAGTGTCATGGAACATTTTGATGACAGTGGTTATGGAACACTGTGATGTCAGGGGTCATGGGGCATTTTGATGAAAATGGTCATGGAGCATTTTGATGACAGGGGTTATGGAACATTGTGATATCAGGGGTCACCGAACATTTTGATAAGTGCTTGTAGCATTGTGATGACAGGAGTCATGGAACATTGTGATGACAGTGCTGAGGGAGTATTGTGACGAATAGTGATGTAACATTGTGATATCAGTGGTGAGGGAGCATTTTGGTGGTAAGTGCATGTAGCATTGTGATGACAGGGGTCATGGAGCATTGTGATGACTAGGGAATGGAGCATTGTGATGACAAGGGTCCTGGATCATTGTGTTGTCAGGTGTCATGGAGTGTTGTGATGACAGTGGTCATGGAGCATTGTGATGATATTGGTCATGGAGAATTGTGATGAGAAGGTCATGGAGCATTGGGCTGAAAATATTCATGGATTATTGTGATGACATGGGTAATGCAGCATTGTGATGGTTCAAGGACCATACAGACGACAATTGTCAGGGAGCATTGTGATGAAAAGTTTATTGAGCATTTTGATGCCAAAGTCATGGGGCATTGTGAAGAGAAGACCATGGAGAACTGTGATGACCAGCATCATTGGGCATTGTGATGACAAGTGTTATGGAACATTGTGATCACAAGGGTTTGGAGCATTGTGATGACAGAGGTCATGGAGCCTTTTGATTTCATTGTGATGACAATAGCATGAAGCATTATGATATTGGGAATGTTGAATTCTGATGACAGGGATCATGGAGCATTGTGATGAAAAGGGGCTTGGAGCATTGGTCTGACAAGATTCATGGATTATTGTGATGACAGTGGGCATGGCACATTGTGATGACAAAGTCATGGAGTACTGTGAAGAAACTTGTCAGGGAGCAATGTGTTGACATATGTCATGTTCCATTGTGATGACAATAGCATGGAGCATTGTGATAACAAGTGTCATGGTGGATTTTTGTGACAAAGGTAAAGGAGCATTGTGATGACAAGGGCGTGGAGAATTGTGATGATAAGCGCCATTGATAATTTTAATGTCCAGGTCGTGAAACACTGTGATGACAAGAGCATGGAGCTTCCTATGACAGGGGACATGGAGCATTGCAATGAAAAGTGCATGGAGTATTATGATGACAAGAGCATATAACATTGTGATGAGAATTGCCATGGAGCACTGAGGTGACAAGGACATGGAGAATTGTGAGGACAAGTGACATTGAGCTTTGAGATGACAAGCACATGGAGCATTGTGATGGAAATACAGTGGAGCATTGTGTTGAGAAGACCTTGGGTAATTGTGATGATGAGCATCATGGAGCACTGTAATGACAAGGAGCATGAAGCATTGTGATGACAGGTGTCAAGGAGCATTGTGATGACAGGGGTCATGGAGCATTGTGATGACAAGGGCATGGAGCATTGTGATGACAAGGGAATGGAGCATTGTGATAACAAGGGCCATTGAGAATTTTGATGACATGTTCGTGTAGCATTGTGATGACAAACACGTGGAGCTTGCTATGACAGTGGTCATGGAGCATTGCAATGACAAGTGCATGGAGAATTGTAATGACAAGAGCATGTAACATTGTGATGAGAAGTGGCATGTAGCATTGTGATGACAAGGACGTGAAGAATTGTGATGACAAGGGACATGGAGCATTGTGATAACCAGGGCATGGAACATTGTGATGACAGGGCTTATGGAGCATTATTATGACAAGGGCCATGGTGCATTCTGACATAAGATATCACTTATGAAGGAACTGTAAACATGGCTACATATGAATTGAATTAGGAATGAGAAGAGAGTCTCAGAATTAGAAAAAACTCTTATGCTTGCTTAAGGGGAAAGGAGAGGTGGGGAGATGAACAAAACCAGAGTTTGATATTAGCACAGGTACCATTTCATAATCAAATACAGAAGAGACAAGCCCTACTCCTTCCTCAGTGAATGAAACTCAACACCACTATTCCCATCAGAGAAATATATCTGACTAGTAAGAATTTTAAAACCTATGTATTGATATGTCTCAATAAGGGAACCAAGTGTGTATAGAATGACATAAACACGGCAGTGAGAATCAGCTCAAACCCACTATAAAAATGAATTTCAAAATAAAACAAAAAAACAGTGAAATTCTTACACAATACCTTCAGGGATTCTGATGAAACCTGGTATGACCCTATCTACAACAACAGCTGGATGTGGCATAAGGCTGGTCACTTGGGACTGAGAGGATTGGTGAGATTGGGTGAGAAAATGCAGACGCTTTAAAACAATAATGCCTGCCACCCATTCCATGGTTCCCAACTCTCCAGGTAGAAGGGAATATCACTACACTTATAACATGTATTGGAAAGCCAGAGAATGGACACACTGTGATGGTGAAATGTTTCTAAAACTCTACTATTTTTTTCTCTCATTGTGAACTAGTTTGACAATCCAACTTCTTTACTATTAATATCCCAAATTGGATACTCAGCGCCTATAACCTCCTGGTTAGCACAGTTGGCAAATTGTGCAGAGGATATAAGGGAAGAGGGAGAACCAATGAGAGAGTAGCTGTAGGCATTTGGACGGCCACATGACACTCTAATTTCCCGTCATGAGGAAGAATTAACCAAACTCTCAGCCTGCCCCTCCCCGGAACCAGTATAGTTCCTGAAGCAAAAATGTGGATTTGCGGTCAGATCACAAAAACGTGAGTTGAAAAATGGAGCTCAGGGGCAGAGCAATTCACTAACTTGCAGAGTTATAAAAAACTACTTACTTCCAAAAATCTGTTGAGGGAAAGCCACGAGGGGACTTGAAAATGAAGCAGAACTGCATGAAACCAATTTCAAGAAGTACATTGGAAACGCCTTTAAAGCACAGGAAAAGCATCACAACTTCGACAATTATGGAATTGTCCATAAAGTGCATATGCGTTTTCACCGGAATATATTCAGGACAAAACGCATACGCCCTTTTTGGCAAACCAAGCAACTGTGCAATGCCAATCTGCACTACAAAGAAGTATCACTTCCCACCAGTCAAAAGGGACATCCGCAAAATGTGTAAAAACCAAAAAGGCAAGACAGGCTCTGGAGAACAGGGAGCATTGTATGCTGATGGGCGGGATGTAAATTACCAACTGCCTCTCTGGAGGAGTGCATTATGTTCCCTAAAACAAGTAAACAACACAGCTACAGAGCCAAGATAAATTCCTGTCTAGGGAATATACATTGGGAAAATTGAAAATCAATAAGACAGAGCCACCCTAAAATTTAGGGCTGCACTGCTTACAAGAAGCTCAAATTGGGTACCACTTAAATATCGCAGGAAAGAGAAAAGTGGTTCAAAAAATTGAGGTAGTTACGTATGATGGAATATCCCTCAACCATGAAATCAATGTCATAAGGCCAGTAGCAGCAAAATGAGTGGATTCATGTACGATGATTCTAAGTGAAATAAGTCACAGAGTAAAGAAACTTATCATAAGATATCACTTATGAAGGTCCAGTAAACATGGCTACACATGAACTGAGTTAGGAAAGAGAAGAGTCTCACATTTAGAAAAAACTCGTATGCCTGCTTAAGGGGGAAGGAGAGGTGGGGTGATGCATAAAACCAGAGTTTGATATAAGCACAGGTACCGTTCCAAAAACCAACTATGGAATAGAAAAGACCTACACGTTCCTCAGTGAAAGGGACTCAAAACCCCATATTTCCCACAGAGGAATATATCTGACTAGTAAAGACCTTAAAACGTACGTATTGATATGTCTCCATAAGGGAATCAAGTGTGTCTACACTGGCATAAACATGGCCACGAGGATCAGCTCAAACCCACTCTAAAAAGGAATTTCAAAAACAAAACAAAAAAACAGGGAAATTATTCACAATTCCTTCAGGGTCTCTGATGAAACCTGGAATGACCCTATCTACAAGGACAGCTGGATGTGGCATAAGGCTGGACACTTGCGACTGAGAGTATTGCTGAGATTGGGTGAGCAAATGCAGACCCTTTAAAGCAATAATGCATGGCACCCATTCATTGGGTCCAAACTCTCCAGGTTGAAGGGAATATTACTACAGCAATAACATGTACGGGAAACCTAGAGAATGGACACACTGTGAATACGAAATGTTTCTAAAACTAAACGAATATTCCCTCTCCTGGTGCTCCTGTTTGACTTTCCAACTGCTTTACTATCAATCTCCCAACTTGGAGAGACAGCCCCTTTAACCTCCTGGTTTGCACAGGTGGCCAATTTGGCAGAGGATGAAAGGGAAGAGGGAGAAGCAATGAGAGAGTAACTGTTAGGCATTTGGACGGGCACATGTCACTCTAATTTCCCGGGAGGAAGAAGGATTAACAAACTCTCAGCCACCCATCGGTAACCAGTATATGTCCTGAATGAAAATATTGGACATGCGTTCAGCTCACAAAAAAACGAGTTGAAAAATGGAGCTCAGGGGCACAGCAATTCACAAACTGGCAGAGTAATAAAGGACAACTATCGACCAAAAATCTGTTTAGGGAATGCAGCGAGGCGGACTTAAATGCGAGGCAGAATAGCACGAAACAGATTTCAAGAGGTACGTTGCAATCGCCTGTAAAGCACAGGAAGAGGGGCACAACTTCGACAATGATGCCCTTGGCCAAAAAGGGCGTATGCATTTTCTCCTGAATATATTCAGGAGAAAACTCATATGCCCTTTTTGGCCAAGCAAGCAAGCAGGCAATGCAAATCTGCACTACAAAGAAGTATCACTTCCCACCGGTCAAAAGGGACATCTACAAAATGTGTAAAAACCAGAAAGGCAAGACAGGCCCTGGAGAACAGGGAGACTTGTTTTGCTGATGGGCAGTATGTAAATTGCCAACTGCCTCTCTGGAGGAGTGCATTGTGTTCCCTAAAACAAGTAAACAACAGATTTACACAGCAAAGGGCACTTCCAGTCTAAGGAATATACCTTGGGAAAACTGAAAATCAATAAGTCAGAGCCACCCCAAAATTTAGCACTGAACTACTTACAAAAACCTCAACTTCGGTACAGCTAAAATATCCCAGGAAAGATAAAAATAGTTCAAAAAATTGTGGTACTTATGTACGATGGAATATCCCTCAGCCATGAAATCAATGTCATAAGACCAGAGGCAGCAGAATGAGTGGATTCAGGTACGATGATTCTAAGTGAAATAAGTCACACAGAAAAAGAAACTTATCATAAGATATCACTTACGAAGATCCTGTAAACATGGCTACACATGAACTGAGTTAGGAAAGAGAAGAGAGTCTCACATTTAGAAAACAATCTTATGCCTGCTTAAGGAGGAAGGAGAGGTGGGGTGATGCATAAAACCAGAGTTTGATATAAGCAAAGGTATAGTTCCAAAAACCAACTATGTAACAGAAAATACCTACACCTTCCCCAGTGAAAGGGACACAAAACCCCATATTTCCCGCAGAGGAATATATCTGACTAGTAAGAATCTTAAAACCTATGTATTGATATGTCTCCGTAAGGGAATCAAGTGTGTCTAGACTGGCATAAACATGGCAGCGAGAATCAGCTCAAACCCACTATAAAAAGGAATTTCAAAAACAAAACACAAAAACAGGGAAATTCTTTACAATTCATTCAGGGTCTCTGATGAAACCTGGAATGACCCTATCTACAATGACAGCTGGATGTGGCATAAGGCTGGACACTTGGGACTGAGAGGATTTGTGAGATTCGGTGAGCACATGCAGACCCTTTAAAGCAATAATGCATGGCCCCCATTCCATGGGTCCCAACACTCCAGGTTGAAGGGAATATTACTACAGCTATAACATGTACGGGAAACCTAGAGAATTGACACACTGTGAATACGAAAGGTTTCTAAAACTCAACGAGTAGTCCCACTCCTGGTGTTCCGGTTTGACTTTCCAACTGCTTTACTATCAATCTCCTTGGAGAGACAGCCCCTTTAACATCCAGGTTCGCACAGGTTGCCAATTTGGCAGAGCATGAAACGGAAGAGGGAGAACCATTGAGAGAGTAGCTCTTAGGCATTTGGACAGGCACATGTCACTCTTATTTCCCAGGAGGAAGAAGAATTAACCAAAGTCTCAGCCACCCACCGGGAACCAGTATAGGTCCTGAACCAAAATTTTGGACTTGCGTTCAGCTCACAAACAACGAGTTGAATAATGGAGCTCAGGGTCACAGCAATTAACAACCTGGCAGAGTAATAAAGCACAACTATCGTCCAAAAATCTGTTGAGGGAAAGCAACGAGGCGGACTTGAATGCGAGGCAGAATAGCAGGAATCAGATTTCAAGTGGTACGTTGGAATTGCCTTTAACGTACAGGAAGAGGGGCACAACTTCGACAATGATGCTCTTGGCATAAAAGTGTGTATGCCTTTTCTTCTGAATATATTCAGAAGAAAAGGCATACGCCCTTTTTGGGCAAGCAAGCAAGCGGGCAATGCAAATCTGCACTACAAAAAATGTATCACTTCCCACCGGGCAATGGGATATCCACAAAATGTGTAAAAACCAGAAATGAAGACAGTCCCTGAAGAACAGGGAGCCTTGTTATGCTGATGGGCGGGATGTGAATTGCCAATGGCCTCACTGGAGGAGTGTACTGTGTTCCCTAAAACAAGTAAACAACAGAGCTACAGAGCCAAGGGCTCTTCCAGTCTAGGGAATATACCTTGGGAAATCTCAAAATCAATAAGACAGAACCACCCCCAAATTTAGGGCTGTACTGCTTACAAGAACCTCAACTTGGGAACACCTTAAATATCCCAGGAAATATAAACATGTTTCAAAAAATTGTGGTACTTACGTACGATGGCATGTCCCTCAGCCATGAAATGAATGTCATAAGGCCAGTAGCAGCATAATGAGTGGATTCAGGTACGATGATTCTAAGTGAAATAAGTGAAATATGTCACAGAGATATCACTTATGAAGGTCCTGTAAACATGGCTACACATGAACTGAATTAGGAAAGAGAACAGAGTCTCACATTTAGAAAACACTTTTATACCTGCTTAAGGGGGAAGGAGAGGTGAGGTGATGCATAAAACCAGAGTCTGATATAAGGAAAGGTACCGTTCCAAAAACCAACTATGGAATAGACAAGACGTACACCTTCCTCAGTGAAAGGGACTCAAAACCCCATATTTCCTGCAGAGGAATAGATCTGACTAGTAAGAATCTTAACACCTATGTATGGATATGTCTCCGTAAGGGAATCAAGTGTGTCTAGACAGGCATAAACATGGCTGCGAGAATCAGCTCAAACCCACTATAGAAAGGAATTTCAAAAACAAAACAAAAAAAACAGGGAAATTCTTTACAATTCATTCAGGGTCTCTGATGAAACCTGGAATGACCCTATCTACAATGACAGCTGGATGTGGCATAAGGCTGGACACTCGGGACTGAGAGGATTCGTGAGATTGGGTGAGCAAATGCAGACCCTTTAAAAGCAATAATGCATGGCCCCCATTCCATGGGTCCCAACTCTCCAGGTTGAAGGGAATATTACTACAGCTATAACATGTACGGGAAACCTACAGAATAGACACACTGTGAATACGAATAGTTTCTAAAACTCAAAGTGTAGTCCCACTCCTGGTGTTCCGGTTTGTCTTTCCAACTGCTTTACTATCAATCTCCCACCTCGGAGAGACAGCCCCTTTAACCTCCTGGTTTGCACAGGTTGCCAATTTGGCAGAGGATGAAAGGGAAGAGGGAGAACCAATGAGAGAGTAGCTGTTAGTCATTTGGACGGGCACATGTCTCTCTAAATTCCCGGCAAGAAGAATAATTAACCAAACTTTCAGCCACCCACCGGGAACCAGTATAGGTCCTGAACCAAAATTTTGTACATGCGGTCAGCTCACAAAAAACGAGTTGAAAAGTGGAGCTCAGGGGCACAGCAATTCACAAATTGGCAGAGTAATAAAGGTCAACAATTGTCCAAAAATCTGATGAGAGAAGGCAACGAGGCAGACTTAAAGCGAAGCAGAATAGTAGGAAACAGATTTCAAGAGGTACATTAGAATCAAATTTAAAGCAGAGAAGAGGGGCACAATTTCGACAGTGATGCACTTGGCCAAAATGGGCATATGCGTTTTCTCCTGAATATATTCAGGAGAAAACGCATACGCCATTTTTGGCCAAGCAATGAAGCGGGCAATGCAAATATGCACTACACTGAAGTATCACTTCCCACCAGTCTCTAGGGACATCCGAAAAATGTGGAAAAATGAGAAAAGCAAGACAGGCCATGGAGAACCGGGAGCCTTTTTATTCTGATGGGAGGGATGTAACTTGCCAACTGCCTCTCTGGAGGTGTGCATTGTGTTCCCTATTACAAGTAAACAACAGAGGTACAGAGCCAAGGGCACTTCCAGTGTAGGGAATATACCATGGGAAAACTGAGTATCAATAAGACAGAGCCACCCCAAATTTTAGGGCGGCACTGCTTACAAAAACCTCATCTTGGGTCCACATTGAACATCCCAGGACAGATAAAAATGGTTCAAAAAATTGTGGTAATTCCATACGATGGAATATCCCTCAGCCATGAAATCAATGTCATAAGACCAGTAGAAGCAAAATGAGTGGATACAGGTACGATGATTCTAAGTGAAATAAGTCACACAGAAAAAGAAACTTATCATAAGATATCACTTATGAAGATCCTGTAAACATGGCTACACATGAACTGATTTAGGAAAGAGAACAGAGTCTCACATTTAGAGAACACTCTTATGCCTGCTGAAGGGGGAAGGAGCGGTGGGGTGATGCATAAAACCAGAGTTTGATATAAGCACAGGTACGTTTCCAAAAACCAACTATTGAATAGGCAAGACCTACACCTTCCTCAGTGAAAGGGACTCAAAACCCCATATTTCCCGCAGAGGAATATATCTGACTAGTAAGAATCTTAAAACCTATGTATTGATATGTCTCCATAAGGGAATCAAGTGTGTCTAGACTGGCATAAACATGGTAGCGAGAATCAGCTCAAACCCACTATAAAAATGAATTTCAATAACAAAACAAAAAAAAACAGGGAAATTCTTGACAATTCCTTCAGGGTCTCTGATGAAACCTGGAATGACCCTATCTAAAATGACACCTGGATGTGCCATAAGGCTGGACACATGTGACTGAGAGGATTGGTGAGGTTGGGTGAGCAAATGCAGACCCTTTAAAGCAATAATGCATGGCCCCCATTCCATGGGTCCCAACTCTCCAGGTTGAAGGGAATATTACTACAGCTATTACATGTACAGGAAACCTAAAGAATGGACACACAGTGAATACAAAAGGTTTCTAAACCTCAATGAATATTCCCTCTCCTGGTGTTCCGGTATGACTTTCCAACTGCTTTACTATCAATCTCCCACCTTGGAGAGACAGCCCCTTTAATCTCTTGTTTCGCACAGTTTGCCAATTTGCCAGAGGATGAAAGGGAAGAGGGAGAACCAATGAGAGAGTAGCTGATAGGCATTTGGACGGGCACATGTCACTCTTGTTTCCGGGAGGAAGAAGTGTTAACCAAAGTCTCAGCCACTCACCGGGAAACAGTATAGGTCCTGAACCAAAATTTTCGACTTGCGTTCAGCTCACAAAAAAAAGAGTTGAAAAATGGAGCTCAGGGGCACAGCAATTCACAAACTGGCAGAGTAATAAAGGACAACTATCGTCCAAAAATCTGTTGAGGGAAGGCAGCGATGCGGAATTGAAAGCGAGGCCAAATAGCAGGAAACAGATTTCAAGAGGTACGTTGGAATCACCTTTAAAGCACAGGAAGAGGGGCACAACTTCGACAATGATGCACTTGGCCAAAAAGGGCGTATGCGTTTTCTCCTGAATATATTCAGGAGAAAACGCATACGCCCTTTTTGGCAAAGCAAGGAAGCGGGCAATGCAAATCTGCACTACAAAGAAGTATCACTTCCCACCAGTCAAAAGGGACATCCACAAAATCTGTAAAAACCAGAAAGGCAAGACAGGCCCTGAAGATCAGGGAGCCTTTTTATGCTGATGGGCGGGATGTAAGTTGCCCACTGCCTCTCTGGAGGAGTGCATTGGGTTCCCTAAAACAAGTACACAACAGAGCTACAGAGCCACGGGCACTTCCAGTCTAGGGAATATACCATGGTAAAACTGAAAATCAATAAGAGAGAGTCACCCCCAACTTTAGGGCTGCACTGCTTACAAGAACCTCAACTAGGGTACAACATAAATATCCCAGGAAAGATAAAAATGGTTCAGAAAATTGTGGTACTTCTGTGCGATGGAATATCCCTCAGCCATGAAATCAATGTCATAAGACCAGTAGCAGCAAAATGAGTGGATTCAGCTACGATGATTCTAAGTGAAATAAGTCACACAGAAAAAGAAACTTATCATAAGATATCACTTATGAAGATCCTGTAAACATGGCTACACATGAACTGAGTTAGGAAAGAGAACAGAGTCTCACATTTAGAAAACACTCTTATGCCTGCTTAAGGGGGAAGGAGTGGTGGGGTGATGCATAAAAACATATTTTGATATAAGCACAGGTACCATTCCAAAAACCAACTATGGAATAGACAAGACCTACACCTTCCTCAGTAAAAGGGACTCAAAACCCCATATTTCCCGCAGAGGAATATATCTGACTAGTAAGAATCTTAAAACCTATGTAGTGATATGTCTCCATAAGGGAATCAAGGGTGTCTAGACAGGCATAAACATGGCAGTGAGAATCAGCTCAAACCCACTATAAAAATGAATTTCAAATACAAAACAAAAAAAAGGGAAATTCTTTAAAATTCCTTCACGGTCTCTGATGAAACCTGGAATGACCCTATCTACAACGACAGCTGGAAGTGCCAGAAGGCTGGACACTTGGGACTGAGAGGATTGGTGAGATTGGGAGAGCAAATGCAGACCCTTTAAAGCAATAATGCATGGCACCCATTCCATGTGTCCCAACTCTCCCTGTTGTAGGTAATATTACTACTGCTATAACATGTACGGTAAACCTACAGAATGGATACACTGCAATGGCGAAAGTTTTCTAATACTCTCCTAATATTCCTTCTCCTGGTGCTCCTGTTTAACTTTCCAACTGCTTTACTAACTATCTCCCCTCTTGAATTGACGGCCCTTTTAACCTCCTGGTTCGCACAGGTTGTCAAATTTGCAGAATATAAAAGGGATGAGTGTGAACCAATGATATAGTAGCTGTTAGCCACTTGGACAGGCACATGTCACTGTAATTTCCAGTCAGGAAGAAGAATTAACCAAAGTCTCTGCCTGCCTGAAAAGAACGAATATAAGTCCTGAACAAAAATTCTGGATTTGCGGTCAGCTCACAAAATAGCGAGTTTAAAAATGGAGCTCAGGGGCACAGCAATTCCCAAACTGCCACAGGAATAAAGGACAACTATCGTCCAAAAATCTGTTGAGAGAAGGCAACGTGGCGGACTTGAAAGCGAGGCAGAATAGCAGGAAACAGATTTCAAAAGGTACATTGAAATCACCTTTAAAGCACAGGAAGAGGGGCACAACTTCGACAATGACGCACTTGGCCAAAAGGGCATATGCGTTTTCTCCTGAATATACTCAGGAAAAAATGCATACGCCCTTTTTGGCCAAGCAAGCAAGCGGGCAATGCAAATCTGCACCTCAAAGAAGTATCACTTCCCAGAGGTCTAAAGTGACATCCGAAAAATGTGTAAACACCAGAAAGGCAATACATGCTCTGGAGAACAGGGACCCTTGTTAGACTAATGGGCTGGATGTAAACTGTCAACTGCTTCTCTGGAGGTGTGCATTGTGTTCCCTAAAACAAATAATCAACAGAGCTACAGAGCCAAGGGCTGCTCCAGTCTAGGGAATATACCTTTGGAAAACTGAAAATCAATAAGACACAGTCATGCCTAAATTTAGGGCTGCACTGCTTACAAGAACCACAACGTGGGTACACCTTATATATCCCAGGAAAGACAAAAATGTTTCAAGAAATTGTGGTACTTACGTACGATGGAATATCCCTTAGCCAAGAAATCAATGTCATATGGCCAGCGGCAGCAAAATGAGTGGATTCAGGTACGATGATTCTAAGTGAAATAAGTCACACTGAAAAAGAAACTTATCATAAGATATCACTTATGAATGTCCTGTAAACATGGCTACACATGAACTGAGTTAGGAAAGATAACAGAGTAACAAATCTTATCATAAGATATCACTCATATGGTGAATGTACAAATGGCTACACATGAACTGAATTACAAACACAACAGAGTCACACATTTAGAAAACAATCTCTGCCTGCTTAAGGGGAAAGGCGAGGTGGGGTGATGCATAAAACCACAGTTTTAAATTAGCACAGATACCGTTACATAAACCAAGTATGTAATAGACAACACCCACTCCCAACACAATGAACTGGACTCATCACCCCCTATTCATTGCAGAGGAATATATCTGACTCTAAGGATTTTAAAACATATGTATTCTCATGTCTCCATAAAGGAATCATATGTGTGTACAATGGCATGAACACAGCACTGAAATTCAGCTAAACCCCCTTATAAAATTAAGTTTCAAAAGCAAATTGCAAAAACAGTGAAACAGAGAGAAAGTCTTAAAAATTACGTTCAGGGCCTGTGATCCCACCTGGATTGACCAGCTTTACGCCCACAGCTGGATGAGACATAAGACTGGACACTTCGGGCTGACAAGATTGCTGAGGTTGTGTGAGCAAAAGAACACCACTTAGAGCAATTCTGTGTGCTACCCATTCTAGTGGTCCCAACTCTCCAGGTTTAAGGGAATCTTCCTACAGTTAAAACATGCATGGGAATCCCAGTGGATGGTACACTGTGTAATTGGGAAAGTTTTCTAAAAGGTACCTCATTTTTCCTTTCGTCGTGCTCGGCTTCACCATTCCATCTGCATTACTAAAAATCTCACCAATTGGAGTGTCAGCGCCTTTACCCTCCTGTTATGCACAGTTTTCAAATTGTGCAGAGGATGAACAGGAAGAGGGGAAACAAATGAGAGATTAGCTGTAGGTGTTTGGATGGGCACATGTCACTCTAGTTTCCCATCAGGAAGAAGAATTAACCAAAAGCTCAGACTGAAGCCCCGGAACCAGACTAGGGCCTAAAGTCATCCTGCGGTAATGCAGGCAGCTCACAAATAGGCGAGTTGAAAAATGGAAATCAGGGGCACAGCAATTCACAAACTTGCAGAGATATAAAGGACAACTATCATCCAGAAATATATTGAGGTAAGGCAGTGAAAAGGATTTGAATGCAAGGCAGAATTGAAGGAAACAGATTTCAAGAGGTACACTGGAGTCATCTTTAAAACACATGCAAAGCGACAGAACTTCAACAATGTTGCCCTTGGCCGAAAAGGGAGTATGTGTATTTTCTTGAATATATTCGGGAAAAAATGCATACGCCCTTTTTGGCCAAGCAAGCCATCAGGCATTGAAAATCCACACTACCTAGAAGTGTCCCTTACCTCCAGTCAAAAGGGCCATCCACAAATAGTGTAAAAACCACAAATGCAGGACAGGCCATGGAGAAAAGGGAACCTGGTTACACCGATGGACAGGATGTAAATTGCCAACAGCCTCTCTGGAGAACTGTATGCTGTTTTCTAAAACAGAGCTACAGAGGAGAGCACACTTCCACTCATGGGCGTGTATTTTGGGAAAACTAAATATCCACAACACAGAGCCAGCCCAAAGTTTAGGTCTGCTCTGTTTACAAGAACCTCGACTATGGTACACTTTAAATATCCCAGGAAAGGAAAAAAATGGATATACATGTTGTGATACTTATATACAATGGAATGTCACTCAGACATAAAATCAATGTCATAAGGCCAATAGCAGCATAATGAGTGGCTTTAGGTACGATGATGCTAAGTGAAATGAGCCACAAAGAAAAAGAAACTTATTGTAATATATCACTTAGAGAGGGAATGTAAACATGGCTACACAGGAACTGAATTTCAAAAGAGAACAAAGTTACACATTTAGAAAACACACTTATGCCACCTTAAGGGGAAAGGTGACGTGGGGTGATGTGTAAAAGCAGAGTTTGAAATTAGCACAGATACCATTCCATATACCAAATATGTAATAGACAAGACCTACTCCTTTCTCAATGAACTGGACACAAAAAACCCTATTCACTGAAGAGGAATATATCTGACTGGTAATAATCTTGAAACCTATGTATTTCTATGTCTCCATAATGGAATCAAGTGTATGTAGATTGGCATAAACACAGATCAATGGAACAGGACAGAAAGCCCAGAGATAAACCTACATACCTATGGCTATCTCATCTATGACAAAGGAGCTAAGGATATACAATGGAGAAAAGATAGTCTCTTCAGTAATTAGTGCTGGGAAAACTGGACCCCTACACATAAAATAATGAAAATAGAACACTCCATAACACCATACACAAAAATAAACTCTAAATGGATTAGAGATCTAAATATAAGACAAGACACTATAAAACACTTAGAGGAAACCATAGGCAGAACACTCTATGACATAAATCACAGCAAGATCCTTTTTGACTCACCTCCTAGAGAAATGGAAATAAAAACAGAAATCAACAAATGGGACCTAATGAAACTTAAAAGCTTTTACACAGTACAGGAAAACATAATCAAGATGCAAAAACAACCCTCAGAATGGGAGAAAATATTTTCAAATGAAGCAATTGACAAAGGATTAATCTCCAAACTTTACAAGCACCTCATGTAGCTCAATATCACAAAAACAATCAACCCAATCCAAAAACGGCCAGAAGACCTAAATAGACATTTCTCCAAAGAAGATATACAGATTACCAAGAAACACATGAAAGGATGCTGAACATCACTAATCATTAGAGAAATGCAAATCAAAACTACCGTGAGGTATCACCTCACAGCAGTCAGAGTGGCAATCATCAAAAAAATCTACAAAACAATAAATGCTGGAGAGGCCTTTATTGGAGAAAAGGGAACACACTTGTACTGTGGGTGGGAATGTAAATTGATATGGGCACTAGGGAGAACAGTACGGAGGTTCCTCTAAATAGCTAACAATAGAGGTACCATACGACACAACAATCCAACCACTGGGCATTTGCCTTGCGAAAACCATAATTCAAAAAGAGTTATGTACAAAAAAGTTCATTGCAGCTCTATTTACAATAGCCAGGACATAGAAACAACCTAAGTGTCCATCGACAGATGAATGGATAAAGAAGATCTGGCACATATATACAATGGAATATTACTCAGCCATACAAAGAAGCAAAACTGAGTTATTTGTACTGAGGTGGATGGACTTAGAATCTGTCCTACCGAGTGAAGTGAGTCAGAAAGTGAAAAACAAATACTGTATGTTAACAGAGATATACGGAATCTAATGAAGAAAAAAAAGAGATTTTGAAGAACCTAGTGGCAGGACAGGATTAAGGACACAGACGTAGAGAATGGACTTGAGGACACTGGAAGGGGGATGGGTAAGCTGAGACGAAGTGAGAGAGTGGCATGGACATAAATACATTACCAAATGTAACACCCATAGCTACTGAGAATCAGCCACATAGAACGGGGAGATCAGCTCGGTGCTTTGTGACCACATAAAGGGGTGGGATATGGAATGTGGGAGGGAGATGCAAGACGGAGGGAATCTGGTGATATTTGTATATGTATAGATGATTCACTTTGTTATACAGCAGAAACTAACACTCCATTGTAAAACAATTATACTCCAATAAACGTGTAAAAGGAAAAAAAAAAAAAAGAAAGCCCAGGGATAAACCTACACACCTATGGTCAACTAATCTATGACAAAGGAGGCAAGACTATACAATGGAGATAAGACAGTCTCTTCAATCATTGGTGCTGGGAAATATGGACAGCTACAATAAAAGAATGAAATTAGAACACTCCCCAACACCATACATAAAAATATATTCAAAATGGATTAGAGACCTTAAAGTAGGACGGGACAGTATAAAACTCTGAGAGGAAAACTTACGAAGGATACTCTGACGTAAATCACAGCAAGATCTTTTTTGATCCACCACCTATAGTAATGAAATAAAAAAGAAAACTAAACAGATGGGACCTAATGAAATGTAAAAGCTTTTTCAAAGCAAAGGAAACTACAAACAAGACGAAAAGAAAACCCTCAGAATGGCAGAACATATTTGCCAATGAATCAATGGACAAATGATTAATCTCTAATATATATATTAACAGCTCATGCAGCTCAATATTAATAAAACACACAACCCAATACAAAAATGGAAGAAGATTTAAATAGATATTTCTTCCAAGAAGACAGAGATGGCCAGTACGCACATGAAAATCTGCTCAACATCACTAATTATTAGAGCAATAGAAATCGAAACTACAATGAGGTATCTCGTCACACCTGTTAGAATGGGCATCATCAGAAAATCTACAAACAACAAATGCTGGAGAGGGTGTGGAGAAAAGGAAACTTCTTCCACTATTGTTGGGATTGTAAATCGATACAGTCTCTATGGAGAACAGTATGGAGGTTCCTTAAAAAAATAAAAATAGAATTACCATATAATCCAGCAATCGCACTACTGGGCATATACCCAGAGAAAACCATAAATCAAAAAGACACATTCACCACAATGTTCATTGCAGCACTATTTACAATAGCCAGGTAATGAAAGCAACCTAAGTGCCCACAGGCAGACAAATTGATAAAGATATGGTACATATATACAATGGAATATACTCAGCCATACATAGGAATAAAATTGGGTCATTTGTAGAGACATTGATGGATCTAGAGAGTGTCATACAGAGTGAAGTAAGTCAGAAAGTGAAAAACAAATATTGTATGTTAATGCATATATGTGGAACGTAGAAAAATGGTACAGATGAACCGGTTTGCAGGGCAGAGATAAAGACACAGGTGTAGAGAACAAACATATGGACACCAAGGGGGGAATGCCATGTGAGGGTGGTGGTGGGATGAATTGGGAGACTGGGATTCACATGTGCACACTTATATGTATAAAATAGATATCCAATAAGAACGTGCTGTATAAAAGAAATAAATAAATTTTAAAAAATTAAAAATATATAAATAACATTTAATAAAATAAAACAGACAAAAAGGTTTTCCCTTCACATAGACGTCTTTATATTAATGCATTATTTCCAAGTGTATATCTCCAAATTAAAAAAAAAAAAGAGGAATAAATAAAATCTACCTTCAACCAAAAAGAAAAAAAAAAAAAAAACCACAAAACCCACCAGTTATACAGAGGAAAATCGTATCAGGGCACTTGCTCCAGTGGTAAAAAAGTCTTAGGTTGGTCAGAGGTGGAAAATCGTCTCCCATTCAGTCAGCACTGCTCCCCCTCACAAGGAGCATCCTCATTCCAAAGCTAGGGGACTGTGTCGAGGGGTCTGTGAGTAAATGTGAGCTGAGCCCCAGTCCTGCCACAGCTGAAATCTTCCCACCCTTTCCAGGTAAAACACCTGAATATGTACAAGAAATTGCAGCCTAGAGGAAGGGCTGTGGATCCACACCAGTGACAGCACGCAGGCGGACTTGGTGCCTGCAGGCCAGCCAGGATGGTCCTGGCCCCAGATGCTCTTCTGGAAGCTTTCCATTTCCCTGCCTGAGATACCCCTCCTGCCATGGCCCCCACTGCTTTTTTACTTCCTCACCTCAGCCTGGGGAGAAATTCCAGCGGCAGGTATGGGTGACACATCCTCTTCTTTACAGGTGGTAGCCTGCCAACTCCTGCAGAAAGTCCAGCAGAGCCCCACTCACACTGGGTCACCCACAAAGCCACGGCCCCACTCTCCCTCCCACCACCCCAGCCCCGAAAGTGTTGACGGGGCAGAGAATATGGCGTCAGGCACAGCTACAGGGGCTCTTGCTGACTGGAAAGGTGTTTATATTGACCTCAACCCAGGAACACCTGGGGAGGGCTGGCAGGCAGTGTCAGGCTGCCCAAATCAGCCAAACCTCACCCCTCAGGGGCTCACAATTACAAAAAATGAGCCTTGCTAAACGGGCCAGGGACAAGGAACAGGTGTGGGCTCTTGAGAGTCAGGATAGACAAGGGGCTGCAGCTGCGGCTCGTTTTCTTCTCATTTTATCTGGTCAATGAGTGGAAAACAACTTCAAGAAGACCCTCTCCTAATGAAAGGAACCCAGGAGTCAGGGAGAGGAGTCACGGTGGGTGGAGACAGAGGTCTGGTGCCCTGGCTGCAGTGGAAGTGTCTGGAATACCAGGCAGAGAGAGGCTGCACAGAGTAATAGTCAGGGTCACAGACCTGTCAGAGCTGCTGCTTGTTAGTTCAAGTCCTGCTCTGAGGTGTTCTGTGTCAAATATGAGCGAAATGTGAGCTAGGGTTCTCTGCAAGGTGTGCTATGTGCACAGTTCCTGTGTGTCAGGCCCTGCTCGTGTACCAGCCCAGGGGAGCTCCATATCCTGGGAAGGGCCTGACTATGAGAGCCCCATGGGCTGCTGGGTAGCTTCACAGGTGAGCTCCATACCCTGGAAGGGACTTGACCAAGAGAGCCCCGTGGGCTGTGGGGTGAGGGGTGCAGCCCAGGTGAACTCCATATCCTGGGATTGGCCTGACCACGAGAGTCCCATGGGCTGCTGGAAACCTGTTAAAGGATATAAGGACAGTCAGTGAAGCCACTGAGGATATACATCCAGTAGCTCCTATTTCCTACACCCTGCTGGTCATTCTACCATCCACCAGGCCATGGCGTTCTGTATTAGACTTCAACGAAGCCTTCTTCTGTATTCCATTCATCTCAGAGTCACAAGAATTTTTGGCTTGTGAGTGGCAGGACACAACATGCAACAAAATCAATAATGCTGGGCCTCCCTGGTGGCGCAGTGGTTGAGAGTCCGCCTGCCGATGCAGGGGATACGGGTTCGTGCCCCGGTCTGGGAGGATCCCATATGCCGCGGAGCGGCTGGGCCCGTGAGCCATGGCCGCTGGGCCTGCGCGTCCGGAGCCTGTGCTCCGCAACGGGAGAGGCCACAACAGTGAGAGGCCCGCATACCGCAAAAAGAAAAAAAAAAAAAAAAAAAAAAATCAATAATGCTGGGCCCTCCTGCCCCAATGGTTCAAAAATCCCCACACCATCATTGGGGAAATGTCCTCTAAAGACCTAAAAGTTCTACCTCTGTGAAAGGGAACCCTCCTTCAATATGCAGAGGACATTCTGATCGCCAAGCCTACTAAAGACGCCTCTGAACTACCTACCGAAGAAAGGATAGAAGGTGTCCAAGAAAAAGGCTCAAATATCCCAGGCTAAGGTGACATGCCTGGGCTTCATTCTCACAGATATTCGGAGAAATGCATCCCAGGATAGGGAAGAAGCCATTGGCAGCCTTACCTCTTCTAAAACTAGAAGACAGCTTAGGGGTTCCTGGGGAAGCCAAGGATTTCTGCATCTGGATCCCTAACTACAGTCTAATAGCTGGGCCTCTACATGAAACACTGACACGAAAAGATGATGATCCTTTTGAACAGAATCCAGAAGCAGCCTCTCATGAATGGAAAGAGCAGTCAATTCAGACCCTTGCCCAGGAACTCCCTAATTTAGCTAAACCCTTTGACCTTTACATACCTGGTCAAAGGTTAATCACCCTTAGAGCCTTAGTGCAAAAACTGGGACCACTTGAAATGGAGCAAAACAAGAGTGCCCTTCAGGTATGATAAACTACGGTCACCAAGGGCTTTGCCCACCGACTCATCAGGCCAGGATACTGGGGTATCTAAAACGTTGGAAATCAGCAGCCCGCAAGGCCAACTCCCTCCTAAGGGAAAAGGACCGCACCTGGTGATCCTAACCACCCATCATGCCCTGAAGCTGCAGAAGTCACTCTGTGGACTCACTGACCTCGAGTGAGGAGTCCCTGCAACTCCAACCTCCAGAGAGACAAACGCGGGCAACGAGCCCCCAAGATGACCCATGTGACCATCACTTGACCTGGAGTTTCTCTCAGAAAACAACAAGACTGTGCCCCAAAAGAGCAGACTACTGCTTGTAGGACTTACTGCACCCAGAGGGGAGCTAATAAGCTTGGCAGGGGAAACGTATATCACGCTTTCACCATAGAAAACCCTACAGACACCACGGTGATGGTGGCCAATATGATCGGCTGGACTGATGGCTACTTGTAAAGGCCGTTGACTCAGTGGACGTCATGGTCCTGGATCACCACTGACCCTGGACTGTCTGGGAGGTGCACGGGCAGGGCTCTGTCACATGGTGCTGTTTGTACATTAATTCAGGGACCTAATTAAAGAAAGCACAGACTAGTGGTCAGAGCACCTAGGCTGGCAAAAACCATCAGCCTAAGGGCGCCGAACAAATGTGGGGTGGGGTGAAACCTGCCACCGCAGCATCTCTGTGCATCACTTTCCTGGACCCTTAAAGGTCATTAGAATCTATAACACTTCCAATGCTGGTGTTCAGGCGGACGAGAAGTGAGGCAGGAGTTCTTGGGACAATCAACCTCACCTGGAGGCTGGTGGGGAGACGTTTTGCCCCTCCACCCATGTATCAGGGCTCCCACCACAGCATGACGCAGTTACAAAAGAGGGGTCTGCACCTTCAACACTCCAAGAATGAGGAACGGAACAAAAAGCAGAAGAGGTGTTCGTCTCCGGTAACGTTCATTAAAAATTCCTGTGAGATAAAGAGAATCTGGGCAATAAAATAAAGTCTAACCTGTTTTTCCTTTTTGCTTTGTCTAATTTCACTTGCTCCTAGGGTTCCGCATGCAGAGGTCCCACACCGGGCAATTCAGACCCGATTTCCTAGTGCAGAATGGCTGGGTTGACACCTCAGCTAGCGGGGTCCTATGCAGACTCCGTGGCCTAGAGCCTGAGCTGCAGCCAACCCAGCCCTCGAGAGCTCCATCCCCTCCCTCCCACTGACGCTGCCGGGATCCCTACACAGCAGCCCAGTCCACAGCCCGTGGGGGAGTGCACGCTCTCACCTCTCCATTCTGTTTTCAAAATAATGTTTCCTTTGCTTCTGAACCAAACTCAGTCTTGATCTGTTGGCTCCAATGACACTGGGCACGGGGACTCCTTTTGGGGTCCACTCTGGAGGATCAGTAACAGAAATTGAGAACATTGTAACTTCAATGAACAGATGTGTGAGCCAAACTGTAGTTAACATAGAACAGTGTATAATGCTCGGGTAAAATAAGATGTTTCTAAGACTTATATTTGATATTTCCATCAGTTTCCTATAAGCAAGTTCAGTGAAGACGTCTGTCTTATTTGTCAGGTCAACATTAGAGAAATGAAGTGATTTATTTCCATGGATGTACATCGAATACTCTTGGCTGAAGCTTCAATCTTGTTTTGAATGCTTTTCCATTGAAAATGATACCTCTCTTTCAGCTCCCCCTTTTCTGAGAAGTATAAAATCTTATAATTTATTATTACCAAAGGGGAAAGGTAGGAGAAGGGATAAATTAACAGTTTGGGATTAACACATACACACTGCTATGTATAAAATAGATCATCAACAAGGAACTACTGTATAGCACGGGGAGCTACACTGAATCTTTTGCAATAACCGATAAGGGGAAATAAGCTGAAAAAGAATAGATATTTTTATTGACATCATCTATCAATGACAGATAAAATGTAACCTAAGCAAGGAAGATGGTGAGCGCTCCTGAACTTGAAGATTTCAATCATCTAAAGTTTGGGCTCTGCCTTTTTCCCAAGGCTCTTAATGGACATACATGTAGCCGTAGATTAAAAATTCCCCAGTTAGGGGTTCGGGGAGGAACTGATTTGGAAAAATCCCTGGTATTCTCCTTACATGCACGGGACCTTCCTACAGCTAAAACATGCCTGTCACACCTAGAGGATGGTACACCGTTTGAACGGAAAGAGTTTGGAAAAGGCACCTCATCTCCACATCGCCTGGTTCTCAGGTTCACCCCTCTAGCATCTTTCCTAACAATCTCCTCACTTGGGCATATCAGCACCATCAACATCCTGTTGCACACAGTTTGGAATTTGTCCGGAGGATGAAGCGGAGAGATGATAAAAATTTAGAGACAAGTCTTAGGTGTTCGGACAGGCACATGGCACTCTAATTTCCAATCTGGAAGACAAATTCATCAAAGGCTAGAATTGCCCAGGGAAACAGAGTAGGGCTAGAGGAAATCCCGCTGTTTTGTGTCCAGTTTCCAAAAACACAAGTTGAAAAATGGAACTCAGGGACACTAAAATTCATGAAACTGCAGAGTTGAAAATATCTATTGTCGAAAAATGTCTTGAGGTATGTCACAGAAAAGGACTTGTAAGCAAGGGAGAGTGGCAGGAAACAGATTTGAAGAGGTAGAAAGGACTCCCCATTAAAGCACAAGGAAAGGGGCTGAACATCACCAATGATGCAGTTGGCCCAAAAGGGCGTATGCATTTTTTCTGAATATAGTAAAGTAAAGGCCATACACACTTTTTATCCAACCAAACTGGTGGGCACTGGAAATCAATACTACAAAATGTATCACTTCACATCAGTCAGAGGGCCATCCACATAAAGTGTAAACACCAGAAATGCAGGACAGGGCGAGGAGAAAAGGGAGCCCTGTGAGGCTGATAGTGGAAATGTAATTTGCCAACGGCCACTCTGGAGAAGTGTACTGTGTTTGCTAAAACATCTAAAAAATGAGCTACAGAGCATAGGGCACTTGCACTCATGGGCGTATACCTTGGGAAAAACAAAAATCGACAGAAAACAGGCACCCCAACGTTTACCACCTCTCTGTTAAAAAGAGCCTCAACTTGGATATAACCTAAATGTCCCTGGAAGGATAAAATGGATAAAAGAGATGGGGTACTTATGTAGAGTGGAATATTACTCATCCAGAAATCAATGAACTAAGGCCAGTTGGAACAACTCGGGAGGAGTTACATATGATCATTCTAAGTGACATATGTCAGAAAGAAAAAGACACATATCACAAGATGTCACTTAAAGGTGGAATCAAAAATGGCTACACATGAAATAAACTACAAAACAGAAACATAGTCAAATATGTAGAAAATAGACATAAGGCTGCTAAATGGGAAAGGTGGGGAATGGTGAGGTATTATCCAGGAGGTTGAAATTAGCAAAGATACCATTCCAAGTATCAAATTGAATAACTGACAAGGCCTCCACGGTACCTCAAAGAACTGCACTCAGCCCACTCAAGTCACTGGACAATAATACATATGTCTGGTAAGCATCTGATAAAGAATTTATTGTTGACTCACAGTACATGAATCAAGTGGATGTACAGCAGCAAAAAACAGAGCTTTGAAAATCAGCTGTAACCAATATAAAGATAAATTTAAAAATATTTATAAAAACAGTGAGACAGACAAAAATTCTTACAACTTTTGTTGAAGGGCTACGAGGTAACATGGATTGAACACATGTAGACCCACAGCAGGATGATATATAAGGCTGGAAGCTATGCAGGCTAAGAAATGTTAGAGAGGCTGGGTGAGGAAATGCAGACCTTTTAAAGTAATACTGCCTGGTACCCATTCCATGGGTCCCGAATCTGCAGGCTCAAGGGAACCTTCTGACAGCTAAAACATGCCTGGGAAACCAAGATGAATGTACACCGTGTGCTCAGGAAAGATGTCTAAAATGCACCTCATTTTTGATATCCTGGTGCTGGGCTTCGCCATTCCAGCCACATTACTAACAATCTCCCCACTTGGAGAATCAGCACATTTAACCTCCTGTTTCACACAGTTTGCAATTTGTGCAGAGGATAAATGGGAAGAGGGGGAACCAATGAGAGATTAGCTGTAGGAGTTTTGACAGGCACATGTCACTCTAATTTCCCATTAGGAAGAAGAATTAATCAAAGGCTCATCCTGCCTCCCCAGAACCAGAATAGGGCCGGAAGCAATCCAATGGTTTGGCGGCCAGCTCACAAAAAAAGCGAGTTGCAAAATGGAGCTCAGGAGCAGATAATTCAAAGACCTGCAAAGATATAAATGATAACCAACGTCTTAAAATATATTCATGCATCGAAGAGGAACTGAATGAGAGGCAGAATTGCAGGAAACAGATTTCAAACGGCAGATTCTACTCACATTTAAAGCATGTGAAAAGCAGCAGAATTACTAAAATTATGCAGTTGGACAAAAGGGTGTATGCGTTTTTTTCGTGAATATCTTCAGGAAAAAAACACATACAGAGTTTTTGGCCAACCAAGCAAGAGGGAAATGCAAATCCGCACAACAAAGGAGTCTCAATTTCCACTGCTCAGAAAGGCCATCCAAAAAATGTGTACAAACCAGAAATGCAGGAGAGGCTATGGAAAACAGGTAGCCTATTCACGCTGATGGGTTGGGTATAAATATCCAAGAGCCACTCTGAAGAAGTGTATGCTGTTTCCTAAAACATCTAAAATACAAAGCCCCCGAGCAAAGGGGACATCAACTCAAGGGCATATAACTTGGGAAGACTAAATATCAATAAGACACAGGCGCCCCAAAGTTTAATGCTGTTATGCATACAAGAACCTCAACTATGGTACACCTAAAATATCCCAGGAAAAACAGAAATGCATAAAGAACGTGTGGTAATTTTGTACAACGGAATATCACTCAGACGTGAAATCAATGTGTATAAGGCCAGTAGCAGCAAAATGAGTGGATTTAGGTATGATGATTCTAAGGGAAATTAGTCACACAGAAAAAGAATCTTATCATAAGATATCACTTATAGAGGGAATGTCAATATCACAACACATGAACTGAATTAGGAAAGAGAACAGAGTCTCACATTTAGAAAAAAACTCTTATGCCTGCTTCAGGGGAAAGGAGAGGTGGGGTGATGCATAAAACCAGAGTTTGATATTAGCACAGGTACCATTCCATAAACCAAATACAGAATAGACAAGACATACACCTCCCTCAGTGAGCGGGAGTCAACACCCCTATTCCCCACAGAGGAATATATCTGACTAGTAAGAATCTTAAAACCTATGTGTTGATATGTCTCCATAAGGGAATCAATTGTGTCTAGACTGGCATAAACACGTGAGTGAAAATCAGCTCAACCCCATTATAAAAATGAATTTCAAAAACAAAACCAAAAAACAGAGAAATTTTTACACAATTCCTTCAGGGGTTCTGATGAAACCTAGAATGACCCTATCTGCAAAGACAGCTGGATGAGACATAAGGCTGGACACTTGGGACTGAGAGGACTGGTGAGATTGGGAGAGAAAATGCAGACCCTTTAAAGTAGTAATGCATGCCACCATTCCATGGGTCCCAAATCTCCAGGTAGAAGGGAATACAACTACAGTTACAACATGTATGGGAAACCTAGAGAATGGACACCCTGTGATGGTGAAAGGTTTCTAAAACTCTCCAAATTTTTCCTCTCCTTGTGCTACAGTTTGGCATTCCAACTGCTTTACTATCAATCTCCCAACTTAGGAGAGTCAGCCCCTATAACCTCCTGGTTCACACAGTTTGCTAATTGTGCAGAGGATGAAAGGGAAGAGGGAGAACCAATCAGAGAGTAGATGTAGGCATTTGGGCGGACACATGTCACTCTAAGTTCCCTTCAGGAAGAAGAATTAACCAAAGCCTCAGCCACCCGCAGGGAACCAATATAGCCACCCCTGGAACCAGTATAAGTCCTGAAGCAAAATTGTGGATTAGCAGCCAGCTCACAAAAATGGGATTTGAAAAATGGAGCTCAGAGGCACAGCAATTCACAAACCTGCAGAATTATAAAGGACTACTCTCTTCCAAAAATCTGTTGAGGGAAGGCAATGAAGCGGACTTGAGAATGAGGCAGAATTGCACAAAACATATTTCAAGAGGTAAATTGTAATCGCCTTTAAAGCACAGGAAAAGCATCACAACTTGGACAGTGATGCACTTGGCCAAAAAGGACGTATGCCTTCTCTCGTGAATATATTCAGGAGAAAACGCATACGCTCTTTTTGTCCAATCAGGCAAGTGCACAATGCAAATCCACACTACAAAGAATTGTCACTTCCCACCGGTCAAAAGGGACATCCGAATATCTGTAAAAAACAGAAAGGCAAGAGAGAGATGACAAGGGCATGAAGCAATGTGATCCCAAGGTCATGGAGGATTGTGATGACAAGCGCATGGATCATTTTGATGACAAGATTATGTAGCATTTTGCTGACAAAGGCAAGGAGAATTGTGATGACAAGTTTCATGGAGCACTGTGATGACAAGCATCAGGGAGCATTGTGATTACAGGGGTCATGGAGCATTGGGATGACAAGGGCATCGATCATTGTGAGGACAAGGGTCATGGAGCATTTTGATGACAAGAATCCCGGATCATTGTGTTGTCAGGGTTAATGGAGCATTGTGATTACAGGGGCCATGGAGCATTGTGATGAGAAGTGTCATGGAGCTTTGGGCTGCAAATATTCATGGAGTATTGTGATGACAGGGGTCATGGAGCACTGTGATGACAAGGTACTGGAGCATTGTGATGAGAAGACCATGGAGCCTTGTGATGACAAATCTCATGGAGCATTCTGATGAAATGGGGCATGGAGCATTGTGATTACAGGGGTCTTGGAGCACTGTGATGACAAGGGCATGGAGCATTGGGATGAGAAGGCCATGGAGCATTCTGATGGCATGCATCATGGAGCTTTGTGATGAAAAGGGCATGGAGCATTGTGATTACAGGGGTCTTGGAGCACTGTGATGAAAAGGGCATGGATCATTGTGATGAAAAAGGCATGGAGCCTGGTCATGACAGAGTTCAAGGAGCATACTGACGACAAGTGTCAGGGAGCATTGTGATGACAAGCGTATTGAATATTGTGATGACAATGTTCATGGAGCATTGTGATGAGAAGACCATGGATAAATGTGATGACGAGCATCATGGGGGTTTGTGATGATAAGTGTTATGGAACATTTTGATCACAAGGATTTGGAGCATTGTGATGACAGAGGTCATGGAGCATTTTGATTTCTTTGTGATGAAAATAGCCTGAAGCATTATGATGATGGGCATTTTGTGATGACAGGGTTCATGGAGCATTGAGATGAAAAGGGGCATGGAGCATTGTGATCACAGGAGTCTTGGAGCATTGTGATGACAAGGGCATGGAGCATCGTGAATGAGAAGGCCATGGAGCATTCTGATTACATGTGTCATGGAGCTTTGTGATGACAAGGGCATGGAGCATTGTGATTACAGGAGACTTGGAGCTTTGTGATGTCAAGGGTCATGGAGCCTTGTGATGACAAGGCTGTGGAACATTGTGATGGCAGGTGTCATGGAGCATTGTGATGACAGGGTAATGGAGCATTGTGATGACAAGGGCATGGAGCATTGGTTTGAAATGTTTCATGGATTATTGTGATGAGAGGGGGCAAGGAGCATTGTGATGACAAGGGCACGGAACACTGTGATACATGGGTCATGGAGAATTGTAATGACTAGTGCATGGAGCATTGTGATAAGAATGGCCTCGAGCATTGTGATGAAAAGCATCATGGAGCCTGTGATGACAAGGGCATGGAACAATGTGATGAGAGTGTTCATGGAGCATTGTGATGAAAATGGCATACAGCATTGTGATGCCAACAGTCATGGAGCTTTGTGATGACAAAGGTCATGGAGCATTTTGATGACAAGGGTGTGGTGCATTCTGTTGTGAAGGGCAGGGAGCATTGTGATGACAGGGTCATGGAGCAATTTGATGAAAAGTGTCATGGAACATTTTGATGACAGGGGTTATGGAAAATTGAGATGTGAAGGTTCATGGAATATTTTCATGACAGGTGTTATGGACCATTGTGATGACAGGGGAGTGGGTGTATTGTGATGACTAGTGAGGGAGCATTTTCATATCAGTGGTGAGAGAGCATTTTGATAAGAAGTGCATGGAGCATTGTGATGACAAAGTTTATGGAGCATTGTGATGATAAGGTTGTGGAACATTGTGATGACAAGCGGATGGCACATTGTGATGACATAGGTCATGGAGCACTGTGCTGACAAGCGCATGGAGCATTGTGATGACAAGGGTCATGGAGCACTGAGTTGACAAAGGCATGGAGCATTGTGATAACAAGTGTCACGGAGCATTGTTATGAAAAGTTCATGGAGCATTGTGGTGACAAAGTTCACAGAGCCTTGTGATGATGAGGGCATGGAACATTGTGATGAAACAGGTCATGAAGCCTTGTGATGACTGTAGTCACAGAGCATTGTGATGACTGGGTCCATGGAGCATTTTGATGACAGGGGTATGAGCAATGTGATAACAGGGGCATGGAGCATTGGTCTGACATGGTTCATGGATAATTGTGTTGAAAGTGGGCATGGCACATTGTGATAACAAGGGCATGGAGCACTGTGATGACAAGGTCATGGAGTATTGTGAAGACAGGTGTCAGGGAGCATTGTGATGACATATTTCATGGTCCATTGTGATGACAATGACATGGAGCATTGTGATGCAAGTGTTATGGAGAATTGTGATGACAAAGGTAATGGAGCATTGAGATGACAATGGCTTGGAGCATTGTGATGACAAGGGCATGGAGCATTGTGATGACAACAGGCATTGAGAATTTTGATGAAAAGGTCGTGAAGCATTGTGATGACAAAGGCATGGAGCTTGCTATGACAGGGGTCATGGGGCATTGTGATGACAAGTGCATGGAGAATTGTCATGACAAGAGCATGTAACATTGTGATGAGATCTGTCATGGAGCATTGTGATAACAAGGAGGTGGAGAATTGTGATGACAAGGGACAAGAAGCATTGTGATGACCAGGGCATGGAGCATTGTGATGGTAAGACCGTGGAGCACTGTGATGAGAAGACCATGGATAATTGTGATGTCGAGCATCATGGAGCACTGTAATGACAAGGGGCATGGAGCATTGTGATGACAGGTGTCATGGAGCATTGTGATGACAGGGGTCATGGATCATTGTGATGACAAGGGTCACGGAGCATTCTGATGACAAGCTTGTAGAGTATTGTGATGACAATGGCATGGAGCATTGTGATGAAAAGGGCATGGATCCTTGTGATGAAAAAGGCATGGTGACTTGTCATGACAGGGTTCAAGGAGCATACTGATGACAAGTGTCAGGGAGCATTGTGATGACAAGTGTATTGAGAATTGTGATGACAAATGTCATGGAGCATTGTGATGAGAATTCCATGGATAATTGTGATGACTAGCATAATGGGGGGTTGTGATGACAAGTGTTATGGAACATTGTGATCACAAGGGTTTGGAGCATTGTGATGACAGAGGTCATGGATAATTTTGATTTCATTGTGATGACAATAGCATGAAGCATTATGATGATGAGCATGGTGCATTGTGATGACAGGGTTCATGGATCATTGAGATGAAAAGGGGCATGGAGCATTGTGATTACAGGGGTCTAGGAGCATTGTGATGAGAAGGGTCATGGAGCCTTGTGATGAAAAGGCCATGGAACATCGTGATGGCAGGGGTCATGGAATATTGTGAAGACAGTTGTCAGGGAGTATGGTGATGACATAAGTCATGTTCCATTGTGATGACAATAGCACAGAGCATTGTGATGCCAAGTGTCATGGAGGATTGTTGTGAGAAAGGTAAAGGAGCATTGTGATGATAAGGCCATGGAGCATTGTGAGGACAAGGGCCATTGATAATTTTAATGACCAGGTCGTGAAACTTTGTGAAGACAAATGCATGGAGATTCCTATGACAGGGGTCATGGAGCACTGTGATGACAATTGCATTGAATATTGTGATGACAAGAGTATATAACATTGTGATGAGAAATGCCATGGAGCATTGTGATGACAAGGATGTGTAGAATTGTGAGGACAAGGGACATTGTGCTTTGAGATGACCAGGGCATGGAGCATTGTGATGGCAATACCGTGGAGCATTGTGATGAGAAGTCCTTGTGTAATTGTGATGATGAGCATCATGGAGCACTGTGATGACAAGGGGCATGAAGAATTGTGATGACAGGTGTCAGGGAGCATTGTGATGACAAGGGCCATTGATAATTTTTATGACAAAGCCGTGAAGCATTGTGAGGACAAACACTTGGACCTTGCTATGACAGGGGTCATGGAACATTGCAATGGCAATTGCATGGAGAATTGTGATGACAACAGCATGAAACATTGTAATGAGAAGTGTCATGTATCCTTGGGATGACAAGGACGAGGAGAATTGTGATGACAAGAGACATGGAGCATTGTGATTACCAGGGCATGGAGCATTGTGATGACAGGGGTCATGGAGCATTATTATGACAAGGTCCATGGTGCATTCCGACATCAGATATCACTTATGAAGGGAATGTAAAAATGGCTACATATGAACTGAATTAGGAAAGAGAACAGAGTCTCAGATATAGAAAACACTCTTAATCTTGCTCTAGGGGAAAGGAGAGGTGGGGAGATGCACAAAACCAGAGTTTGATATTAGCACAGGTACAGTTCCATAATCCAAATAGAGAAGAAAGAAGCCCTACTCCTTACTTAGTGAACGGGACACAATACCCCTATTTCCCGCAGAGTAATATATCTGACTAGTAAGATTCTTAAAACTTATGTATTGATATGTCTCCGTAAGGGAACCAAGTTTGTCTAGAATGACATAAACACGGCAGTGAGAATCAGCTCAAACCCACTATAAAAATGAATTTCAAAACAAAACAAAAAAACAGTGAAATTCTTACACAATACCTTCAGGGGTTCTGATGAAACTTGGAATGACTCTATCTCCAGCGACAGCTGGATGTGGCATAATGCTGGTCACGTGGGACAAGGAGGATTAGTGAGATTGGGTGAGAAAATGCAGACCCTTTAAAGCAATAATGCCTGCCACCCATTCCATGGTTCCCAACTCTCCAGGTAGAAACGAATATCACTACAGTTATAACATGTATGGGAAACCTAGAGAATAGATACCGACTGATGGTGAAAGATTTCTAAAACTTTACTAATTTTTTATCACTCCTTGTGCTCCAGGTTGACATTCCAACTGCTTTAATATTAATCTCCCAACTTGGAGAATCAGCCCCTATAACCTCCTGGTTCGCACAGATGGCATATTGTGCAGAGGATATAAGGGAAGAGGGAGAACAAATGAGAGAGTAGCTGTAGGCATTTGGACGGGCACATGTCACTCTAATTTCCCGGCAGGAAGAAGAATTAACCAAAGTCTCAGCCACCCACCGGGAACCAGTATAGGTCCTGAACCAAAATTTTGGACTTGCGTTCAGCTCACAAAAAACGAGTTGAAAAACGGAGCTCAGGGGCACAGCAATTCACAAACTGTCAGAGTAATAAAGGACAACTATCGTCCAAAAATCTGTTGCAGGAAGGCAACGAGGCGGACTTGTAAGCGAGGCAGAATCGCAGGAAACAGATTTCAAGAGGTACGTAGGAATCGCCTTTAAAGCACAGGAAGAGGGGCTTCCCTGGTGGCGCAGTGGTTGAGAGTCCGCCTGCCGATGCAGGGGTCGCGGGTTTGTGCCCCGGTCTGGGAGGACACCTTGTGCCGTGGAGCGGCTGGGTCCATGGGACAAGGCCGCTGAGCCTCCGCATCCGCAGCCTGTGCTCCACAACGGGAGAGGACACAGCAGTGAGAAGCCCGCGTACCACAAAAAAAAATAATAAAAATAAAAAATAATAAAGCACAGGAAGAAGGGCACAATTTAGACAATGATGCACTTGGCCAAAAAGGACGATTGCGTTTTCTCCTGAATATATTCAGGAGAAAACGCATACGCCCTTTTTGGCCAATCAACAAAGCGGGCAATGCAAATCTGCACTACATAGAAGTATGACTTCCCACCGGTAAAATGGGACATCCGCAAAATGTGTAAAACCCAGAAAGGCAAGACAGGCCCTGGAGAACAAGGAGCCTTTTTATGCTGATGGGCGGATTGTAACTTGCCAACTGCCTCTCTGGACGTGTGAATTGTGTTCCCTAATACAAGTAAACAACAGAGGTACAGAGCCAAGGGCACTTCCAGTCTAGGGAATATACCTTGGGAAAACTGAAAATCAATAAGACAGATCCACCCCAAAATTTAGGGCTGCACGGCTTACAAGAACCTCAACTTGGGTACACCTTAAATATCCCAGGACAGATAAAAATGGTTCAAAAAATTGTGGTACTTCCATACGATGGAATATCCCTCAGCCATGAAATCAATGTCATAAGACCAGTAGCAGCAAAATGAGTGGATTCATGTACGATGATTCTAAGTGAAATAAGTCACACAGAAAAAGAAACGTATCATAAGATATCACTTATGAAGATCCTGTAAACATGGCTACACTTGAAATGAGTTAGGAAAGAGAAAAGAGTCTCACATTTAGAAAACACTCTTATGCCTGCTGAAGGGTGAAGGAGAGGTGCGGTGGTGCATAAAACCAGAGTTTGATATAAGCACAGGTACAATTCCAAAAACCAACTATGGAATAGACAAGACCTACACCTTCCTCAGTGAAAGGGACTCAAAACCCCATATTTCCCACAGAGGAATATATCTGACTAGTAAGAATCTTAAAACCTATATATTGATATGTCTCCGTAAGGGAATCAAGTGTGTCTAGACAGGCATAAACATGGCAGTGAGAATCAGCTCAAACCCACTATAAAAATGAATTTCAAAAACAAAACAAAAAAACAGGGAAATTCTTCACAATTCCTTCAGGGTCTCTGATGAAACCTGGAATGACCCTATCTCCAATGACTGCTGGATGTAGCATAAGGCTGGACACTTGGGACTGAGAGGATTGGTGAGATTGGGTGAGCAAATGCAGACGCTTTAAAGCAATATTTCATGGCACCCATGCCATGGGTCCCAACTCTGCAGGTTGAAGGGAATATTACTACAGCTATAACATGTACGGGAAACCTAGAGAATGGACACACTGTTAATAAGAAAGGTTTCTAAAACTCAACGAATAGTCCCTCTCCTGGTGCTCCAGTTTTGACTTTCCAACTGCTTTACTATCAATCTCCCAACTTGAAGAGACAGCCCCTTTAACCTCTTGGTTCGCACCGGTTTCCAAATTTGGGAGAGGATGAAAGGGAAGAGGGAGAACCAATGAGAGAGTAGCTGTTAGGCATTTGGAGGGGCACATGTCACTCTAATTTCCCGGAAGGAAAAAGTATCAAACAAAGTCTCAGCCACCCACCGGGAACCAGTATAGGGCCTATACCAAAAGTTTGGACTTGCGGTCAGCTCACAAAAAAAGAGTTGAATAATGGAACTCAGGGTCACAGCAATTCACAAACTGGCAGTGTAATAAAGGACAACAATTGTCCAAAAATCTGTTGAGGGAAGGCAACGAGGCAGAATTGAAAGCGAGGCAGAATAGCAGGAAACAGATTTCAACAGGTACGTTGGAATCACCTTTAAAGCACAGGAAGAGGGGCACAATTTCGACAGTGATGCACTTGGCAAAAAAGAGCGTATGTGTTTTCTCCTGAATATATTCAGGAGAAAACGCATATGCCCTTTTTGACAAAGCAAGGAAGCGGGCAATGCAAATCTGCACTACAAAGAAGTATCACTTCCCACCATTCAAAAGGGACATTCACAAAATCTGTAAAAACCAGAAAGGCAAGACAGGGCCTGGAGATCAGGGAGCCTTGTTATGCTGATAGGCGGGATGTAAGTTGCCAACTGCCTCTCTGGAGGAGTGCATTGGGTTCCCTAAAACAAGTACACAACAGAGCTACAGAGCCACGGGCACTTCCAGTCTAGGGAATATACCTTGGGAAAGATGAAAATCAATAAGACAGAGCCACCCCCAACTTTAGGGCTGCACTGCTTACAAGAACCTCAACTTTGGTATACCTTAAATATTGCAGGACAGAAAAAAATGGTTCAGAAAATTGTGGTACTTCTGTGCGATGGAATATCCCTCAGCCATGAAATCAATGTCATAAGACCCGTAGCAGCAAAATGAGTGGATTAAGGTACGATGATTCTAAGTGAAATAAGTCACACAGAAAAAGAAACTTATCATAAGATATCAGTTATGAAGATCCTGTAAACATGGCTACACTGGAACTGAGTTAGGAAAGAGAAGAGAGTCTCACATTTAGAAAACACTCTTATGCCTGCTTAAGGGGGAAGGAGAGGTAGGGTGATGAATAAAACCAGAGTTTGATATAAGCACAGGTACCGTTCCAAAAACCAAGAATGGCATAGAAAAAACCTACACCTTCCTCAGTGAAAGGGACTCAAACCCATATTTCCCACAGAGGAATATATCTGACTAGTAAGAATCTTAAACCCTATGTATTGATATGTCTCCGTAAGGGAATCAAGTGTGTCTAGACTGGCATAAATATGACAGTGAGAATCAGCTCAAAACCACTATAAAAAGAATTTCAAAAACACAACAAAAAAAACAGGGAAATCCTTTACAATTCCCATCCGGGTCTCTGATGAAACCTGGAATGACCCTATCAACAACGAGAACTGGATGTGGCATAAGGCTGGAAACTTGGGACTGAGAGTACGGTTATGATTGGGTGAGCAAATGCAGACCCTTTAAAGCAATAATGCATGGCACCCATGCCATGGGTCCGAACTCTGCAGGTTGAAGGGAATATAACTACAGCTATAACATGTACGGGAAACCTAGAGAATGGACACAATGTGAATAAGAAAGCTTTCTAAAACTAAACGAATAGTCCCTCTCCTGGAGATCTGGTTTGACTTTCCAACTGCTTTACTATCAATCTCCCAACTTGGAGAGACAGCCCGTTTAAACTCTTGGTTCGCACAGGTTTCCAATTTGGGAGAGGATGAAAGGGAACAGGGAGAACCAATGAGAGAATAGCTGTTAGGCATTTGGACGGGCACATGTCACTCTAACTTCCAGGCAGGAAAAAGTATTAACCGAAGTCTCAGCCACCCACAGGGAAGCAGTATAGTTCCTGAACCAAAATTTTGGACTTGCGGTCAGCTGACAAAAACCGAGTGGAAAAATGGAACTCAGGGTCACAGCAATTCACAAACTGTCACAGTAATAAAGGACAACAATTGTCCAAAAATCTGTTGAGGGAAGGCAACGAGGCAGACTTGAAAGCGAGGCAGAATAGCAGGAATCAGATTTCAAGAGGTACGTTGGAATCACCATTAAAGCACAGGAAGAGGGGCACAATTTCGACAGTGATGCACTTGGCCAAAAAGGGCGTATGCGTTTTCTCCTGAATATATTCAGGAGAAAACGCAAACGCCCTTTTTGGCCAAGCAACGAAGCAGGCAATGCAAATCTGCACTACATAGAATTATGACTTCCCACCGGTAAAATGGGACATCCGCAAAATGTGTAAAAACCAGAAAGGCAAGACAGGCCCTGGAGAACAGGGAGCATTTTTATGCTGATGGGCGGGATGTAACTTGCCAACTGCCTCTCTGGACATGTGCATTGTGTTCCCTAAAATAGGTAAACAACAGAGCTACAGAGCCAAGGTCACTTCCAGTCTAGGGAATATACCTTGGGAAAACTGAAAATCAATAAGAGAGAGCCAACCCAAAATTTAGGGCTGCACTGCTTACAATAACCTCAACTTGGGTGCACTTGAAATATCCCAGGAAATATAAAAATGGTAGAAAAAATAGTGGTATTTATGTACAATGGAATATCACTCAGCCATGAAATCAATGTCATAAGACCAGTAGCAGCAAAATGAGTGGATTCAGGTACGATGATTCTAAGTGAAATAAGTCACACAGAAAAAGAAATATATCATAAGATATCACTTATGAAGATACTATAAACATGACTACACTTGAACTGAGTTAGGAAAGAGAACAGAGTCTTACGTTTAGAAAACATTTTGATGCCTGCTTTGGGGGAAGGAGATGTGGGTGGATGCATAAAACCAGAGTTTGATATAAGCACATTTACCGTTCCAAAAACCAACTATGGAATAGACAAGACCTAAACCTTCCTCAGTGAAAGGGACTCAAAGCCCCATATTTCACGCAGAGGAATATATCTGACATGTAAGAATCTTAAAACCTATGTCTTGATATGTCCCCTTAAGGGAATCAAGTATATGTACTTAGACTGGCATAAACATGGCAGTAAGAATCAGCTCAGACCCACTATAAAAAGGAATTTCAAAAACAAACCTAAAAAAGAGGGAAATTCTATACAATTCCTTCAGGGTCTCTGATGAAACCTGGAATGACCTTATCTACAATGACAGCTGGATGTGGCATAAGGCTGGAAACATGGGACTGAGAGGATTGGTGAGATTGGGTGAGCAAATGCAGACCTTTTAAAGCAATAATGCATGGCACCCATTCCATGGGTCCCAACTCTCCAGGTTCTAGGGAATATTACTAAAACTATAACATGTACGGGAAACCTAGAGAATGGACACACTGTGAATACAAAAGGTTTCTAAAACTCAACGAATAGTCCCTCACCGGGTACTCCGGTTTGACTTTCCAACTGCTTTACTATCAAGCTCCCAACTTGGAGAGATAGCCCCTTTAACCTCCTGGTTGGCACAGGTTGCCAATTTGGCAGAGGATGAAAGGGAAGAGGGAGAACCAAAGAGAGTGTAGCTGTTAGGCATTTGGACGGGCACATGTCACTCTAATTTTCCGGCAGGAAGAAGAATTAACCAAAGTCTCAGCCACCCAGCGGGAACCAGTATAGGTCCTGGACCAAAATTTTGGACTTGTGTTCAGCTCACAAGAAAAGAGTTGAAAAAAGTAGCTCAGGGGCACAGCAATTCACAAACTGGCAGAGTAATAAAGGACAACTATCGTCCAAAAATCTGTTGAGGGAAGGCAATGAGGCGGACTTGAAAGCGAGGCAAAAGAGCAGGAAACAGATTTCAAGAGGTACGTTGGAATCGCCTGTAAAGCACAGGATGATGGGCAAAACTTCGACAATGATGCACTTGGCCAAAAAGGGCGTATGCGTTTTCAACTGAATCTATTCAGGAGAAATCACATACACCGTTTTTGGCCAAGCAACAAGCGGGCAATGCAAATCTGCACAACAAAGAAGTTTTACTTCCCACCGGTCAAAAGTGACATCCACAAATTGTGTAAAAACCAGAAACGCAAGACAGGCTCTGGAGAACAGGGAGCCTTGTTATGCTGATGGGCGGGATGTAAATTGCCAACTGCCTCTCTAGAGAAGTGCATTGTGTTCCCTAAAAAATGTAAAAACCGAGCTACACAGCCAAGTGCACTTCCAGTGTAAGGAGTATACCTTGGGAAAACTGAAAATCAATAAGACAGAGCCACCCCAAAATTTAGGGCTGCACTGCTTACAAGAACCTCAACTTGGGTACAACTTAAATATCCCAGGAAAGATAAAAATGGTTCAAAAAATTGTGATACTTATGTACGATGGATTATCCCTCAGCCATGAAATCAATGTCATAAGACCAGTAGCAGCAAAATGAGTGGATTGGGGTACGATGATTCTAAGTGAAATAAGTCACACAGAAAAGGAAATTTATCATAAGATATCACTTATGAAGATCTTGTAAACATGGCTACAGTTGAACTGAGTTAGGAAAGAGAACAGAGTCTCACTTTTGGAAAACACTCTTATGCCAGCTTAGGGGGAAGGAGAGGTGGGTGGATGCATAAAACTAGAATTTGATATAAGCACATTTACCATGCCAGAATCCAACTATGGAATAGACAAGACCTACACTTTTCTCAGTGAAAGGAACTCAAAACACAATATTTCCCGCAGAGGAATATATCTCACTACTTATAATCTTAAAATATATATATTGATATGTCTCCTTAAGGGAATCAAGTAGATGTGTATAGACTGGCATTAACATGGCAGCGAGAATCAGCTCAAACCAACTATAAAAAGGAAGTTCCAAAACAAAACAAAAAAACAGGGAAATTCTTTACAATTCCTTCAGGGTCTCTGATGAAACCTGGAATGATCCTATCTACAACGACAGCTGGATGTGGCATAAGGCTGGACATATGGGACTGAGAGGTTTGGTGAGATTGGGTGAGCAATTGCAGACCCTTTAAAGCAATAATGCATGGCACCCATTCCATGGGTCCCAACTCTCCAGGTTGAAGGGAATATTAATACATCTATAACATGTACGGGACACCTAGAGAAAGGACGCACTGTGAATACGAAAGGCTTCTGAAACTCAATGAATTGTCCCTCTCCCGGTGCTCTAGTTTGACTTTCCAACTGCTTTACTATCAATCTCCCAACTGTGAGAGACAGCACCATTAACCTCCTGGTTCGCACAGGTTGCCAATATGGCAGAGGATGAAAGGAAAGCGGGAGAACCAATGAGAGAGTAGCTCTTAGGCATTTGGATGGGCACATGTCACACTTATTTACCAGGAGGAAGAAGAATTAACCAAAGTCTCAGCCCCCCAACGGGAACCAGTATAGGTCCTGAACCATAATATAGGACTTGCGTTCAGCTCACAGAAAACGAGTTAAAAAATGGAGCTCATGGGCACAGCAATTCACAAACTGGCAGAGTAATAAAGGATAACTATAGCCCAAAAATCTGGAGAGGGAAGGCAACGAGTCGGATTTGAAAGCGAGGAAGAATTGCAGCAAACAGACTTCAAGAGGTACGTTGGAATCGCCTTTAAAGCACAGGAAAAATGGCACAACTTCGACAGTGATGTACTTGGCCAAAAAGGGCGTATGCGTTTCTCCTGAATATATTCAGGAGAAAACGCATACGCCACTTTTGGCCAAGCAAGCAAGAGGGCGATGGAAATCTGCACTAATACAAAGACGTATCACTTCCCACCGGTCAAAATGGACATCCAAAAAATGTGTAAAAAGCAGAAAGGCAAGACATGCCCTGGTGAACAGGGAGCCTTGTTATGCTGATGGGCGGCATGTAAATTTCCCACTGCCTCACTGGAGGAGTTTATTGTGTTCCCTAAAACAAGTAAAGAACAGAGCTACAGAGCCAAGGGCACTTCCAGTCTAGGGAATATACCTTGGGAAAACTGAAAATCAATAAGACAGAGCCACCTCCAAATTTAGGGCTGCACTGCATACAAGTTCCTGAACTTGGGTACATCTTAAATATCCCAGGAAATATAAAAATGGTTCAAAAAAATGTGGTACTTATGTACGATGGAATATCCCTCAGCCATGAAATCAATGTCATAAGACTAATAGCAGCAAAGTGAGTGTATTCAGGCACGATGATTCTAAGTGAAGTAAGTCCCACAGAAAAAGAAACTTATCATAAGATATCACTTAGGAAGATCCTGTAAACATGGCTACACATGAACTGAGTTAGGAAAGAGAACAGAGGCTCACATTTAGAAAACACTCTTATGCCTGCTTAAAGGGGAAGGAGAGGTGGGGTGATGAATAAAACCAGAGTTTGATATAAGCACAGGTACCGTTCCAAAAACCAACTATGGTATAGACAAGACCTACACCTTCCTCAGTGAAAGGGACTCAAAACCCCATATTTCCTGCAGAGGAATAGATCTGACTAGTAAGAATCTTAAAACCTATGTATTGATAAGTCTCCATAAGGGAATTAAGTGTGTCTAGACTGACATAAATATGGCAGCGAGAATCAGCTCAAACCCACTATAAAAAGGAATTTCAAAAACAAAACAATAAAAGCAGAGAAATTCTTTACAATTCCTTCAGGGTCTCTGATGAAACCTGGAATGACCCTATCTACAATGACAGCTGGATGTGGCATAAGGCTGGACACTTGGGACTGAGAGGGTTGGTGAGATTGGGTGAGCAAATGCAGGCCCTTTAAAGCAATAATGCATGGCATCCATTCCATGGGTCCCAACTCTCCAGGTTGAAGCGGATCCTTTTTGACCCACCTCCTAGAGAAATGGAAATAAAAACAGAAATCAACAAATAGCACCTAAAGAAACTTAAAATCTTTTACATAGTCCAGGAAAACATAAACAAGATGCAAAAACCACCCTCAGACTGGGAGAAAATATTTTTAAATGAAGCAATTGACAAAGGATTAATCTCAAAACTTTACAAGCACGACATGTACCTCAATATCACAAAAACAAACAACCCAATCCAAAAACGGCCAGAAGACCTAAATAGACATTTTTCAAAGAAGATATACAGATTACCAACAAACACATGAAAGGATCTTGAACATCACTAATCATTAGATAAATGCAAATCAAAACTACCGTGAGGTATCACCTCACAGCAGTCAGAGTGGCAATCATCAAAAAAATCTACAAAACAAAAAATGCTGGAGAGGCCTTTATTGGAGAAAAGGGAATACACTTGCACTGTGGGTGGGAATGTAAACTGATATGGCCACGAGGGAGAACAGTAAGGAGGTTCCTCTAAATATCTAACAATAGAGGTACCATACGACATAACAATCCAACTACTGGGCATTTGCCTTGCGAAAACCATAATTCAAAAAGAGTTATGTACAAAAAAGTTCATTGCAGCTCTATTTACAATAGCTTGGACATGGAAGCAACCTAAGTGTCCATCGACAGATGAATGGATAAAGAAGATCTGGCACATATATACAATGGAATATTACTCAGCCATAAAAAAAGCAAAACTGAGTTATTTGTACTGAGGTGGATGGACTTAGAATCTGTCCTACACAGTGAAGTAAGTCAGAAAGGGGAAAACAAATACTGCATGTTAACAGAGATATATGGAATCAAATGAAGAAATAAAAAAGATTTTGAATAACCTAGTGGCAACACAGGATTAAGGACACAGACGTAGAGAAAGGACTTGAGGACACTGGAAGGGGGATGGGTAAGCTGAGACGAAGTGACAGAGTGGCATGGACATCGTCCTCAATGGTGAAAAACTGAAACCATTTCCACTAAGATCAGGAACAAGACAAGGTTGCCCACTCTCACCACTCTTATTCAACCTAGTTTTGGAAGTTTTAGCCACAGCAATCAGAGAAGAAAAGGAAATAAAAGGAATCCAAATTGGAAAAGAAGAAGTAAAGCTGTCACTGTTTGCAGGTGACATGATACTATACATAGAGAATCCTAAAGATGCTGCCAGAACACTACGAGAGTTAATCAATGAATTTGGTAAAGTTGCAGGATACAAAATTAATGCACAGAAATCTCTGGCATTCCTATATACTAATGATGAAAAATCTGAAAGTGATATCAAGGAAACACTCCCATTTACCATTGCAACAAAAAGAATAAAATATCTAGGAATAAACCTACCTAAGGAGACAAAAGACCTGTATGCAGAAAATTATAAGACACTGATGAAGGAAATTAAAGATGATACAAATAGATGGAGATATGTATCATGTTCTTGGATTGGAAGAATCAACATTGTGAAAATGACTCGACTACCCAAAGCAATCTACAGATTCAATGCAATCCCTATCAAACTACCACTGGCATTTTTCACAGAACTAGAACAAAAAATTTCACAATTTGTATGGAAACACAAAAGACCCCGAATAGCCAAAGCAATCTTGAGAACGAAAAATGGAGCTGGAGGAATCAGGCTCCCTGACTTCAGACTATACTACAAAGCTACAGTAATCAAGACAGTATGGTACTGGCACAAAAACAGAAAGATAGATCAATGGAAAAGGATAGAAAGCCCAGATTTAAACCCCCGGACATATGGTCACCTTATCTTTGATAAAGGAGGCAGGAATGTACAGTGGAGAAAGGACAGTCGCTTCAATAAGTGGTGCTGGGAAAACTGGATAGGGACATGTAAAAGTATGTGATTAGATCACTCCATAACACCATACACAAAAATAAGCTCAAAATGGATTAAAGACCTAAATGTAAGGCCAGACACTATCAAACTCTTAGAGGAAAACATAGGCAGCACACTCTATGACATAAATCACAGCAAGATCCTTTTTGACCCACCTCCTAGAGAAATGGAAATAAAGACAAAAATAAACACATGGGACCTAATGAAACTTCAAAGCTTTTGCACAGCAAAGGAAACCATAAAGAAGACCAAAAGACAACCCTCAGAATGGGAGAAAATATTTGCAAATGAAGCAACTGACAAAGGATTAATCTCCAAAATTTATAAGCAGCTCATGCAGCTCAATAACAAAAAAACAAACAACCCAATCCAAAAATGGGCAGAAGACCTAAATAGACATTTCTCCACAGAAGATATACAGACTGCCAACAAAAACATGAAAGGATGCTGAACATCTTTACTCATTAGAGAAATGCAAATCAAAACTACAATGAGATATCATCTCACACCAGTCAGAATGGCCATCATCAAAAAATCTACAAACAATAAATGCTGGAGAGGGTGTGGAAAAAAGGGAACACTCTTGCACTGCTGGTGGGAATGTGAATTGGTACAGCCGCTATGGAGAACAGTATGGAGGTTCCTTAAAAAACTACAAATAGAACTACCATATGACCCAGCAATCCCACTACTGGGCATATACCCTGAGAAAACCATAATTCAAAAAGAGACATGTACCAAAATGTTCATAGCAGCCCTATTTACAATAGCCCGGAGATGGAAACAACCTAAGTGTCCATCATCGGATGAATGGGTAAAGAAAATGTGGCACATATATACAATGAAATATTACTCAGCCATAAAAAGAAATGAAATTGAGCTATTTGTAATGAGGTGGATAGACCTAGAGTCTGTCATACAGAGTGAAGTAAGTCAGAAAGAGAAAGACAAATACTGTATGCTGACACATATATATGGAATTTAAGAAAAAAAATGTCATGAAGAACATAGGGGTAAGACAGGAATAAAGACACAGACCTACAAGAGAATGGACTTGAGGATATGGGGAGGGGGAAGGGTAAGCTATGACAAAGTGAAAGAGCGGCATGGACATATATACACTACCAAACCTAAGGTAGATAGCTAGTGGGAAGCAGCTGCATAGCACAGGGAGATCAGCTCGGTGCTTTGTGACCGCCTGGAGGTGTGGGATAGGGAGGGCGGGAGGGAGACGCAAAAGGGAGGGGATATGGAAACATATGTATATGTATAACTGATTAAATTTTTTATAAAGCAAAAAAATAAAAATAAATAAATAAATAAAAGAATCTGAAAAGGAAAAAAAAAAGAAAGGGAAAAACAAATATTGTATGTTAACAGAGATATACGGAATATAATGAAGAAAAAATATGTTTTGTAGAACCTAGTGGCAGGACAGGATTAAGGACACAGACATAGAGAAAGGACTTGAGGACACCGGAAGGGGGATGGGTAAGCTGAGACGAAATGACACAGTGGCATGGACATAAATACATTACCAAACATAACACCGATAGCTACTGGGAAGCAGACACATAGAACAGGGAGATCAGCTCGGTGCTTTGTGACCACATAAAGGGGTGGGATATGGAGTGTGGGAGGGAGATGCAAGAGGGAGGGGATCTGGTGATATTTGTATATGTATAGCTGATTCACTTGGTTATACAGCATTAACGAACACTCCATTGTAAAACAATTATACTGCAATAAACGTGTAAAAGGAAAACAAACAAAAAAAGAAAGCCCAGGGATAAACCTACACACCTATGGTCAACTGATCTATGACAAAGGAGGCAAGACTATACAATGGAGATAAGACAGTCTCTTCAATCATTGGTGCTGGGAAATATGGACAGCTACATGTAAAAGAATGAAATTAGAACACGCCCCAACACCATACCTAAAAATATATTCAAAATGAATTAGAGACATTAATGTTAGACGGGACAGTATAAAACTCTGAGAGGAAAACTTACGAAGGATACTCTGACGTAAAACACAGCAAGATCTTTTTTGATCCACCTCCTATACTAATGAAATTAAAAAGAAAATTAAACAGATGGGACCTAATGAAATGTAAAAGATTTGCAAAGCAAAGGAAACTACAAACAAGACGAAAAGACAACCCTCAGAATGGCAGAAAATATTTGCAAACGAATCAATGGACAAATGATTAATCGCTAATATATATAAACAGCTCATGCAGCTCAATATTAATAAAACAAACAACCCAATACAAAAATGGAAGAATATCTTAATAGACATTTCTTCCAAGAAGACATAGAGATGGCCAGTACGCACATGAAAATCTGCTCAACATCACTAATTATTAGAGCAATGGAAATCGAAACTACAATGAGGTATCACGTCACACCTGTTAGAATGGGCATCATCAGAAAATCTACAAACAACAAATGCTGGAGAGGGTGTGGAGAAAATGAACCTTCTTCCACTATTGTTGGGAATGTATATCGATACAGTCTCTTTGGAGAATATTATGGAGGTTCCTTAAAAAACTAAAAATAGAATTACCATATAATCCAGCAATCGCACTACTGGGCATATACCCAGAGACAACCATAGATCAAAAAGACACATTCACCACAATGTTCATTACAGCACTATTTACAATAGCCAGGTAATGAAAGCAACCTAAGTGCCCACAGACAGACGAATGGATAAAGATGTGGTACATATATACAATGGAATATTACTCAGCCATACATAGGAATGAAATTGGGTCATTTGTAGAGACCTTGATGGATCTAGAGACTGTCATACAAAGTGAAGTAAGTCAGAAAGAGAAAAACAAATATTGTATATTAATGCATATATGTGGAACCTAGAAAAATGGTACAGATGAACCGGTTTGCAGGCAGAGATAAAGACACAGATGTTGAGAACAAACATATTGACACCAAGGGGGCAACGCCATGTGAGGGTGGTGGTGGGATGAATTGGGAGACTGGGATTCACATGTGCATACTTATATGTATAAAATAGATATCCAATAAGAACCTGCTGTATAAAAGTAATAAATAAATTTTAAAAAATTAAAAATAAATAAATAACGTTTAATAAAATAAAACAGAAAAAATGTTTTTCCCTTCAAAAAGACGTCTTTATATTAATGCATTATTTCCATGTTTATATCTCCAAATTAAAAATAAAAGAGGAATAAATAAAATCTACCTTGAACCAAAAAGAAAAAAAGAAGAAAAAAAAAAAAAAAAAAACAGAACCCACCAGTTATACAGAGGAAAATTGTATCAGGGCACTTGCTCCAGTGGTAAAAAATTCTTAAGTTGGTCAGATGTGCAAACCATCTCCCATGCAGTCAGCAGCGCTCCCCCCCCCACAAGGAGCATCCTCATTGGAAAGCTGGGGGACTGTGTGGAGGCGTCTGTGAGTAAATGTGAGCTGAGCCCCAGTCCTGCTGCAGCTGAACTCTTTCCACCCTTTCCAGGTAAAACACATGAATATGTACAAGAACTTGCAAGCCTAGAGGAAGGGCTGTGGAGCCACACCAGCGACAGCACGCAGGCCGACTTGGTGCCTGCAGGCCAGCCAGGATGATCCTGGCCCCAGATGATCTTCTGGAAGCTTTCCATTTCCCTGCCTGAGATACTTCACCTGCCATGGCCCCCACTGCTTTCTTACTTCCTCACCTCTGCCTGGGGAGAAATTGCAGCGGTAGGTATGGGTGACACATGCTCTTCTTTAGCAAGTGGCAGCCAGGCAACTCCTTCAGAAAGTCAAGCAGAGCCACACTCACACTGGGCCACCCACAAAGCCACGGCCCCTCACTCCCTCCCACCACCCCAGCCCCGACACTGCTGACGGGGCAGAGAATATGGCATCAGGCACAGCTACAGGGGCTCTTGCTGACTGGAGAGGTGTTTATATTGACCTCAACACAGGCACACCTGGGACGGGCTGGCAGGCAGTGTCAGGCTGCCCAAATCAGCGAATCCTCACCCTTCAGGGGCTCACAGTTGCAGAAAATTATCCTTGCTAAACAGGCCAGGCCCAAGGAACAGGTTTGGGATCTTGAGAGTCAGGATAGACAAGGGGCTGCAGCTGCGGCTTGTTTTCTTATCATTTTATCTGGTCCATGAGTGGAAAACAACTTCAGGATGACCCTATGCTAATGAGAGGAACCCAGGAGTCAGGGAGAGGAGTGATGGTGGGTGGAGACAGAGGCCTGGTGCCCTGGCTGCAGTGGAAGTGTCTGGAATACCAGGCAGAGAGAGGCTGCACAGAGTGATAGCCAGGATCACAGACCTGTCAGAGCTGCTGTTTGTTAGTTCAAGTCCTGCTCTGAGGTGTTCTGTGTCAGCTGTGAGCGACAGGTGAGCTGGGGGTTCTCTGCAAGGTGGGCTATGTGCACAGTTCCTGTGTGTCCAGCCCTGCTGGGGTGCCTACCCAGGGGAGCTCTGTATCCTGCAAAGGGTCTGACTATGAGAGCCCTATGGGCTGCTGGGTAGCTGCACAGGTGAGCTCCATACCCTGGGAGGGACTTGACAACGAGAGCCCCGTGGACGGTGGGGTGAGGGGTGCAGCCCAGGTGAGCTCCATATCCTGGGATTGGCCTGACCATGAAAGCCCCATGGGCTGCTGGAGACCTGGTAAAGGATATCAGAACAGTCAGTGAAGCCACCGAGGATATACATCCAGTAGCTCCTATTTCCTATACCCTCTTGGTCATTCTAACATCCGCCAGGCCATGGTGTTCTGTATTAGACTTCAATGATGCCTTCTTCTGTATTCCATTCATCTCAGAGTCACAAGAATTTTTGGCTTGTGAGTGGCAGGACACAACATGCAACCAAAGCAATAATGCTGGGCCGTCCTGCCCCAATGTTTCAAAAATCCCCAAACCATCAATGGGGAAATGTCCTCTAAAGAACTAAAAGTTCTACCTCTGTAAAAGGGAACCCTCCTTCAATATGCAGAGGACATTCTGATCGTCAGGCCTACTAAAGACGCCTCTGAACTACCTAGCCAAGAAAGGATAGAAGATGTCCAAGAAAAAGGCTCAAATATCCCAGGCTAAGGTGACATGCCTAGGCTTCATTCTCACAGATATTTGGAGAAATGCATCCCAGGATAGGGAAGAAGCCATTTGCAGCCTTACCTCTTCTAAAACTAGAAGACAGCTTAGGGGTTCCTGGGGAGGCCAAGGTTTTCTTCATCTTGATCCCTAACTACAGTCTAATAGCTGGGCCTCTACATGAAACTCTGATATGAAAAGATGATGATCCTTTTGAACAGAATCCAGAAGCAGCCTTTCAAGAATGGAAAGAGCAGTCAATTCAGACCCTTGCCCAGGAACTCCCTAATTTAGCTAAACCCTTTGACTTTTACATACCCGGTCAAAGGGTAATCGCCCTTGGAGCCTTAGTGCAAAAACTGGGACCACTTGAAATGGAGCAACCCAAGAATGCCCTTCAGGTATGATAAACTATGGTCACCAAGAGCTTTGCCCACCGACTCATCAGGCCAGGATACTGGGGTATCTAAAAAGCTGGAAATCAGCAGCCCGGAAGGTCAGCTCCTCCCTAAGGGAAAAGGACCCCACGTGGTGATCCTAACCACCTATCATGTCCTGAAGTTGCAGGGGTCGCTCTGTGGACACACTGACCTCGAGTGAGGAGGCCCTCCGACTCCAACCTCCAGAGAGACAAACGGCGGCAATGGGCCCCCAAGATGACTCGTGTGACCATCACTTGACCTGGAGTTTCTCTCAGAAAACAACAAGACTGTGCCCTGAAAGAGCAGACTACTGCTTGCAGGACTTACTGCACCCAGAGGGGAGCTAATAAGCTTGGCGGGGGAAACGTGTATCACTCTTTCACCATAGAAAACCCTACAGACACCACGGTGATGGTGGCCAATATGACCGGCTGGACTGCTGGCTAATTCTAAAGGCTGTTGACTCAGTGGACGTCATGGTCCTGGATCACCACTGACCGAGGACTGTCTGGGAGTTGTGCGGGCAGGGCTCTGACACATGGTGCTGTTTGTACATTCATTCAGGGACCTAAATAAAGAAAGCACAGACTACTGGTCAGAGCATCTAGGCTAGCAAAAACCGTCAGCCTAAGGTCGCCGAACAAATGTGGTGTGGGGTGAAACCTGCCACCGCAGCATCTCTGTGCATCTCTTTCCTGGACCCTTAAAGGTCATTAGAATCTATAACACTTCCAATGCTGGTGCTCAGATGGACGACAAGTGAGGCAGGAGGCCTTGGGACAATCAACCTCACCTGAAGGCTGGTGGGGAGACGTTTTGCCCCTCCCCCAGGTATCAGGGCTCCCACCACAGCATGAAGCAGTTACAAAAGAGGGGTCTGCACCCTCAACACCTCAAGAATGAGGAACGGAACAAAAAACAGTGGAGGTGTTCATCTCTGGCAACGTTCATTAAAAATTCCTGGGAGATAAAAAGAGAATCTGGGCAACAAAATAAAGTCTAACCTGTTTTTACTTTGTGCTTTGTCTAAGTTCACATGCTCCTAGGGTTCCGCAAGCAGAGGTCCCACACCGGGCAATTCAGACCCGATTTCCTAGTGCAGAATGGCTGGGTTGACACCTCAGCTAGCAGGGTCCCATGCAGACTCCGCGGCATAGAGTCTGAGCTGCAGCCAACCCAGCCCTCGAGAGCTCCATCCCCTCCCTCCCACTGATGCTGCCGGGATCCCTACACAGCAGCCCAGCCCACAGCCCGTGGGGGAGTGCATGCTCTCACCTCTCCATTCTGTTTTCAAAATAATGTTTCCTTTGCTTCTGAACAAAACTCTGTCTTGATCTGTTGGCTCCAATGACACTGGGCACGGGGACTCCTGTTGGGGTCCACTCTGGAGGATCAGTAACAGAATTTGAGAACATTGTAACTTCAATGAACAGGTGTGTGAGCCAAACTGTAGTTAACATAGAGCAGTGTATAATGCTCGGGTAAAATAAGATGTTTTTAAGTCTTACATTTGATATTTCCATCACTTTCCTATAAGCAAGTTCAGTGAAGACATCTGTCTTATTTGTCAGGTCAACATTAGAGAAATGAAGTGATTTATTTCATGATGTACATCGAATACTCTTGGCTGAAGATTCAATCTTGTTTTGAATGCTTTTCCATTGAAAATGATACCTCTCTTTCAGCTCCCCCATTTCTAGGAACTATAAAATCTTATAATTTATTATTACCAAAGGGAAAATGAAGGAGAAGGGATAAATTAACAGTTTTGGATTAACACATACACACTGCTATGTATAAAATAGATCATCAACAAGGAACTACTGTATAACACAGGGAACTACACTGAATATTTTGCAATAACCTATAAGGGGAAATAATCTGAAAAAGAATAGATATTTTTATTGACATCATCTATCAATGACAGATAAAATGTAACCTAAGCAAGGCCGATGGTGAGCGCTTCTGACCCTGAAGACTTCAATCATCTAAAGTTTGGTCTCTGCCTATTTCCCAAGGCTCTTAATGGACATACGTGTAGCTGTAGCTTAAAAATTCCCCAGTTTGGGGTTCGGGGAGGCACTGATTTGAAAAAATCCCTTGTGTTCTCCTTACATGCACGGGACCCTTCCTACAGCTAAAACATACCTGTCACACCTAGAGGATTGTACACCATTTGATCGGATAGAATTTGGAAAAGGCACTTCATCTCCTCATCGCCTGGTGCTCGGGATCACCCCTCCAGCATCTTTCCTAACAATTTCCTCACTTGGGGATATCAGCACCGTCAACATCCTGTTGCACACAGTTTGGAATTTGTCCAGCGGATGAAGCAGAAGGATGAGAAAAATTTAGAGACAAGTCTTAGGTGTTCGGACAGGCACATGCCACTCTAATTTCCAATCCGGAAGACAAATTCATCAAAGGCTAGAATTGCCCACGGAAACAGAATAGGGCTAGAGGAAATCCCGCTGTTTTGTGTCCAGTTTCCAAAAACACAAGTTGAAAAATGGAACTCAGGGGGACTAAAATTCATGAAACTGCAGAGTTGAAAATATCTATCGTCGAAAAATGTCTTGAGGTAAGTCACAGAAAAGGACTTGTAAGCAAGGGAGAGTGGCAGGAACCAAATTTAAAGAGGTAGAAAGGACTCCCCATTAAAGCACAAGAAAAGGGGCTGAACATCACCAATGATGCAGTTGGCCATAAGGGCGTATGCATTTTTTTCTGAATATATTCAAATAAAGGCCATACACATTTTTATCCAACCAAACAGGTGGGCACTGGAAATCAATACTAAAAAAATGTATCACTTCGCATCAGTCAGAAGGACCATCCACATAAAGTGTAAACTCCAGAAATGCAGGACAGGGCGAGGAGAAAAGGGAGCACTGTGAGGCTGATAGTGGAAATGAAATTTGCCAACGGCCACTCTGGAGAAGTGTATTGTGTTTGCTAAAACATCTAAAAAATGAGCTACAGAGCATAGGGCACTTGCACTCATGGGCGTTTACCTTGGGAAAAACAAAAATCGACAGAAAACAGGCACCCCAAAGTTTACCACCTCTCTGTTAAAAAGGGCCTCAACTTGGATAGAACCTAAATGTCCCTGGAAGGATAAAATGGATAAAAGAGATGGGGTACTTATGTAGAGTGGAATATTACTCATCCAGAAATCAATGAAATAAGGCCAGTTGAAACAACTCTGGAGGAGTTACATACGATCATTCTAAGTGACATATGTCAGAAAGAAAAAGACACATATCATAAGATGTCACTTAAAGGTGGAATCAAAAATGGCTACACATGAAATAAACTACAAAACAGAAACATAGTCAAATATGTAGAAAATAGACATAAGGCTGCTAAATGGGAAAGGCGGGGAATGGTGAGGTATTATCCAGGAGGTTGAAATTAGCAAAGATACCATTCCATGTATCAAATTGAATAACTGACAAGGCCTCCACTGTACCTCAAAGAACTGCACTCAGCCCACTCAAGTCACTGGACAATAGTACATATGTCTGGTAAGCATCTGATAAAGAATATATTGTTGTCTCACAGTACATGAATCAAGTGGATGTACAGCAGCAAAAAACAGAGCTTTGAAAATCAGCTGTAACCAATATAAAAATAAATTTAAAAATATTTATGAAAACAGTGAGACAGACAAAAATTCTTACAACTTTTGTTGAAGGGCTACAATGTAACATGGATTGAACACATGTAGACCCACAGCAGGATGATATATAAGGCTGGAAGCTATGCAGTCTAAGAGATGTTAGAGAGGCTGGGTGAGGAAATGCAGACCTTTTAAAGTAATACTGCCTGGTAGCCATTCCATGGGTCCCAAATCTGCAGGTTCAAGGGAATCTTCTGACAGCGAAAACATGACTGGGAAACCGAGATGAATGTACACCGTGTGCTCAGGAAAGGTGTCTAAAATGCACCTCATTTTTGATCTCCTGGTGCTGGGGTTCGCCATTCCAGCCACATTATTAACAATATCCCCACTTGGAGAATCAGCACCTTTAACCTCCTGTTTCACACAGTTTGCAATTTGTGCAGAGGATAAATGGGAAGAGGGGGAACCAATGAGAGATTAGCTGTAGGAGTTTTGACAGGCACATGTCACTCTAATTTCCCATTAGGAAGAAGAATAAACCAAAGGCTCAGCCTGCCTCCCCAGAACCAGAAGAGGGCCAGAAGGAATCCAATGGTTTGGAGGCCAGCTTCCAAAAAAAGCGAGTTGCAAAATGGAGCTCAGGAGCAGACAATTCAAAGACCTGCAAAGATATAAATTATAACCAACGTCCAAAAATATATTCAGGTAAGGCAACGAAGAGGATCTGAATGAGAGGCAGAATTGCAGGAAACAGATTTCAAAAGGTAGATTGTACTCACATTTATAGCATATGAAAAGCAGCAGAATTTCCCAAATGATGCAGTTGGGCAAAAGGGTGTATGCGTTTTTTTCGTGAATATCTTCAGGAAAAAAACACATACAGAGTTTTTGGCCAACCAAGCAAGCGGGAAATGCAATTTTGCACAACAAAGAAGTCTCAAATTTCACTGTTCAGAAAGGCCATCCAAAAAATGTGTACAAACCAGAAATGCTGGAGAGGCCATGGAGAACAGGGAGCCTAGTTACGCTGATGGGTGGGGTATAAATATCCAAGAGCCACTCTGAAGAAGTGTATGCTGTTTCCTAAAACATTTAAATACAAAGCCCCCGAGCAAAGGGGACTTCAACTCATGGGCATATAAATTGGGAAGACTAAATATCGACAAGACACAGGCACCCCAAAATTTAGGGCTTCTCTGCATACAAGAACCTCAACTTCGGTACACCTAAAATATCCCAGAAAAAGAGAAATGCATAAAGAACTTGTGGTAATTTTGTACAATGGAATAATACTCAGACGTGAAATCAATGTCATAAGGCCAGTAGCAGCATAATGAGTGGATTTAGGTATGATGATTCTAAGTGAAATTAATCACACAGAAAAAGAATCTTATCATAAGATATCACTTACAAAGGGAATGTCAACATCACAACTCATGAACAGAATTAAGAAACAGAACAGAGTCTCACATTTAGAAAACACTCTTAGGCCTGCTTAAGGGGGAAGGAGATGTGGGCTGATGCATAAAACCAGAGGTTGATGTTAGTACAGGTACCGTTCCAAAAACCTAATATGGAATAGACAAGACCTACACCTTCCTCAGTGAAAGGGACTCAAAACCCCTATTCCCGACAGCGGAATATACCTGACTAGTAAGAATCTTAAAACCTATGTATTGATATATCTCCGTAAGGGAATCAAGTGTGTCTAGACCGGCATAAACACGTCAGTGAAAATCAGCTCAACCCCATGATAAAAATGAATTTCAAAAACAAAACAAAAAAAACAGTGAAATTCTTGCACAATTCCTTCAGGGGTTCTGATGAAACCTGGAATGACCCTATCTGCAAAGAGAGCTGGATGAGACATGAGGCTGGACACTTGGGACTGAGAGGACTGGTGAGATTGGGAGAGAAAATGCAGACCCTTTAAAGTAGTAATGCATGCCACCATTCCATGGGTCCCAAATCTCCAGGTAGAAGGTAATACCACTACAGTTATAACATGTATGGGAAACATAGGGAATGGACACCCTGTGATGGCGAAAGGTTTCTAAAAGTCTCCTAATTTTTCCTCTCCTTGGGCTCCAGTTTGGCATTCCAACTGCTTTACTATCAATCTCCCAACTTAGGAGAGCCAGCCCCTATAACCTCCTGGTTCGCACAGTTTGCTAATTGTGCAGAGGATGAAAAGGAAGAGGGAGAACCAATCAGAGAGTAGATGTAGGCATTTGGACGGGCACATGTCACTCTAAATTCCCGCCAGGAAGAAGAATTAACCAAAGCCTCAGCCACACGCAGGGAACAGTATAGCCACCCCTGGAACCAGTATAGGTCCTGAAGCAAAATTGTGGATTTGCAGTATGCTCCCAAAAATGGGATTTGAAAATTGGAGCTCAGGGTCACAGCAATTCACAAACCTACAGAGTTATAAAGGACTACTCTCTTCCAAAAATCCGTTGAGGGATGGAAACGAAGCGGACTTGAAAATGAGGCTGAATAGCACAAAACATATTTCAAGAGGTACATTGGAATTGCCTTTAAAGCACAGGAAAAGCATCACAACTTTGACAATGATGCACTTGGCCAAAAACAGCGTATGCCTTTTCTCCTGAATATATACAGGAGAAAACGCATACGCCCTTTTTGCCCAATCAAGCAAACACACAATGCAAATCCACACTACAAAGAATTGTCACTTCCCACCGGTCAAAAGGGAATCCGAAAATCTGTAAAAACCAGAAAGGCAAGAGAGAGATGACAAGGGCATGGAGCAATGTGATCCCAAGTATCATGGAGGATTGTGATGACAAGCGCATTGAGCATTGTGATGACAAGATTATGTAGCATTTTGCTGAGAAATGCATGGAGCATTGTGATGACAAGGTTCATGGAGCACTGTGATGAGGAGTGTAATGGAGCATTGTGATTACAGGGGTCATGGAGCACTGGGATGACAAGGGCATGGAGTTTTTTGATGACAAGAGTTCCTGATCATTGTGTTGTCAGGGTTCATGGAGCGTTGTGATGACAGGGGTCATGGAGCATTGTGATGACAGGGGTCATGGAGCATTGTGATGACAAGGTAATGGAGCATTGTGATGAGAAGACCATGGAGACTTCTGATGAAAAGTCTCATGGAACATTCTGATGAAAACGGGCATGGAGCATTGTGATTACAGAGTTCGTGGAGCATGTGATGACAAGGGCATGGAGCATTGGGATGAGAAGGACATGGAGAGTACTGATGACATGCATCATGGAGCTTTGTGATGACAAGGGCATGGAACATTGTGATGAAAAAGGCATGGAGCCTTGTCATGACAGGGTTCAAGGAGCATACTAACGACAAGTGTTAGGGAACATTGTTATGACAAGGGTATTGAGCATTGTGATGACAAAGTTCATGGAGCATTGTGATGAGAAGACCATGGATAATTGTGATGACCAGCCTCATGGGGTGTTGCGATGATAAGTGTTATGGAAAATTTTGATCACAAGGATTTGGAGCACTGTGATAACAGAGGTCATGGAGCATTTTGATTTCACTGTGATGACAATAGCCTGAAGAATTATGATGATGGGCATGGTACATTGTGATGACAGGGTTCATGGAGTATTGAGATGAAAAGGGTCATGGAGCATTCTGATGACAAGCTTGTGGAGTATTTTGATGACAATGGCATGGAGCATTGTAATGAGAACGGCATGGGGCATTGTGATGAAAAAGGCATGGAGCCCTTTCGTGACAGTGTTCAAGGAGCATTCTGATGACAAGTGTCAGTGACCATTGTGATGACAAGTGTACTGAGAATTGTGATGACAATGTCATGGAGCATTGTGATGAAAAGGGCATGGAGTATTGTGATGACAGGCATCATGGAGCGTTGTGATGACAAGTATTATGGAACATTGTGATCACAAGGGTTTGGAGCATTGTGATGACAGAGGTCATGGATCATTTTGATTTCAAGGAGCATGGAGCAGTGTGATGACAAGGGCATGAAGCAATGTGATCCCAACGTTCATGGTGGATTGTGATGAAAATGGTAATGGAGTGTTGTGATGACAAGCGCATAGAGCATTGTAATGACAAGGTCATGTAGCATTTTGCTGAAAAAGTCATGGAGCATTGTGATGACAGGTGTCATGGAGCACTGTGATGAGACGCGTCACGCCAAACTGTGAATACAGGGGTCATGGAGCATTGGGATGACAAGGGCATGGATCATTGTGATGACAAGGGTCATGGAACATGGGCTGAAAATGTTCATGGAGTATTGTGATGACTGGGGTCATGGAGCATTATGATGACTAGGGTATGGAGCATTGTGATGACAAGAGTCACGGATCATTGTGTCGTCAGGTGTCATGGAATGTTGTGATGACAGTGGTCATGGAGCATTGTGATGATATTGGTCATGGAGCTTTGTGATGAGAAGGTCATGGAGCACTGGGCTGAAAATGTTCATGGAGTATTGTGATGACAGGGGTCATGGAGCATTGTGAGAACAAGGGCATGGATCAATGTGATGACAAGGGCATGGAGCATTGGTCTAATAAGTTTCATGGATTATTGCGATGACATTTGGAATGGCGCATTGTGATAACAAAGGCATGGAGCATTGTGATGACCAGTTCATGCAGTATTGTAAAGACAGGTGTCAGGGAGCACTGTGATGACATATGTAATGGCCCATTGTGATGACAATGGCATGGAGCATTGTGATGCCAAGTGTCATGGAGGATTCTGATGACAAAGGTAATGGAGTATTGTGATGACAATGGATTGGAGCATTGTGATGACAAGGGTCAGGGAGCATTGTGCTGACAAGTGCATGGATAATTGTGATGACAAGGGTCATGGAGCATTCTGATGACAAGCTTGTGGAGTATTTTGATGACAATGCCATGGAGCATTGTGATGAAAACGGCATGGGGCATTTTGATGAAAAAGGCATGGAGCCTTTTCGTGATAGGGTTCAAGGAGCATTCTGACGATAAGTGTCAGGGAGCATTGTGATGACAAGTGTATTGAGAATTGTGATGACAAATGTCATGGAGCATTGTGATGAAAAGGGCATGGAGCATTGTGATGACAGGCATCATGGAGCGTTGTGATGACAAGTGTTATGGAACATTTTGATCACAAGGGTTTGGAGCATTGTGATGACAGAGGTCATGGATCATTTTGATTTCAAGGAGCATGGAGCACTGTGATGACAAGGGCATGAAGCAATGTGATCCCAAGGTTCATGGAGGATTGTGATGACAATGGTAATGGAGTATTGTGATGACAAGGTCATGTAGCATTTTGCTGACAAAGTCATGGAGCATTGTGATGACAGGTGTCATCGAGAACTGTGATGAGATGCGTCACGCCGCATTGTGAATACAGGTGTCATGGAGCATTGGGATGACAAGGGCATGGATCATTGTGATGACAAGAGTCACGGAGCATTGGGTTGAAAATGTTCATGGAGTATTGTGATGACATGGGTCATGGAGCATTGTGATGACAGAGGTCATGGAGAAATTTGATTTCATTGTGCGGACAATAGCCAGAAGCATTATGATGATGGGCATGATGCACTGTGATGACAGGGTTCATGGAGCATTGAGATGAATAGGGGCAAGGAGCATTGTGATTACAGGGGTCTTGGAGCATTGTGATGACAAGGGCATGGAGCATTTTGATAAGAAGGCCATGGAACATTCTGATGGCATGTGTCATGGAGCTTTGTGATGACAAGGGCATGGATCATTGTGATTACAGGGGTCTTGGTGCATTGTGATGACAAGTGTCATTGAGCCTCGTGATGACAAGGCCGTGAAACCTTGTGATGACAGTGGTCATGGAGCATTGTTATGATAGGGGTAATGGAGCATGTGATGAGAAGGGCATGGAGCATTGTGATTACAAGGTTTATGGAGCATTTTGATGACCAATTTGTGGACCGATCTGATGAAAAGCGCGTGGCACATTGTGATGACAAGGGTCATGGAGCATTTTTCTGACAAAGGCATGGAGCATTGTGATGACAAGGGTCACGGAGCATTGAGATGAAAAGTTCAAGGACCATTGTGGGTACAAAGGTCACAGAGCCTTGTGATGACGCGGGCATGGACCATTGTGATGACAAATGTTATGAAGCATTGTGATGACTGGAGTCACGGAGCATTGTGATGACAGGGGTCATGGAGCATTGTGATGACAAGAGCATGGAGCATTGTTATGACAGGGGCACGGAGCATTGGTCTGATAAGTTTCATAGATTATTGTGATGACTTTGGACATGGTGCATTGTGATGACAAGGGCATGGATCATGGTGATGAGAAGGTCATGGAGTATTGTGAAGACAGGTGTCAGGGGGCATTGTGATGACATATGCCATGGTCCATTGCGAAGACAATGGCAGGGAGCATTGTGATGCCAAAAGTAATGGAGGATTGTGATGACAAATATAATGGAGAATTCTGATGACTAGGGCTTGGAGCATTATGATGACAAGGGTCATTGAGAATTTTCATGACAAGGTCGTGAAGCATTGTGATGACAAAGTCCAGGAACATTGTGATGAGAAAATCATGGAGCCTTGTGATGACAAGTCTCATGGAGCATACTGATGAAAAGGGGCATGGACCATTGTGATTACAGGGGTCTGGGAACATTGTGATGACAAGTGCATGGAGCATTGTGATTACAGGGGTCTTGGAGCATTGTGATGAAAAGGGCATGGATCACTGTGATGAAAAATGCATGGAGCCTTGTCATGACAGGGTTCAAGGAGCATACAGACAACAAGTGTCAGGGAGCATTTTAATGACAAGTATATTGAGCATTGTGATGACAAAGGTCATGGAGCATTGTGATGAGAAGACCATGGATAATTGTGATGACGAGCGTCATGGGGCATTGTGATGACAAGTGTTATGGAATATTTTGATCACAAGGGTTTGGAGCATTGTTATGACAGAAGTCATGGAGCATTTTGATTTCATTGTGATGACAATAGCATGAAGCATTATGATGATGTTGGCCTGGTGTATTGTGATGACAGGGTTCATTGATGATTGAGGTGAAAAGGGGCATGGAGCATTGTGATTTCAGGGGTCTTGGAGCATTGTGATGAGAAGGGTCATGGAGCCTTGTGATGACAAGGCAATGGAACATCGTGATGGCAGGGGTCATGGAGCATTGTTATGACAGGAGTAATGCAGCATTGTGATTGTAAGGGCATGGAGAATTGTGATGAGAAAGCTATGGAGCATTCTGATGACATGTGTCATGGAGCTTTGTGATGACAAGGGCATGGAGCAATGTGATGAGAGCGTTGATTGGACATTGTGATGACAATGACATGGAGCATTTTGATGCCAAGTGTCATAGATCTTTGTGATGACAAAGGTCATGGAGCATTGTGATGACAAGGGAATGGAGCATGGTGATGACAAGGTCCTGGATCATTGTGATGAGATGTCAATGGAGACTTATGATGACAAGTCTCATGGAGCATTCTGATTAAAAGGGGCATGGAGCATTGTGATTACAGGGGACTTGGAGCATTGTGATAACAAAGGCTTGGAGCATTGTGAGGAGAAGGCCATGGAGCACTCTGATGACATCCGTCATGGAGCTTTGTGATGACAAGGGCATAGAGCATTGTGATTACAGGGGTCTTGGAGCATTGTGATGAAAAGGGCATGGATCATTGTGATGAAAAAGGCATGGAGCCTTGTCATGACAGGGTTCAAGGAGCATACTGGCGACAACTGTCAGGGAGCATTTTGATGACAAGTGTATTGAGCATTTTGATGACAAAGGTCATGGAGCATTGTGATGAGAAGACCATGGATAATTGTGATGATGAGCGTCATGGGGTATTGTGATGATCAGTGTTATGGAACATTGTGATCACAAGGGTTTGGAGCATTATGATGACAGAGGTCATGGAGCATTGTGATTTCATTGTGAAGACAATAGCCTGAATCATTATGATGATGGGCATTTTGCTCTGTGATGACAGTGTTCATGGAGCATTGAGATGAAAAGGGGCATGGAGCATTGTGATTACAGGGGTCATGGAGCATTGGGATGACAAGGGCATGGATCATTGTGATGACAAGGGTCATGGAGCATTGGGCTGAAAATGTTCATGGAGTATTGTGATGACAGGTGTCATGAATCATTGTGATGACAGAGGTCATAGAGAATTTTCATTTCATTGTGCGGACAATAGCCAGAAGCATTATGATGATGGGCATGATGCACTGTGATGACAGGGTTCATGGAACATTGAGATGAAAAGGGGCATGGAGCATTGTGATTACTGGGGTCTTGGAGCATTGTGATGACAATGACATGGAGCGTTGTGATGCCAAGGGTCATGGATCTTTGTGATGACAAATGTCATGGAGCATTATGATGACAAGTGCATTGTGCATTGCGATGAGAAGGGCAGGGAGCATTGTGATGACAGGGTCATGGAGCAATTTGATGAAAAGGGTCACGGAACATTTTGGTGACAGGTGTTATGGAACACTGTGATGTCAGGGGTCATGGAGCATTTTGATGACGGGTATATGGAACATAGTGATGTCAGGGGTCATCGAACATTGTGATGATAAGTGCATGTGGCATTGCAATGACAGGAGTCAGGGAACATTGTGATGACAGGGGTGAGGGAGTATTGTGATGAATAGTTATTTAACATTGTGATATCAGTGGTGAGAGAGCATTTTTATGAGAAGTGCAAGGAGCATTGTAATGACAAGTTTCATGGAGCATTTTGATGACAAGATTTTGGAGGACTGTGATGACAAGCGCATGGTGCACTGTGATAACATTTGTCATGGAGCATTGTGCTGACAAGCGCATGGAGCATTGTGATGACAAGGTTCATGGAGCATTTTGCTGAGAAAGGCATAGAGCATTGTGGACAAGGGTCAAAGAGCATTGTGATGAAAAGTTCATGGAGCATTGTGGTTAAAAAGGTCACAGAGACTGTTGATGATGAGGGCATGGACCACTGTGATGACAAATGTCATGAAGCATTGTGATGATTGGAGTCACGGAGCATTGTGATGACAGGGGTCATGGAGCATTGGTCTGAGTAATTTCATGGATTACTGTGATGACAGTGGGCATGGTGCATTGTGATGACAAGGGCATGGAGCATTGTTACGAGAAGGTCATGGCGTATTGTGAAGACAGATGTCAGGGAGCATTGTAATGACATACATCATGGTCCATTGCGATGACAATGGCATGGAGCACTGTGATGCCAAATGTCATCGAGGATTCTGATGACAGTGGTAATGGAGCATTTTGATGACAAGGGATTTGAGCATTGTGATGACATTGGTCATGGTTCATTGTGATGAGAAGACCATGGATAATTGTGATGATGAGCGTCATGGGGCGTTGTGATGATAAGTGTTATGGACCATTTTGATCACAAGGATTTGGAGCATTGTGAGGACAGAGGTCATGGAGCATTTTTATTTCATTGTGATGAAAATAGGCTGAAGCATTATAATGATGGGCATGGTGCATTTTGATGACAGGGTTCATGGAGCATTGAGATGAACAGGGGCATGGAGCATTGTGATTACAAGAGTCTTGGAGCAATGTGATGACAAGGGCATGGAGCATCGTGAATGAGAATGCCATGGAGCATACTGATGACATGCGTCATGAAGCACTGTGATGACAAGGGCATGGAGCATTGTGATTACAGTGGTCTTGGAGCATTGTGATGACAAGGGTCATGGAGCCTTGTGATGACAAGGCTGTGGAACATTGTGATGGCAGGGGTCATGGGCATTGTTATGACAGGGGTAATGGAGCATTGTGATGACAAGGGCATGGAGCATTGGTCTGAAATGTTTCATGGATTATTGTGATGAGAGGGGGCAAGGAGCATTGTGATGACAAGGGCATGGAACACTGAGATACATGGTTCATGGAGGATTGTAATGATAAGCGCATGGAGCATTGTGAGAAGAATGGCATCGAGGATTGTGATGAAAAGGATCATGGAGCCTGTGATGAAAAGGGCATGGAACAATGTGATGAGAGGATTCATGGAGCATTGTGATGACAATGACATGCAGCATTGTGATGCCAAGGGTCCTGGAGCTTTGTGATGACAAAGGTCAGGGAGCATTTTTATGACAAGGCTGTGGTGCATTCTGCTGTGAAGGGCAGGGAGCATTGTGATGAGAGGGTCATGGAGCAATTTGATGAAAAATGTCATGGAACATTTTGATGACAGGGGTTATGGAACATTGTGATGTCAGGGGTCATTGAACATTTTCATGACAGGGGTTATGGGCCATTGTGATGACAGGGGAGTGGGTGTATTGTGATGACTAGTGAGGGAACATTTTGATATCAGTGGTGAGAGCATTTTGAAAGAAGTGCATGGAGCATTGTGATGACAAGGTTTATGGAGCATTGTGATGACAAGGTTGTGGAGCATTGTGATGACAAGGGCATGGCACATTGTGATGACATGGGTCATGGAGCACTGCGCTGACAAGTGCATGGAACATTGTGATGACAACCGGTCATGGAGCACTGAGTTGACAAAGGGACGGAGCATTGTGATGACAAGTGTCACGGAGCATTGTGATGAGAAAACCATGGAGCCCTGTGATGACAAATCTCATGGAGCATACTGATGAAAAGTGACATGGACCATTGTGATTACAGGGGTCTTGGAACATTGTGATGACATGGGCATGGAGCATTGTGAAGAGAAGGCCAAGGAGCATTCTGAAGACATGCGTCATTGAGCATTGTGATGACAAGCGCATGGAGCATTGTGATTACAGGGGTCTTGGAACATTGTGATGAAAAGTGCATGGATCATTGTGATGAATAAGGCATGGAGCCTTGTCATGACAGGGTTCAAAGAGCATACAGACAACAAGTGTCAGGGAGCATATTGATGACAAGTGTACTGAGCATTGTGATGACAAAGGTCATGGAGCATTGTGATGAGAAGACCATGGATAATTGTGATGACGAGCGTCATGGGGCATTGTGATGACAAATGCATGGAGAATTGTGATGACAAGGGTCATGGAGCATTCTGATGACAAGCTTGTGGAGTATTTTAATGACGAGGGCATGGAGCATTGTGATGAAAACGGCATGGGGCATTGTGATGAAAAATGCATGGAGCCTTTTCGTGACAGGGTTCAAGGAGCATTCTGACGACAAGTGTCAGGGAGCATTGTGATGACAAGTGTATTGAGAATTGTGATGACAAAGGTCATGGAGCATTGTGATAAAAAGGACATGGGGTAATGTGATGACAGGCATCATGGAGCGTTGTGATGACAAGTGTTATGGAACATTGTGATCACAAGGGTTTGGATCTTTGTGATGACAGAGGTCATGGATCATTTTGATTACAAGGAGCATGGAGCATTGTTATGACAAGGGCATGAAGCAATGTGATCGCAAGGTTCATGCAGGATTGTGATGACAATGGTAATGGAGTATTGTGATGACAAGCGCATAGAGCATTGTAATGACAAGGTCATGTAGCATTTTGCTGACAAAGGCATGGAGCATTGTGATGACAGGTGTCATGGAGCACTGTGATGACAAGCGTCACGGAGCATTGTGAATACAGGGGTCATGGAGCAATGGGATGAGAAGGGCATGGAACATTTTGATGACAAGGGTCATGGAGCATTGGGCTGAAAATGTTCATGGAGTATTGTGATGACAGGGGTCATGGAGCATTGTGATGACAGAGGTCATGGACAATTTAGATTTCATTTTGCTGACAATAGCCTGAAGCATTATGATGATGGGCATGATGCATTGTGATGACAGGGTTCATGGAGCATTGAGATGAAAAGGGGCATAGAGCATTGTGATTACAGGGGTCTTGGAGCATTGTGAGGACAAGAGCATGGAGCGTTTTGATGAGAAGGCCATGGAACATTCTGATGACATGTGTCATGGAGCTTTGTGATGACACGTGTCATGGAGCATTTTTCTGACAAAGGCATGGAGCATTGTGATGACAAGGATCACGGAGCACTGAGATGAAAAGTTCATGGAGCATTGTGGTTACAAAGGTCACAGAGCTTTGTAATGACGTGGGCATGGACCACTGTGATGACAAATGTTATGAAGCATTGTGATGATTGGAGTCACGGAGCATTGTGATGACAGGGGTCATGGAGCATTGTGATGACAAGGGCATGGAGCATTGTGATGACTGGGGCATGGAGCATTGGTCTGACAAGTTTCATAGATTATTGTGATGACAGTGGAGATGGTGCATTGTGATGACAAGGGCATGGATCATTGTGATGAGAAGGTCATGGAGTATTGTGAAAACAGGTGTCAGGGAGCATTGTGATGACTTATGTCATGGTCCATTGCGATGACAACGGCAAGGAACATTGTGATGCCAAATGTAATGGAGGATTGTGATGACAAATATAATGGAGCATTGTGATGACTAGGACTTGGAGCATTATGATGACAAGGGCCATTGAGAATTTTCATGACAAGGTCGTGAAGCATTGTGATGACAATGTCCTGGAGCACTGTGACGAGAAAAACATGGAGCCTTGTGATGACAAATCTCATGGAGCATACTGTTGAAAAGGGGCATGGACCACTGTGATTACAGGGGTCTTTGAACATTGTGATGACAAAGGTCATGGAGCATTGTGATGAGAAGACCATGGATAATTGTGATGACGAGCGTCATGGGGCACTGTGATGACAAGTGTTATGGAATATTGTGATTCCAAGGGTTTGGAGCATTGTTATGACAGAGGTCATGGAGCATTTTGATTTCATTGTGATGACAATAGCATGAAGCATTATGATGATGGTCATGGTGAATTGTGATGACAGGGTTCATGGATCATTGTGATGAAAAGGGGCATGGAGCATTGTGATTACAGGGGTCTTGGAGCATTGTGATGAGAAGGGTCATGGAGCCTTGTGATGACAAGGCCATGGAACATCGTGATGGCAGGGGTCATGGAGCATTGTTATGACAGGTGTAATGGAGCATTGTGACGGCAAGGGCATGGAGCATTGTGATGAGAAGGCCATGGAGCATTCTGATGACATGTGTCATGGGCTTTGTGATGGTTAGGGCATGTAGCAATGTGATGAGAGCGTTTATGGAGCATTGTGATGACAATGATATGGGCATTGTGATGCCAAGGGTCATGGATCTTTGTGATGAAAAAGTTCATGGAGCATTTTGATGACAAGGGCGTTGTGCATTGTGATGAGAAGGTCAGGGAGCATTGTGGTGACAGGTTCATGGAGCAATTTGATGAAAAGTGTCATGGAACATTTTGATGACAGTGTTTATGGAACATTGTGATGTCAGGGGTCATGGAGCATTTTGATGAAAAGTGTCATGGAGCATTTTGATGACAGGGGTAATGGAACATGTGATGTCAGGCGTTATGGAACATGTGATGTCAGGCATCATCGTACATTTTAACGATAAGTGCATGAAGCACTGTGATGAAAGGTGTCATGGAACATTGTGATGACAGGGGTGAGTGAGTATTGTGATGAATAGTGATGTAACATTGTGATATCAGTGGTGAGAGAGCATTTTGATGAGAATTGCATGGAGCATTGGGATGACAAGGTTTATGGAGCATTGTGATGACAACATTGTGGAGCACTGTGATGACAAGCGCATGGCGAATTTTGATGACGTGTCATGGGGCATTGTGCTGACAAACGCATGGAGCATTGTGATGACAAGGGTCACGGAACATTGTGCTGAGTAAGGCATAGAGCATTGTGACAACAAGGGTCAAAGAGCATTGTGATGAAAAGTTCATATAGCATTGTGGTTAAAATGGTCACAGAGACTGTTGATGACGAGGGCATGGACCATTGTGATGACAAAGGTCATGAAGCATTGTGATGACTGGAGTCACGGAGCATTGTGATGACAGGGGTCATGAAGCATTGTGATAACAAGTGCATGGAGCATTGTGATGACAACGCCATGGAGCATTGGTCTAATAAGTTTCATGGATTATTGCGATGAGAGTTGGAATGGTGCATTGTACTGACAAGGGCATGGAGCATTGTGATGACCAGGTCATGCAGTATTGTGAAGATAAGTGTCAGGGAGCATTGTGATGACATATGTAATGGCCCATTGTGATGACAATGGCATGGAGCATTGTGATGCCAAGTGTCATGGAGGATTCTGATGACAAAGGAAATGGAGCATTGTGATGACAATGGCTTGGAGCATTGTGATGACAAGGGTCAGGGAGCATTGTGCTGACAAGTGCATGGAGAACTGTGATGACAAGGGTCATGGAGCATTCTGATGACAAGCTTGTGGAGTATTTTGATGACAATGGCATGGAGCATTGTGAAGAAAACGGCAAGGGGCATTGTGATGAAAAAGGCATGGCACCTTTCCTTGACAGGGTTCAAGGAGCATTCTGACGACAAGTGTCAGGGAGCATTGTGATGACAAGTGTATTGAGAATTGTGATGACAAATGTCATGGAGCATTGTGATGAAAAGGGCATGGAGTATTGTGATGACAGGCATCATGGAGCGTTGTGATGACAAGTGTTATGGAACATGGTGATCACAAGGGTTTGGAGAATTGTGATGACAGAGGTCATCAATCATTTCGATTTCAAGGAGCATGGAGCACTGTGATGACAAGGGCATGAAGCAATGTGATCCCAAGGTTCTTGGAGGATTGTGATGACAATGGTAATGGAGTATTGTGATGACAGGCGCATAGAGCATTGTAATGACAAGGTCATGTAGCATTTTGCTGACAAAGGCATGGAGCATTGTGATTACAGGTGTCATGGAGCACTGTGATGGCAAGCGTCCCGGAGCATTGTGAATACAGGGGTCATGGAGCATTGGGATGACAAGGGAATGGATCATTGTGATGACAATGGTCATGGAGCATTGGGCTGAAAATGTTCATGGAGTATTGTGATGACAGGGGTCATGGAGCATTTTGATGACAGAGGTCATGTAGAATTTAGATTTCTTTGTGCTGACAATAGCCTGAAGCATTATGATGATGGGCATGGTGCATTGTGATGACAGGGTTCATGGATCATTGAGATGAAAAGGGGCATGGAGCATTGTGATTATAGGGGTCTTGGAGCGTTGTGTTGACAAGGGCATGGAGCATTTTGATGAGAAGGCCATGGAACATTCTGATGACATGTGTCATGGAGCTTTGTTATGACAAGGGCATGGAGCATTGTGATTTCAATGGTCTTGGAGCATTGTGCTGACAAGTGTCATGGAGCCTTGTGATGACGAGGCCGTAGAACATTGTGATGACAGGGGTCATGGAGCATTGTTATGACAGGGGTAATGGAGCATTGTGATGAGAAGGGTCATGGAGCCTTGTGATGATAAGTCCATGGAACATCGTGTTGGCATGGGTCATGGATTATTGTGAAGACAGGTGTCAAGGAGCATTGTGATGACATATGTCATGTTCCTTTGTGATGACAATAGCACGGAGCATTGTGATGCCAAGTGTCATGGAGGATTGCTGTGACAAATGTAAAGGAGCAGTGTGATGACAGGGGCAAGGAGCATTGTGAGGACAAAGGTCATTGATAATTTTAATGCCCAGGTCGTGAAACATTGTGATGACAAGTGCATGGAGCTTCCTATGACATGGGTCTTGGAGCATTGTGATGAAAAGTGCAAGGAGTATTGTGATGATAAGAGCATATAACATTATGATGAGAAGTGCCATGGAGCTTTGTGATGACAAGGACATGGAGAATTGTGAGGACAAGTGACATTGAGCTTTGACATGACCAGGGCATGGAGCATTGTAATGGCAAAAGCGTGGAGCATTGTGATGAGAAGAGCTTGGATAATTGTGATGACGAGCATCATGGAGCACTGCAATGAAAAGGGGCATGAAGCATTGTGATTACAGGTGTCAGGGAGCATTGTGATGACAAGGGCATGGAGCATTGTGATGACAAGTGCATGGAGCATTGTGATGACAAGGGCCATTGAGAATTTTGATGACAAGGTCGTGATGCATTGTGATGACAAACACTTGGAGCTTGCTATGACAGGGGTCATGAAACATTGCAATGGCAAGTGCATAGAGAATTGTGATGACAAGAGCATGTAACATTGTGTTGAGAAGTGTCATGTAGCATTGTGATGAAAAGGACGTGGAGAATTGTGATGACAAGCGACATGGAGCATTGTGATAACCAGGGCATGGAGCATTGTGATGACAGGGTTCATTGAGCATTATTATGACAAGGGCCATGGTGCATTCTGTCATCAGATATCACTAATGAAGGGAATGTAAACATGGCTACATATGAACTGAATTAGGCCAGATAACAGAGTCTCAGATTTAGAAAACACCCTTAAGCTTGCTTAAGGGTAAATGAGAGGTAGGGAGATGCAAAAACACAGAGCTTGACATTAGCACAGGTACCGTTCCATAGTCCAAATACAGAAGAGACAAGCCCTATTCCTTCCTCAGTGAACGGGACTCAACACCCCTTTTCCCCGCAGAGAAATATATCTGACTAGTAGGAATCTTAAAACCTATGTATTGATATGACTCCGTAAGGGAACCAAATGTGTCTAGAACGACATAAACATGGCAGTGAGAATCAGCTCAAACCCACCCTAAAAATGAATTTCAAAACAAAACAAAAAAACAGTGTAATTCTTACACAATACCTTCAGGGGTTCTGATGAAACTTGGAATGACCCTATCTACAACGACAGCTGGATGTGTCATAAGGCTGGTCACTTGGGACTGAGAGGATTGGTGACATTGGGTGAGAAAATGCAGACCCTATAAAGCAAAAATGCCTGCCACCCATTCCATGGTTCCAAACTCTGCAGGTAGAAGGGAATATCACTACAGTTAAAACATGTATGGGAAACATAGAGAATGGACACCCACTGATGGTGAAAGCTTTCTAAAATTCTACTAATTTTTTTTCACACCTTGTGCTCCAGTTTGACATTCCAACTGCTTTAATATCAATCTCCCAACTTGGAGAGTCAGCCCCTATTACCTCCTGGTTCGCACAGTTGGCATATTGTGCAGAGGATATAAGGGAAGAGGGAGAAACAATGAGAGAGTAGCTGTAGGCATTTGGACGGCGACATGTCACTCTAATTTCCAGTCACGAAGAAGAATTAACAAAACTCTCAGCCTGCCCCACCCCCGGATCCAGTATAGTTCCTGAAGCAAAATTGTGGATTTGCGGTCAGCTCACAAAAACGCAAATTGTAAAATGGAGCTCAGGGGCACCGCAATTCACTAACTGGCAGAATTATAAAGGACTACTCTTTTCCAAAAACCTCTTGAGGTAAAGCCATGAGGCGGACTTGAAAATGAGGCAGAACTGCACGAAACAGATTTCAAGAAGTACATTGGAAACACCTTTAAACACAGGAAAAGCATCACAACTTCGACAATTATTGAATTGTCCATAAAGGGCATATGCGTTTTATCCTGAATATATTCAGAAGAAAACGCATACACCCTTTTTGGCCAACCAAGCAACTGCACAATGGAAGTATGCACTACAAAAAAGTATCACTTCCCACCAGTCAAAAGGGACATCCGTAAAATGTGTAAAAACCAGAAAGGCAAGACAGGATCTGGAGAACAGGGAGCCTTGTTATGCTGATGGGTGGCATGTAAATTGCAAACAGCCACTCTGGTGGAGTGCATTGTGTTCGCTAAAAGAAGTAAACAACAGAGCTTCACAACCTAAGGCACATCCAGTCATGGGAATATACCTTGGGAAAATTCAAAATCAATAAGACACAGCCACACCAAAATTTAGTGCAGCACTGCTTACAAGAACCTGGAATTCGGGACACCTTAAATATCCCAGGAAAGACAAAAACTGTAAAGAAATTGTGGTACTTAAATACGATGGAATATCCCTCAGCCATGAAACCAATGTCATAAGGCCAGTAGCAGCATAATGAGTGGATTCATGTACGATGATTCTAACTGAAATAAGTCACACAGAAAAAGAAACTTATCATAAGATATCACTTATGAAGGGTATGTAAACATGGCTACACATGGAATGAATTAGGAAAGGGAACAGAGTCTCATATTAAGAAAACACTCTTATGCCTGCTTAAGGGGAAAGGAGAGGTGGGGTGATGGATAAAACCAGAGTGTGATATTAGCACAGGTACCGTTCCATAAACCAAATACAGAATAGACAAGACATACACCTTCCTCAGTGAATGGGACTCAACACGCCTATTCCCCGCAGAGTAATATATCTGACTAGTAAGAATCTTAAAACCTATGTATTGATATGTCTGCCTAAGGGAATCAAGTGTGTCTAGACTGGCATAAACATGGCAGGGAGAATCAGCACAAACCCACTATCAAAAAGGAATTTCAAAAACAAAACAAAAAAACAGGGAAATTCTTTACAATTCCTTCAGGGTCTCTGATGAAACCTGGAATGACCTTATCTACAATGACAGCTGGATGTGGCATAAGGCTGGACACTTGGGACTGAGAGGATTGGTGAGATTGGGTGAGAAAATGCAGACCCTTTAAAGCAATAATGCATGGCACCCATTCCCTGGGTCCCAACTCTCCAGGTTGAAGGGAATATTACTACAGCTATAACATGTATGGGAAACCTAGAGAATGGAAACACTGTGAATAATCAAGGTTTCTAAATCTCAACGAATAGTCCCTCTCCTCGTGCTCTGGTTTGCCTTTCCAACTGCTTTCCTATCAATCACCCGAATTGGAGAGACAGCCCCTTTAATCTCCTGTTCGCACAGGTTGCCAATTTGGCAGAGGATGAAAGGGAAGAGGGAGAACCAATGCGAGAGTAGCTGTTAGGCATTTGGACGGGCACATGTCACTCTAATTTCCCGGCAGGAAGAAGAATTAAACAAAGACTCACCGGGAACCAGTATAGGTCCTAAACGAAAATTTTGGACTTGCGTTCAGCTCAAAAAAAACGAGTTGAAAAATGGAGCTCAGGGGCACAGCAACTCACAAACTGGCAGAGTAATAAAGGGCAACTATCGTCCAAAAATCTGTTGAGGGAAGGCAACGAGGCAGTTTTGAAAGCGAGGCAGAATAGCAGGAAACAGATTTCATGAGGTACATTGGAATTGCCTTTAAAGCACAAGATGAGGGGCACAATTTCGAAAATGATGCACTTGGCAAAAAGGGCGTATGCGTTTTCTCCTGAATATATTCATAGGAAAACGCATACGCCCTTTTTGGCAAAGCAAGCAAGCGGTCAATGCAAATCTGCACTACAAAGAAGTACCATTTCCCACCAGTCAAAAGGGACATCCACAAAATGTGTAAAAACCAGAAAGGCAAGACAGGCCCTGGATAACAGGGAGCCTTGTTACGCTGACGGGTTGGATGTGAATTGCCAACTGCTTTTCTGGAGGAGTACATTGTGTTCCCTAAAACAAGTAAACAACAGAGCTACAGAGCCGAGGGCACTTCCAGTCTAGGGAATATACCTTGTGAAAACTGAAAATCAATAAGACAGAGCCACCCCAAAACTTAGGGTGAACTGATTACAAGAATCTCAACTTGGGTACAATTTAAATATACCAGGAAATATAAAAATGGTTCAAAAAATTGTGGTACTTACGTACAATGGAATATCCCACAGCCATGAAATCAATGTCATAAGACCAGTAGCAGCAAAATGAGTGGATTCAGGTACGATGATTCTCAGTGAAATAAGTCTCAGAAAAAAAGAAACTTATCATAAGATATCACTTATGAAGATCCTGAAAACATGGCTAGAGTTGAACTGAGTTATGAAAGAGAATAGAGTCTCACATTTAGAAAACACTCTTATGCCTGCTTAAGGGGGAAGGAGAGGTGGGGTGATGCATAAATGCAGAGTTTGATATAAGCACAGGTACCATTCCAAAAACCAACTATACAATAGACAAGACCTACACCTTACTCAGTGAAAGGGACTCAAAACCCCATATTTCCCACAGAGGAATATATCTGACTAGTAAGAATCTTAAAACCTATGTATTGATATGTCTGTGTAAGGGAATCAAGTGTGTCTAGACTAGCATAAACATGGCAGTGAGAATCATTTCAAACCCACTATAAAAAGGAATTTTAAAAACAAAACTAAAAAACAGGGAAATTCTTTACAATTCCTTCAGGGTCTCTGATGAAACCTGGAATGACCTTATCTACAATGACAGCTGGATGAGGCATAAGGCTGGACACTTGGGACTTAGAGGATTGGTGAGATTGGGTGAGCAAATGCAGATCCTTTGAAGCAATAATGCATGGCACCCATTTCATGGGTCCCAACTCTCCAGGTTGAAGGGAATATTACTACAACTATAACATGTATGGGAAACCTAGAGAATGGACACACTGTGAATACGAAAGGTTTCTAAAATTCAACGAATAGTCCCTCTCCTGGTGCTCTGCTTTGACTTTCCAACGGCTTAACTATGAATCACCCAACTTGGAGAGACAGCCCCTTTAACTTCCTGTTCGCACAGGTTGCCAATTTGGCAGAGGGTGAAAGGGAAGAGGGAGAACCAATGAGGGAGTAGCTGTAAGGCATTTGGACGAGCACAAGGCACTCTAATTTCCCGGCAGGAAGAAGAATTAACCAAAGTCTCAGCCACCCACCAGGAACAAGTATACGTCCTGAACCAAAATTTTGGACTTGCGTTCAAATCACAAAAAACGAGTTGAAAAATGGAGCTCAGGGTCACAGCAATTCACAAACTGGTAGAGTAATAAAGGACAACTATCGTCCAAAAATCTGTTGAGGGAAGGCAAATAGGCGGACTTGAATTGGAGGCAGAATAGCAGGAAACAGATTTCAAGAGGTAAGTTGGAATCGCCTGTAAAGCACAGGAAGAGGGGCACAACTTCGACAATGATGCACTTGCCCAAAAAGGGCATATGCGTTTTTCCTGAATATATTCAGGCGAAAACGCATACGCCCTTTTTGGCCAAGCAAGCAAGCGGGCAATGCAAATCTGCACTACAAAGAAGTATCACTTCCCACAGGTCAAAATGGACATCCACAAAATTTGGAAAGACCAGAAAGGCAAGACAGGCCCTGGAGAACAGGGGGCCTTGTTATGCTGATGGGCGGGATGTAAATGGCCAACTGCCTCTCTGGAGGAGTGCATTGTGTTCCCTAAAACAAGTAAACAACAGAGCTACAGAGCCAAGGTCGCTTCCAGTCTAGGGAATATACCTTGGGAAAACTGAAAATCAATAAGACAGAGCCACCCCCAAATTTAGGGCTGCACTGCTTACAAGAACCTCAACTTGGGTACACCTTAAATATCCCAGGAAATATAAAAATGGTTCAAAAAATTGCGGTACTTACGTACGATAGAATATACCTCAGCCATGAAATCAATGTCATAAGACCAGTAGCAGCAAAATGAGTGGATTCAGGTACGATGATTGTAGGTGAAATAAGTCACACAGAAAAAGAAACTTATCATAAGATATCACTTATGAAGATCCTGTAAACATGGCTACACTTGAATTGAGTTAGGAAAGAGAACAGAGTCTCACATTTAGAAAACACTCTTATGCCTGCTTAAGGGGGAAGGAGAGGTGGGGTGATGCATAAATGCAGAGTTTGATATAAGCAGAGGTACCGTTCCAAAAACCAACTATGGAATAGACAAGACCTACAACTTCCTCATTGAAAGTGACTCAAAACCCCATATTTCCCACAGAGGAATATATCTGACTAGTAAGAATCTTAAAACCTTGGTATTGATGTGTCTGTTTAAGGGAATAAAGTGTGTATAGACTGGCATAAACATTGCAGCGAGAATCAGTTCAAACCCACTATAAAAAGGAATTTAAATACAAAACAATAAAAAACAGTGAAGTTCTTTACAATTCCTTCAGGGTCTCTGATGAAACCTGGAATGACCCTATCTACAATGACAGGTGGATGTGGCATAAGGCTGGACACTTGGGACTAATAAGAGTGGTGAGGTTGGGTGAGCCAATACAGAGCCTTTAAAGCAATAATGCATGTCACCCATTCCATGCGTCCCAACTCTCCAGCTTAAAGGGAATATTACTACAGTTAAAACATGTATGGGAAACCAAGAGAATGGACACACTGTGAATATGAAAGGTTTCTAAAACTCAACAAATAGTCCCTCTCCTGGTGCTCTGGTTTGACTTTCCAACTGCTTAACTATCAATCTCCAAACTTGGCGAGACAGCCCCTTTAACCTCCTGTTCGCAGAGGTTGCCAATTTGACAGAGGATGAAAGGGAAGAGGGAGAACCAATGAGAGAGCAGCTGTTAGGCATTTGGACGGGCACATGTCACTCTAACTTCCTGGCAGGAAGAAGAATTAACCAAAGTCTCAGCCACCCACCGTGATCCAGTATACGTCCTGAACCAAAATTTTGGACTTGAGTTCAGCTCACAAAAAACGAGTTGAAAAATGGAGCTCAGGGGCACAGCCAATCACAAACTGTCAGAGTAATAAAAGGCAACTATCGTCCAAAAATCTGTTGAGGGAAGGCAACTGCGTGGACTTGGAAGAGAGGCAGAATAGCAGGAAACAGATTTCATGAGGTACGTTGGAATTGCCTTTAAAGCACAAGACGAGGGGCACAACTTCGACAATGATGCACTTGGCCAAGAAGGGCGTATGTGTTTTCTCCTGAATATATTCAGGAGAAAACGCATACGCCCTTTTTGGCCAAGCAAGCAAGCGGGCAATGCAAATCTGCACTACAAAGAAGTATCACTTCCCACCAGTCAAAAGGGACATCCACAAAATGTGTAAAAACCAGAAAGGCCAGACAGGCCCTGGAGAACATGGAGCCTTTATATGCTGATGGGCGGGATGTAAATTGCCAGCTGCCTCTCTGGAGGAGTGCATTGTGTTCCCTAAAACAAATAAACAACAGAGCTACAGAGCAAAGGGCGCTACCTATCTAGGGAATATACCTTGGGAAAACTGAAAATCAATAAGTCACAGCAACCCCAAAATTTAGGGCTGCACTGCTTACAAGAACCTCAACTTGGGTACACCTTAAATATCCCAGGAAATAAAAAAATGTTTCAAAAAATTATGGTATATAGGTACGATGGAGTATCCCTCAGCAATGAAATCAATGTCATAAGACCAGTAGCAGCAAAATCAGTGGACTAAGGTACGATGATTCTAGGTGAAATAAGTCACACAGAAAAAGAAACTTATCATAAGATATCAATTATGACGATCCTGTAAACATGGCTACACTTGAACTGAGTTTAGAAAGAGAACAGAGTCTCACATTTAGAAAACACTCTTATGCCTGCTTAAGGGGGAAGGAGAGGTGGGGTGATACATAAAACCAGAGTTTGATATAAGCACATGTACCGTTCCAAAAACCAACTATGGAATAGACAAGACCTACACCTTCCTCAGTGAAAGGGACACAAAAACCCATATTTCACGCAGAAGAATATATCTGACTAGTAAGAATCTTAAAACCTATGTATTGATATGTCTGTGTAAGGGAATCAATTGTGTCTAGACTGGCATAAACATGGCAGCGAGAATCAGTTCAAACCCACTATAAAAAGTAAGTTAAGAACACAACGAAAAACAGGGAAATTCTTTACAATTCCTTCAGGGTCTCTGATGAAACCTGGAATGACCCTATCTACAATGACAGCTGGATGTGGCATAAGGCTGGACACTTGGGACTGAGAGGATTGGTGAGATTGGCTGAGCAAATGCAGACCCTTTAATGCAATTATTCATGGCACCCATTCCATGGGTCCCAACTCTCTAAGTTGAAGGGAATATTACTACATCTATAACATGTACGGGAAACCTAGAGAATGGACACACTGTGAATATGAAAGGTATCTAAAACTCAATGAATAGTCCCTCTCCTGGTGCTCCGGTTTGACTTTCCAACTGCTTTACTATGAATCACCCAAATTGGAGAGACAGCCCCTTTAAACTCCTGTTCGCACAGGTTGCCAATTTGGCAGAGGGTGAAAGGGTAGAGGGAGAACCAATGAGAGAGTAGCTGTTAGGCATTTGGACGGGCACAAGTCACTCTAATTTCCCAGCAAGAAGAAGAATTAACCAAAGTCTCAGCCACCCACCGGGAACCAGTATAAGTCCTGAACCAAAATTTTGGACTTGCGTTCAAATCCCAATAAACGAGTTGAAAAATGGAGCTCAGGGGCACAGCAATTGACAAACTGGCAGAGTAATAAAGGACAACTATCGTCAAAAATCTGTTGAGGGAAGGCAAATCAGCGGACTTGAAAGCGAGGCAGAAGAGCAAGAAACATATTTCAAGAGGTACGTTGGAATCGCCTGTAAAGCACAGGAAGAGGGGCACAACTTCGAGAATGATGCACTTGGCCAATAAGGGCGTAGGCATTTTCTCCTGAATATATTCAGGAGAAAATGCGTACGCCCTTTTTGGCCAAGCAAGCAAGAGGGCAATGCAAATCTGCACTACAAAGAAGTATCACTTCCCACCGGTCAAAAGGGCCATCCACAAAATGTGTAAAAACCAGAAAGGCTAGACAGGCCCTGGAAACAGGGAGCCTTGTTATGCTGATGGGCGGGATGTAAATTGCCAACTGCCTCTCTGGAGGAGTGCATTGTGTTCCCTAAAAGAAGTAAACAACAGATCTACAGAGCAAAGGGCACTTCCAGTCCAGGGAATATATCTTGTGAAAAGTGAAAATCAATAAGACACAGCCACCCCAAAATTTAGGGCTGCACTCTTTACAAAAACCTCAACTTGGGTACACCTTAAATATCCCAGGAAATATAAAAATGGTTCAAAAAATTGTGATACTTACGTACGATGGAGTATCCCTCAGCCATAAAATCAATGTCATAAGACCAGTAGCAGCAAAATGAGTGGATTAAGGTACGGTGATTCTAGGTGAAATACGTCACACAGAAAAGGAAACTTATCATAAGATATCACTTATGAAGATCCTGTAAACATGGCTACACGTGAACTGAGTTAGGAAAGAGAACAGAGTCTCACATTGAGAAAACACTCTTATGCCTGCTTAAGGGGGAAGGAGAGGTGGGGTGATACAGAAAACCAGAGTTTGATATAAGCACGTGTACTGTTACAAACGCCAACTATGGAATAGACAAGATCTACACCTTCCTCAGTGAAAGGGACTCAAAAACCCATATTTCCCACAGAGGAATATATCTGACTAGTAAGAATCTTAAAACCTATGTATTGATATGTCTGTGTAAGGGAATCAAGTGTGTCTAGACTGGCATAAACATGGCAGCGAGAATAAGTTCAAACCCACTATAAAATGGAAGTTAAAACAAAACAAAAAAACAGTGAAATTCTTCACAATTCCTTCAGGGTCTCTGATGAAACCTGGAATGACGCTATCTGCAATTACAGCTGGATGTGGCATAAGGCTGGACACTAGGGACTGAGAGGATTGGTGAGATTGGGTGAGCAAATGCAGAGCCTTTAAAGCAATAATGCATGTCACCCCTCCATGGGTCCCAACTCTCCAGGTTGAAGGGAATATTACTACAGCTATAACATGTATGGGAAACCTAGAGGATGGACGCACTGTGAATATGAAAGGTTTCTAAAACTCAACAAATAGTCCCACTCCTGGTGCTCCGGTTTGACATTCTAACTGCCTTACTATCAATCTCCCAAGTTGGAGAGAGAGACCCTTTACCCTCCTGTTTCGCACAGGTAGCCAATTTGGCAGAGGATGAAAGGGAAGAGGGAGAACCAATGCGAGAGTAGCTGTTCGGCATTTGGACGGGCACATGTCACTCTAATTTCACAGCAAGAAGAAGAATTAACCAAAGTCTCAGCCACACTCCGGGATGAGTATACCTCCTGAACCAAAATTTTGGACTTGCGTTCAGCTCACAAAAAAAGAGTTGAATAGTGGAGCTCAAGGACACAACAATTCACAAACTGTCAGAGTAATAAAGGACAACTATCGTCCAAAAATCTGTTGAGGGAAGGCATTTAGGTGGACTTGAAAGAGAGGCAGAATAGCAGGAAACAGGTTTCATGAGGTACGTTGGAATTGCCTTTAAAGTACAAGACGAGGGGCACAACTTAGACAATGATGCACTTGGCCATAAAGGGCGTATGCGTTTTCTTCTGAATATATTCAGGAGAAAACGCATGCGCCCTTTTTGGCCAAGCAAGCAAGCGGGCAATGCAAATCTGCACTACAAAGTTGTAGTGCACTTCCCACCAGTCAAAAGGGACATCCACAAAATCTGTAAAAACCAGAAAGGCAACACAGGCCCTGGAGAACAGGGAGCCTTTTTATGCTAATGGGCGGGATGTAAATTGCCAACTGCCTCTCTGGAGGAGTGCATTGTGTTCCCTAAAACAAGTAAACAACAGAGCTACAGAGCAAAGGGCGCTTCCAGTCTTGGGAATATACCTTGGGAAAACTGAAAATCAATAAGACACAGCAACCCCAAAATTTAGGGCTGCACTGCTTACAAGAACGTCAACTTGGGTACACTTTAAATATCCCAGGAAATATAAAAATGGTTCAAAAAATTGTGGTACTTACTTACGATGGAGTATCCCTCAGCCATGAAATCAATGTCATAAGACCAGTAGCAGCAAAATGAGTGGATTCAGGTACGGTGATTCTAGGTGAAATAAGTCATACACAAAAAGAAACTTATCATAAGATATCACTTATGAAGATCCTGTAAACATGGCTACACTTGAATTGAGTTAGGAAAGAGAACAGAGTCTCACATTTAGAAAACACTCTTATGCCTGCTTAAAGGGGAAGGAGTGGTGGGGTGATGCATAAAACAAGAGTTTGATATAAGCACAGATACCGTTCCAAAAACCAACTATGAAATAGACAAGTCCTACACCTTCCTCAGTGAAAGGGACTCAAAACCCCATATTTCCGGCCGAGGAATATATCTGACTATTAAGAATCTTAAAACCTTTGTATTGATATGCGTGCTTAAGGGAATCAAGTGTGTCTATATGGGCATAAACATGGCAACGAGAATCAGTTCAAACCCACTATAAAAAGGAATTTCAAAAAAGAAAAATACTTCTGGGTAAGATGGCGGAAGAGTAAGACGCGGAGATCACCTTCCTCCCCACGGATACACCAGAAATACAGCTACACATGGAATAACTCCTATAGAACACCTACTGAATGCTGTCAGAAAACCCCTGACTCCCCAAAAGGCAAGAAATTCCCCACACACCTGGGTAGGGCAAAGCGGAGAGTTTCCCGCACAGAGGATCGGTGCCGAGCGGCACTCACCAGCCTGAGATGCTTGTCTGCTCGCCCACCAGGGCGGCGGCTCTGGAACCTGAGGCTCGGGCTTCGGTCAGAGCGCAGGGAGAGGACTGGGTCTGGCGTCGAGAATTCAGCCTGAAGGGGTCTAATGTGCCACAGCTAGCCGGGAGGGAGTCCGGGAAAACTCTGGAGCTGCCCAAGAGGCAAGAGACTTTTTCTTCCCTCTTGGTTTCCTTGTGTGCGAGGAGAGGGGATTAAGACCGCTGTTTAAAGGGGCTCCACAGACGGGCGTGAGTCACGACTGAAAGAACAGAGCCCAGTGACGTGCGTGGGATGCTCGGGGTGCTGCTGCCACCGCCAAGAAACCTGTGTGCTAGCGCAGGTCACTGTCCACACCGCTCCTCTGGAAGCCTGTGCAGCCCGCCACTGCTGGGGTCCCGGGACCCAGGGGCGGCTTCCCTGGGAGAACGAACGGCGCGCCTCGGGCTGATGCAATGTCACACCGAACTCTGCTGCTGCAGGCTTGCCCCGCACTCCGTTCCCCTCCCTCCCGCCCGGCCTGAGTGAGCCAGAGTCCCCGAAGAGGCTGCGCCTTTAACCCTGTCCTGTCTGAGTGAAGAACAGACGCACTCTGGCGACCTACACGCAGAGGCGGGACCAAATCCAAAGCTGAGACCCAGGAGCTGTGAGAACAAAGAAGAGAAAGGGAAACGTCTCCCAGCAGCCTCAGAAGCAGCAGATTAAAGCTCTACAATCAACTTGATGTACCCTGCATCTGTGGAATACATGAATAGACAACAAATCATCCCAAATTGAGGAACCAGGAGTCAGTGCTCTGCCTCTGAGGTGGGAGAGCCAACTTCAGGACACTGGTCCACAAAAGACCTCCCAGCTCCACATAATATGAAACGGCGAAAATCTTCCAGAGATCTCCATCTCAACACTAGCACCCAGCTTCACTCAACGACCAGCAAGCTATAGTGCTGGACACCCTATGCCAAACAACTAGCAAGACAGGAACACAACACCACCCATTAGCAGAGAGGTGGCCTAAATCATAAAAAGTCCGCAGACACCCCAAAACACACCACCAAACGTGTACCTGCCCACCAGAAAGACAAGATCCAGCCTCATCCACCAGAACACAGGCACTAGTACCCTCCACCAGGAAGCCTACACAACCCACTAAACCAACCTTAGCCACTGGGGACAGACACCGAAAACAACGGGAACTACGAACCTGCAGCCTGCAAAAAGGAGACCCCAAACACAGTAACATAAGCAAAATGAGAAGACAGAAAAACACACAGCAGGAGAAGGAGCAAGATAAAAACCCACCAGACCTAACAAATGAAGAGGTAATAGGAAGTCTACCTGAAAAAGAATTCAGAATAATGATGGTAAAGATGATCCAAGATTCTATTTCCCAGATCCAAAATCTTGGAAATAGAATAGACAAAATGCAAGAAACAGTTAACAAGGACCTAGAAGAACTAAAGATGAATCAAACATCGATGAAAAACACAATAAATGATATAAAGAATACTCTAGATGGGATCAATAGCAGAATAACTGAGGCAGAAGAACGGATAAGTGAGGTGGAAGATAAAATAGTGGAAATAACAGCTACAGAGCAAAATAAAGATAAAAGAATGAAAAGAACAGAGGACAGTCTCAGAGACCTGTGGGACAACATTAAACGCACTGACATTCGAATTATAGGGGTTCCAGAAGAAGAGAAAAAGAAAGGGACTGAGAAAATATTTGAAGAGATTATAGTTGAAAACTTCCCTAATATGGGAAAGGAAATAGTTAATCAAGTCCACGAGGCACAGAGAGTCCCATACAGAATAAATCCAAGGAGAAATACGCCAAGACACATATTAATCAAACTGTCAAAAATTAAACGCAAAGAAATCATATTAAAAGCAGCAAGGCAAAAACAACAAATAACACACAAGGGAATCCCCATCAGGATAACAGCTGATCTCTCAGCAGAAACTCTACAAGCCAGAAGGCAGTGGCAGGACAAAATTAAAGTGATGAAAGAGAAGAACCTGCAACCAAGATTACACTACCCAGCAAGGATCTCATTCAGATTTGATGGAGAAATTAAAACGTTTACAGACAAGCAAAAGCTGAGAGAGTTCAGCACCACCAAACCAGCTTTACAACAAATGCTAAAGGAACTTCTCTAGGCAAGAAACACAACAGAAGGAAAAGACCTACAATAACGAACCCAAAACAATTAAGAAAATGGGAATAGGAATATACATATAGATAATTACCTTAAATGTAAATGGACAAAATGCTCCCACCAAAAGACACAGATTGGCTGAATGGATACAAAAACAAGACCCATATATATGCTGTCTACAAGAGACCCACTTCAGACGTAGAGACACATACAGACTGAAAGTAAGGGGATGGAAAAAGATATTCCATGCAAATGGAAACCAAAAGAAAGCTGGAGTAGCAATTCTCATATCAGACAAAATAGACTTTAAAATAAAGACTACTAGAAGAGACAAAGAAGGACACTACATAATGATCAACGGATCGATCCAAGAAGAAGATATAACAATTGTAAATATTTATGCACCAAACATAGGAGCACCTCAATACATAAGGCAAATACTAACAGCCATAAAAGGAGAAATCAACAGTAACACAATCATAGTAGGGGACTTTAACACCCCACTTTCACCAATGGACAGATCATCCAAAATGAAAATAAATAAGGAAACACAAGCTTTAAATGATACATTAAACAAGATGGACTTAATTGATATTTATAGGACATTCCATCCCAAAACAACAGAATACACATTTTTCTCAAGTGCTCATGGAACATTCTCCAGGATAGATCATATCTTGGGTCACAAATCAAGCCATGGTAGATTTAAGAAAATTGAAATTGTATCAAGTACCTTTTCTGACCACATTGCTATGAGACTAGATATCAATTACAGGAAAAGAGCTGTAAAAAATACAAACACATGGAGGCTAAACAATACACTACTTAATAACGAAGTGATAACTGAAGAAATCAAAGAGGAAATTAAAAAATACCTAGAAACAAATGACAATGGAGACACGACGACCCAAAACCTATGGGAAGCAACAAAAGCAGTTCTAAGGGGGAAGTTTATAGCAATACAATCCCATCTTAAGAAACAGGAAACATTTCGAGTAAACAACCTGACCCTGCACCTAAAGCAATTAGAGAAAGAAGAACAAAAAAACCCCAAAGTTAGCAGAAGGAAAGAAATCATAAAGATCAGATCAGAAATAAATGAAAAAGAAATGAAGGAAACGATAGCAAAGATCAATAAAACTAAAAGCTGTTTCTTTGAGAAGATAAACAAAATTGATAAACCATTAGCCAGACTCATCAAGAAAAAAAGGGAGAAGACTCAAATCAATAGAATTAGAAATGAAAAAGGAGAAGTAACAACTGACACTGCAGAAATACAAAAGATCATGAGAGATTACTACAAGCAACACTATGCCAATAAAATGGACAACCTGCAAGAAATGGACAAATTCTTAGATATGCACAACCTGCCAAGACTGAATCAGGAAGAAATAGAAAATATGAACAGACCAATCACAAGCACTGAAATTGAAACTGTGATAAAAAATCTTCCAACAAACAAAAGCCCATGACCAGATGGCTTCACAGGTGAATTCTATCAAGCATTTAGAGAAGAGCTAACACCTATCCTTCTCAAACTCTTCCAAAATATAGAAGAGGGAGGAACACTCCCAAATTCATTCTACAAGGCCACCATCACCCTGATACCAAAACCAGACAAGGATGTCACAAAGAAAGAAAACTACAGGCCAATATCACTGATGAACATAGATACAAAAATCCTCAACAAAATACTAAAAACGGAATCCAACAGCACATTAAAAGGATCATACACCATGATCAAGTGGGGTTTATTCCAGGAATGCAAGGATTCTTCAATATACGCAAATCAATCAACGTGATACACCATATTAACAAATTGAAGGAGAAAAACCATATGATCATCTCAATAGATGCAGAGAAAGCTTTCGACAAAATTCAACACCCATTTATGATAAAAACCCTGCAGAAAGTAGGCATAGAGGGAACTTTCCTCAAGATAATAAAGGCCTTATATGACAAACCCACAGCCAGCATCGTCCTCAATGGTGAAAAACTGAAAACATTTCCACTAAGATCAGGAACAAGACAAGGTTGCCCACTCTCACCACTTTTATTCAACATAGTTTTGGAAGTTTTAGCAACAGCAATCAGAGAAGAAAAGGAAATAAAAGGAATCCAAATTGGAAAAGAAGAAGTAAAGCTGTCACTGTTTGCAGATGACGTGATACTATACATAGAGAATCCTAAAGATGCTACCAGAAAACTACTAGAGCTAATCAATGAATTTGGTAAAGTTGCCAGATACAAAATTAATGCACAGAAATCTCTGGCATTCCTATATACTAATGATGAAAAATCTGAAAGTGAAATCAAGGAAACACTCCCATTTACCATTGCAACAAAAAGAATAAAATATCTAGGAATAAACCTACCTAAGGAGACAAAAGACCTGTATGCAGAAAATTATAAGACACTGATGAAGGAAATTAAAGATGATACAAATAGATGGAGAGATGTACCACGTTCTTGGATTGGAAGAATCAACATTGTGAAAATGACTCTACTACCCAAAGCAATCTACAGATTCAATGCAATCCCTATCAAACTACCACTGGCATTTTTCACAGAACTAGAGCAAAAAATTTCACAATTTGTATGGAAACACAAAAGACCCCGAATAGCCAAAGCAATCTTGAGAACGAAAAACGGAGCTGGAGGAATCAGGCTCCCTGACTTCAGACTATACTACAAAGCTACAGTAATCAAGACAGTATGGTACTGGCACAAAAACAGAAAGATAGATCAATGGAACAGGATACAAAGCCCAGAGATAAACCCACGGACATATGGTCACCTTATCTTTGATAAAGGAGGCAGGAATGTACAGTGGAGAAAGGACAGTCTCTTCAATAAGTGGTGCTCGGAAAACTGGATAGGGACATGTAAATGTATGAGATTACATCACTCCCTAACACCATACACAAAAATAAGCTCAAAATGGATTAAAGACCTAAATGTAAGGCCAGAAACTATAAAACTCTTAGAGGAAAACATAGGCAGAACACTCTATGACATAAATCACAGCAAGATCCTTTTTGACCCACCTCCTAGAGAAACGGAAATAAAGACAAAAATAAACACATGGGACCTAATGAAACTTAAAAGCTTTTGCACAACAAAGGAAACCATAAAGAAGACCAAAATACAACCCTCAAAATGGGAGGAACTATTTGCAAATGAAGCAACTGACAAAGAATTAATCTCCAAAATTTATAAGCAGCTCATGCAGCTCAATAACAAAAACACAAACACCCCAATCCAAAAATGGGCAGAAGACCTAAATAGACATTTCTCCACAGAAGATATACAGCTGCCAACAAACACATGAAAGGATGCTCAACATCTTTACTCATTAGAGAAATGCAAATCAAAACTACAATGAGATATCATCTCACACCAGTCAGAATGGCCATCATCAAAAAATCTACAAACAATAAATGCTGGAGAGGGTGTGAAAAAAGGGAAAACTCTTGCACTGCTGGTGGGAATGTGAATTGGTACAGCCACTATGGAGAACGGTATGGAGGTTCCTTAAAAAACTACAAATAGAACTACCATATGACCCAGCAATCCCACTACTGGGCATATACCCTGAGAAAACCATAATTCAAAAAGAGACATGTACCAAAATGTTCATAGCAGCCCTATTTACAATAGCCCGGAGATGGAAACAACCTAAGTGTCCATCATCGGATGAATGGGTAAAGAAGATGGGCACATATATACAATGGAATATTACTCAGCCATAAAAAGAAATAAAATTGAGTTATTTGTAATGAGGTGGATGGACCTAGAGTCTGTCTTACACAGTGAAGTAAGTCAGAAAGAGAAAGACAAATACTGTATGCTGACACATATATATGGAATTTAAGAAAAAAAATGTCATGAAGAACATAGGTGTAAGACAGGAATAAAGACACAGACCTACTAGAGAATGGACTTGAGGATATGGGGAGGGGGGAAGGGTAAGCTGTGACAAAGTGAAAGAGCGGCATGGACATATATACACTACCAAACGTAAGGTAGATACCTAGTGGGAAGCTGCCACATAGCACAGGGAGATCAGCTTGGTGCTTTGTGACTGTCTGGAGGGGTGGGATAGGGAGGGTGGGAGTGAGACGCAAAAGGGAGGGGATATGGAACATATGTATATGTATAACTGATTTAATTTGTTATAAAGCAAAAAATAATAAAATAAAAAAATAAAAACAATAAAAACAATAAAAAATAAAGAAAGTAACAAACAAAAAAAAAGGGAAATTCTTTACAATTCCTTCAGGGTCTCTGATGAAACCTGGAATGACCCTATCTTCAAACACAGCTGGATGTGGCATAAGGCTGGACACTTGGGACTGAGAGCATTGGTGAGATTCGGTGAGCAAATGCAGAGCCTTTAAAGCAATAATGCATGTCACCCATTCCATGGGTCCCAACTCTCCAGGTTGAAGCGAATATTACTACAGCTATAACATGTACGGGAAACCTAGAGAATGAACACACTGTGAATACAAAAGGTTTCTAAAACTCAACGAATAGTCCCTATCCTGGTGCTCAGGTTTGACTTTCCAACTGCTTTGCTATCAGTCACCCAACTTGGAGAGACAGCCCCTTTAACCTCCTGTTCACACAGGTTGCCAATTTGGCAGAGGGTGAAAGGGAAGAGGGAGAACCAATGAGAGAGTAGGTGTTAGGCATTTGGACGGGCACATTTCACTCTAATTTCCCGGCAGGAAGAAGAATTAACCAAATTCTCAACCACCCACCAGGAACAAGTATACATCCTCAACCAAAATTTTGGACTTGCATTCAGCTCACAAAAAACGAGTTGAAAAATGGAGCTCAGAGTCAAAGCAATTCACAAACTGGCAGAGTAATAAAGAACAACTATTGTCCAAAAATCTGTTGAGGGAAGGCAATTAGGCGGACTTGAAAGCGAGACAGTATAGCAGGCAACAGATTTCAAGAGGTACGATGGAATCGCCTGTAAAGCACAGGAAGAGGGGCACAACTTCGACAATGATGCACTTGGCCAAGAAGGGCGTATGTGTTTTATCCTGAATATATTCAGGAGAAAACGCATACGCCCTTGTTGGCCAAGCAAGCAAGCGGGCACTGTAAATCTGCACTACAAAGAAGTATCACTTCCCACCAGTCAAAAGGGACATCCACAATATATGTAAAAACCAGAAATGCAAGACAGGCCCTGGAGAACTGGGAGCCTTGTTATTCTGATGGGTTGAATGTAAATTGCAAACTGCCTCTCTGGAGGAGTGCATTGTGTTCCGTAAAACAAATAAACAGCAGAGCTACAGAGCAAAGGGTGCTTCCAGTGTAGGGAATATACATTGGGAGAACAGAAAATCAATAAGACAGAGCCACCACAAAATTTAGGGCTGCACTGCTTAAAAGAACCTCAACTTGGGTACATCTTAAATATCCCAGGAAATATAAAAATGGTTCAAAACATTGTGGTACTTAGGTACGATGGAATATCCCTTAGCCATGAAATAAATGTCATAAGACCAGTAGCAGCAAAATGAGTGGATTTAGGTACGATGATTCTAAGTGAAATAAGTCACACAGAAAAAGAAATTTTTCATAAGATATCATTAATGAAGCTCCTGTAAACATGGCTACACTTAAACTGATTTAGGAAAGAGAACAGAGTCTCACATTTAGAAAACACGCTTATGCCTGCTTAAGGGGGAAGGAGAGGTGGGGTGATGCATAAAACCAGAGTTTGATATAAGCACAGGTACCGTTCCAAAAACCAACTATGGAATAGACAAGACCTACACCTTCCTAAGTGAAAGGGACTCAAAACCCCATATTTCCCACAGAGGGATATATCTGACTAGTAAGAATCATAAAACCTATGTATTGATATGTCTGCGTAAGGGAATCAAGTGTGTCTAGACTTGCATAAACATGGCAGCGAGAATCAGTTCCAACCCACTAAAAAAAGGAATTTCCAAAACAAAACAAAAAAACACGGAAATTCTTTACAATTCCTTCAGGGTCTCTGATGACACCTGGAATGACTTTATCTACAATGACAGCTGGATGTGGCATAAGTCTGGACACTTGGGACTGAGAGGATTGGTAAGATTGGGTGAGCAAATGCAGACCCTTTAAATCAATAATGCATGGCACCCGTTTCATGGGTCCAAACTCTACAGGTTGAAGGGAATATTACTACAGCTATAACATGTATGGGAAACCTAGAGAATGGACACATTGTGAATACGAAATGTTTCTAAAACTCAGCGAATAGTCCCTATCCTGGTGCTCTGGTTTGAGTTTCCAACTGCTTTACTATCAATCTCCCAACTTGGCGAAATAGCCCCTTTATCCTCCTGTTCGCACAGGTTGCCAATTTGGAAGAGAGTGAAAGGGAAGAGCGAGAACCATTGAGAGAGTAGCTGTTAGGCATTTGGACGGGCACATGTCACTCTAATTTCCCGGCAGGAAGAAGAATTAACCAAAGTCTCAGCCACCCACCGGGAACCCGTATAGGTCCTGAACCAAAATTTCGGCCTTTCATTCAGCTCACAAAAAACGAGTTGAAAAATGGAGCTCAGGGGCACAGCAATTCACAAACTGGCAGAGTAATAAAGGACAACTATCGTCCAAAAATCTGTTGAGGGAAGGCAATTAGGCGGACTTGAAAGCGAGACATTATAGCAGGAAACAGATTTCAAGAGGTACGTTGGAATCACCTGTAAAGCACAGGAAGAGGGGAACAACTTCGACAATGATGCACTTGGCCAAAAAGGGCGTATGCGTTTTCTCCTGAATATATTCAGGAGAAAACGCATACGCCCTTTTTGGCCAAGCAAGCAAGCGGAAATGCAAATCTGCACTACAAGATGTATCACTTCCCAACAGTCAAAAGGCACATCCACAAAATGTGTAAAAACCATAAAGGCAAGACAGGCCCTGGAGAACAGGGAGCCTTGTTATGCTGAAGGGCGGGATGTAAATTGCCAACAGCCTCTCTGGAGGAGTGCACTGTGTTCCCTAAAACAAGTAAACAACAGTGCTACAGAGCAAAGTGCGCATCCAGACTAGGGAATATACCTTGGGATAACTGAAAATTAATAAGACAGAGACACCCCAAAATTTAGGGCTGCACTGCTTACAAGAAACTCAACTTGGGTACACCTTAAATATCCCAGGAAATATAAAAATGGTTCAAAACATTGTGGTACTTACGTACGATGGAATAACCCTCAGCCATGAAATCAATGTCATAAGACCAGTAGCAGCAAAATGAGTGGATTTAGATACGATGATTCTAAGTGAAATAACTCACACATAAAAAGGAACTTATCATAAGATATCACGTATGAAAATCCATTAAGCATAGCTACACTTGAACTGAGTTAGGAAAGAGAACAGAGTCTCACATTTAGAAAAACCTCTAATGCCTGCTTATGGGGGTAGAGAGGTGGGTGATGCATAAAACCAGAGTTTGATATAAGCACAGGTACCGTTCCAAAAACCAACTATGGAATAGACAAGACCTACACCTTCCTCAGTTAAAGGGACTGAGAACCCCATATTTCCCGCAGAGGAATATATCTGACTCGTAAGAATCTTAAAACCTATGTATTGATATGTCTGTGTAAGGGAATCAAGTGTGTCTAGACTGGCATAAACATGACAGCGAGAATCAGTTCAAACCCACTATAAAAAGGAATTTCAAAACAAAACAAAAAAACAGGGAAATTCTTTACAAATCCTTCAGGGTCTCTGATGAAACCTGGAATGACCCTATCTCCAATGACAGCTTGATGTGGCATAAGGCTGGACACTTGGGACTGAGAGGATTGGTAAGATTGGGTGAGCAAATGCAGACCCTTTAAAGCAATAATGCCTGTCACCCATTCCATGGGTCCCAACTCTCCAGGTTGAAGGTAATATTACTACAGCTATAACATGTATGGGAAACCTAGAGAATGGAAGCTCTGTGAATACAAAAGGTTTCTAAAACTCAACAAATAGTCCCTCTCCTGGTACTCCAGTTTGACATTCCAACTGCCTTACTATCAATCTCCCAACTTGAAGAGAGAGCCCCTTTACCCTCCTGGTTCGCACTGGTTGCCAATTTGGAAGAGGATGAAAGGGAAGAGGGAGAACCAATGGGATAATAGCTGTTAGGCATTTGGACGGGCACATGTCACTAATTTCCCGGCAGGAAGAAGAATTAACCAAAGTCTCAGCAACCCGCCGGGAACCAGTAGAGGTCCTGAAGCAAAATTTTGGACTTGTGTTAAGCTCACAAAAAGCGAGTTGAATAATGGAGCTCAGGGGCACAGCAATTCACAAACTGGGAGATTCATAAAGGACAACTATCATACAAAAATCTGTGGAGGCAATGCAACAAGGAAGAGTTGAAAGCGAGGCAGAACAGCAGGAAACAGATTTCAAGAGGTACGTTGGAATTGCATTTAAATCACAGGAAGTGGGTCACGTCTTCGACCATGAGGCACTTGGCCAAAAAGGGCGTATGCGTTTTCTCCTGAATATATTCAGGAGAAAACGCATACGCCGTTTTTGGACAAGAAACCAAGCAGGCAATGCCAATCTAGACTACAAAGAAGTATCTCTTCCCAACGGTCAAAAGGGGCATCCACAAATTTTGTAAAAACCAGAAATGCAAGACAGGCCCTGGAGAATAGAGTGCCTTGTTATGCTGATGGGTGGGATGTAAATTGCCAATTGCCTCTCTGGAGGAGTGCATTGTGTTCCCTAAAACAAGTAAACAACAGAGCTATATAGTCAAGGGCACTTCCAGTCTAGGGAAAATACCTTGGGAAAACTGAAAATCAATAAGACAGAGCCACCACAAATTTTAGGGCTGCACTGCTTACAAGAACCTCAACTTGGCTACACCTTAAATATCCCAGGAAAGACAAAAATGGTTCTGGAAATTTTGGTACTTATGTACGATGGACTATCCATCAGCCATGAATTCAATGTCATAAGACAAGTAGCAGCAAAATGAGTGGATTCAGGTTCGATGATTCAAAGTGAAATAAGCCACACAGAAAAAGAAATTATCATAAGATATCACTTATGAAGATCCTGTAAATATGGCTACACATGAACTCAGTTAGGAAAGAGAAGAGAGTCTCACATTAAGAAAACAATCTTACACCTGTTTAAGGGGGAAGGAGAGGCGGGGTGGTGCATAAAACCAGAGTTTGATATTAGTACAGGTACCGTTCCAAAAAACAAATACGGAATAGACAAGACCTACACCTTCCTCAGTGAAAGGGACTCAACACCCAATATTTCCCGCAGAGGAATATATATGACGAGTAAGATTCTTAAAACCTGTGTATTGATATGTCTCCATAAGGGAGTCAAGAGTGTCTAGACTGACATAAACATGGGAGTGAGAATCAGCTCAATCCCACTATAAGAAGGAATTTCAAAAACCAAACAAAAAACAGGGAAATTCTATACAATTCCTTCAGGGTCTCTAATGAAACCTGGAATGACACTAACTACAATGACAGCTGGATGTGGCATAAGGCTGGACATTTGGAACTGAGAGGATTAGTGAGATTGGGTTAGCAAATGCAGACCCTTTAAAGCAAAAATGAGTGGCACCCATTCCAACGGTCCCAACTCTCCAGGTTGAAGGGAATATTACTACAGCTATAACATGTACGGGAAACCTAGAGAATGGACACACTGTGAATACGAAAGGTTTCTAAAACTCAACCAGTAGTCCCTCTCCTGGTGCTCCGGTTTGACTTTCCAACTGCTTTACTGTCAATCTGCCCACTTGGATAGACAGCTCATTTAACCTCCTGGTTCGCACAGGTTGCCAAATTGGCAGAGTCTGAAAGGGAAGAGGGAGAAACAATGAGAGAGTAGCTGTTAGGCACTTAGAAGGGCATAAGTCACTCTAATTTCCCAGCAGGAAGAAGAATTAACCAAAGTCTCAGCCAGCCACCGAGAACCAGTATAGGTCCTGAACCAAAATTTTGGAATTGCATTCAGCTCACAAAAACAACGAGTTGAAAAATGGACCTCAGGGGCTCAGCAATTCACAAACTGGCAGAGTAATAAAGGACAACTATCGTCCAAATATCAGTTGAGGGATGGCAACGAGGCGGCCTTCAAAATGAGGCAGAATAGCAGGAAACAGATTTCAAGAGGTACGTTGGAATCGCCTTTAAAGCACAGGAAGGGGGGCAAAACTTCGACAATGATGCACTTGGCAAAAAAGGGCGTATGCGTTTTCTCCTGAATATATTCAGGAGAAAACGAAAACGCCGTTTTTGGCCAAGCAAGCAAGCGGGCAATGCAAATCTGCACTACAAAGAAGCAACACTTCCCACCTGTCAAAAGGGACATCCTCAAAATGTGTAAAAACCAGAAAGGCAAGACAGGCCTGGAGAACAGGGAGCCTTTTTATGCTGATGGGCGGGATATAAATTGCCAACTGCCTCTCTGGAGGAGTGTATTGTGTTCCCTAAAACAAGTAAACAACAGAGCTACAGAGCCAAGGGCACTTCCAGTTTAGTGAATATACCTTGTGAAAACTGAACATCAGTAAGACAGTGCCACCCCCAAATTTAGGGCTGTACTGCTTACAAGAACCTCAACTTGGGTACACCTTAAATATCCCAGGAAATATAAAAATGGTTCAAAAAATTGTGGTACTTTTGTACGAAGGAATATCCCTCAGCCATGAAATCAATGTCATAATACAAGTAGCAGCAAAAGGAGTGGATTCAGGTTAGATGATTCTAAGTGAAATAAGCCACACAGAAAAAGAAACTTATCATAAGATAACACTTATGAAGATCCTGTAAACATGGCTACACATGAACTGAGTTAGGAAAGAGAACAGAGTCTCACATTTGGAAAACACTCTTACACCTGCTTAAGGGGGAAGGAGAGGTGGGGTGATGCATAAAACCAGAGTTTTTATATTAGTACAGGTACCATTCCAAAAACCACATACGGAATAGACAAGATCTACACCTTCCTCAGTGAAAGGGACTCAACACCCAATATTTCCTGCAGAGGAATATATATGACGAGTAAGATTCTTAAAACCTATGTATTGTTATGTCTTCATAAGGGAATCAAGTGTTACTAGACTGGCACAAACATAGCAGTGAGAATCTGCTTAAATGCACTCTAAAAAGGAATTTAAAAATCAAAACCAAAAAACAGGGAAATTATTTACAATTCCTTCAGGGTCTCTGATGAAACCTGGAATGACACTAACTACAACGACAGCTGGATGTGGCATAAGGCTGCACATTTGGAACTGAGAGGATAAGTGAGATTGGGTGAGACAATGCAGACCCTTTAAAGCAATAATGCGTGGCACCCATTCCAACGGTCCCAACTCCTCAGGTTGAAGGGAATATTACTACAGCTATAACATGTACGGGAGACCTAGAGAATGAACACACTGTGAATACGAATTGTTTCTAAAACTCAGACAGTAGTCCCTCTCCTGCTCTTACGGTTTGACCTTCCAACTTGCTTACTATCAATCTGCCAACTTGGAAGACAGCCACTTTAACATCCTGGTTCTCACAGGTTGCCAAATTGGCAGAGTCTGAAAGGGAAGAGGGAGAAACAATGAGAGAGTAGCTGTTAGGCATTTAGACGGGCATATGTCACTCTATTTTCCCAGCAGGAAGAAGAATTAACCAAAGTTTCAGCCACCCACTGGGAACCAGTATAGGTCCTGAACAAGAATTTTGGACTTGCGTTCAGCTCACAAAAAAAACGAGTTGAAAAATGGAGCTCAGGGGCACAGCAATTCACAAACTGGCAGAGTAATAAAGGACAACTATCATACAAAAATGTGTTGAGGTAAGGCAACCAGGCAGACTTGAAAGCGAGGCAGAATAGCAGGAAATATATTTCAAGAGGTACGTTGGAATCACCTTTAAAGCACAGGAAGGGGGGCACAACTTCGACAATGATGCACTTGGTCAAAAAGGTTGTATGCGTTTTCTCCTGAATATATTCAGGAGAAAACGCAAGCGTCCTTTTTGGCCAAGCAAGCAAGCGGGCAATGCAAATCTGCACTACAAAGAAGCATCACTTCCCACCAGTCAAAAGGGCATCCGCAAAATGTGTAAAAACCAGAAAGGAAAGACAGGCCCTGGAGAACAGGGAGCCTTGTTATGCTGATGGGCGGTATGTAAATTGCCAACTGCCTCTCTGGAGGAGTGTATTGTGTTCCCTAAAACAATAAACAACAGAGCTACAGAGTGAAGGGCACTTCCAGTCTGGGGAATATACATTGGGAAAACTGAAAATCAATAAGACAAAGCCACCCCAAAATTTAGGGTTGCACTGCTTACAAGAACTTCAACTTGGGTACACCTTAAATATCCCAGGAAAGACAAAAATGGTTCAGGAAATTTTGGTACTTACATACGATGGAATATCCCTCAGCCATGAAATCAATGTCATAAGACAAGTAGCAGCAAAATGAGTGGATTCAGGTACGATGATTCTAAGTGAAATAAGCCACACAGAAAAAGTAACTTATCATAAGATATCACTTGTGAAGATCCTGTAAACATGGCTACACATGAACTGAGTTAGGAAAGAGAACAGAGTCTCACATTTAGAAAACACTCTTACGCCTGCTTAAAGGAGAATGAGACGTGGGGTGATGCATAAAAAAAGAGTTTGATATTAGTTCAGGTACCGTTCCAAAAACCAAATACGGAATAGACAAGACCTACACCTTCCTCAGTGAAAGGGACACAACACCCAATATTTCCCGCAGAGGAATATATATGAAGAGTAAGATTCTTAAAACCTGTGTATTGATATGTCCGTGTAAGGGAATCAAGTGTGTCTAGACAGGCATAAACATAGCAGTGAGAATCAGCATAAACCCAGTATAAAAAGGAATTTTGAAAACAATACCAAAAAACAGGGAAATTCTTTACAATTCCTTCAGAGACTCTGATGAAACCTGGAATGACCCTATCTACAACGACAGCTGGATGTGGCATAAGGCAGGAAACATGTGACTGAGAGGATTGGTGAGATTGGGTGGACAAATGCAGACCCTTTAAAGCAATAATGCGTGGCACCCATTCCATGGGTCCAAACTCTCCAGGTTGCAGGGAATATTACTACAGCTATAAAATGTACGGGAAACCTAGAGAATGGACACAATGTGAATTCAAATGGTTTCTAAAACAAAACTAACTGTCCCTCTCCTGGTGCTCTGGTTTGACTTTCCATCTGCTTTACTATCAGTCTCCCAACATGGAGAGCCAGCCCCTTTAACCTCCTGGTTCTCACAGGTTGCCAATCTGGCAGAGGATGAAAGGGAAGAAGGAGAACCAATGAGAGAGTAGCTGTTAGGCATTTGGACGGGAACATGTCACTCTAATTTCCCGGCAGGAAGAAGAATTAATGAAAGTCTCAGCCACCAATCGGGAACCAGTATAGGTCCTGAACAAGAATTTTGGACTTGCGTTCAGCTCACAAAAAACGAGTTGAAAAATGGAGCTCAAGGGCACAGCAACTCACAAACTGGCAGAGTAATTAAAGACAACTATCTTCCCAAAATCTGTTGATGGAAGGCAACGAGGGAAAATTGAATGCGAGTCAGAATAGCAGGAAACAGATTTCAAGAGGTACGTTGGAATCACCTTGAAAGCACAGTCAGAGGGGCACAATGTCGACAGTGATGCACTTGGCCAAAAAAGGTGTATGCGTTTTCTCCTGAATATATTCAGGAGAAAATTCATACGCCCTTTTTGGCCAAGCAACATGCGGGCAATGCAAATCTGCACGACAAAGAAGTATCACTTCCCACCAGTCAAAAGGGCATCCGCAAAATGTGTAAAAACCAGAAAGGAAAGACAGGCCCTGGAGAAGAGGGAGCCTTCTTATGCTGATGGGTGGGATGTAAATTGCCAACTGCCTCTCTGGAGGAGTGCATTGTGTTCCCTAAAGCAATAAACAACAGAGCTACAGAGTGAAGGGCGCTTCCAGTCTAGGGAATATACATTGGGAAAACTGAAAATCAATAAGACAAAGCCACCCCAAAATTTAGGGCTGCACTGCTTACAAGAACCTCAACTTGGGTACACCTTAAATATCCCAGGAAAGACAAAAATGGTTCAGGAAATTTTGGTACTTACATACGATGGAATATCCCTCAGCCATGAAATCAATGTCATAAGACAAGTAGCAGCAAAATGAGTGGATTCAGGTACGATGATTCTAAGTGAAATAAGCCACACAGAAAAAGTAACTTATCATAAGATATCACTTGTGAAGATCCTGTAAACATGGCTTCACATGAACTGAGTTAGGAAAGAGAACAGAGTCTCACATTTAGAAAACACTCTTACGCCTGCTTAAGGGAGAATGAGACGTGGGGTGATGCATAAAACCAGAGTTTGATATTAGTTCAGGTACTGATCCAAAAACCAAATACGGAATAGACAAGACCTACACCTTCCTCAGTGAAAGGGACACAACACCCAATATTTCCCGCAGAGGAATATATATGACGAGTAAGATTCTTAAAACCTGTGTATTGATATGTCTGTGTAAGTGAATCAAGTGTGTCTAGAAAGGCATAAACATACCAGTGAGAATCAGCATAAACCCACTATAAAAAGGAATTTTGAAAACAATACCAAAAAACAGGGAAATTCTTTACAATTCCTTCAGAGACTCTGATGAAACCTGGAATGACCCTATCTACAACGACAGCTGGATGTGGCATAAGGCAGGAAACTTGTGACTGAGAGGATTGGTGAGATTCGGTGGACAAATGAAGACCCTTTAAAGCAATAATGCGTGGCACCCATTCCATGGGTCCAAACTCTCCAGGTTGAAGGGAATATTACTACAGCTATAAAATGTATGGGAAACCTAGAGAATGGACACAATGTGAATTCAAATGGTATCTAAAACAAAACTAACAGTCCCTCTCCTGGTGCTCTGGTTTGACTTTCCATCTGCTTTACTATCAGTCTCCCAACTTGGAGAGCCAGCCCCTTTAACCTCCTGGTTCTCACAGGTTGCCAATCTGGCAGAGGATGAAAGGGAAGAAGGAGAACCAATGAGAGAGTAGCTGTTAGGCATTTGGACGGGAACATGTCACTCTAATTTCCCGGCAGGAAGAAGAATTAATGAAAGTCTCAGCCACCAATCGGGAACCAGTATAGGTCCTGAACAAGAATTTTGGACTTGCGTTCAGCTCACAAAAAACGAGTTGAAAAATGGAGCTCAAGGGCACAGCAACTCACAAACTGGCAGAGTAATTAAAGACAACTATCTTCCCAAAATCTGTTGATGGAAGGCAACGAGGGAGAATTGAATGCGAGTCAGAATAGCAGGAAACAGATTTCAAGAGGTACGTTGGAATCGCTTTGAAAGCACAGTCAGAGGGGCACAATGTCGACAATGATGCACTTGGCCAAAAAGGGTGTATGCGTTTTCTACTGAATATATTCAGCAGAAAATTCATACGCCCTTTTTGGCCAAACAACATGCGGGCAATGCAAATCTGCACGACAAAGAAGTATCACTTCCCACCGGTCAAAAGGGACATCCCCAAAATGTGTAAAAACCAGAAAGGCAAGACAGGCCCTGGAGAACAGGGAGCCTTTTTATGCTGATGGGCGGGATATAAATTACCAACTGCCTCTCTGGAGGAGTGCATTGTGTTCCCTAAAACAAGTAAACAACAGAGCTACAGAGCGAAGGGCACTTCCAGTCTATGGAAGATAACTTTGGAAACCTGAAAATCAATAAGACAGAGCCACCCCAAAATTTAGGGCTGCATTGCTTACAAGAACCTCAACCTGGGTACACCTTAACTATCCCAGGAAATATAAAAATGGTTCAAAAAATTGTGGTACTTTTGTACGAAGGAATATCCCTCAGCCATGAAGTCAATGTCATAAGACAAGTAGCAGCAAAATGAGTGGATTCAGGTATGATGATTCTAAGTGAAATAAGCCACACAGAAAAAGAAACTTATCATAAGATATCACTTATGAAGATCCTGTAAACATGGCTACCCATGAACTGAGTTAGGAAAGAGATTAGTGTCTCACATTTAGAAAACTCTCTTATGCCTGCTTAAGGGGGAAGGAGAGGTGGGGTGATGCATAAAACCAGAGTTTGATATTAGTACAGGTACCGTTCCAAAAACCAAATACGGAATAGTCAAGACCTACACCTTCCTCAGTGAAAGGGACCCAACACCCCATATTCCACGCCGAGGAATATATCTGACTAGTAAGAATCTTAAAACTTATGTATTGATATGTCTCCATAAGGGAATCAAGTTGGTCTAGACTGGCATAAACATGGGAGTGAGAATCAGCTCAATACCACTCTAAAAAGGAATTTTGAAAACAAAACCAAAAAACAGGGAAATTATTTAAAATTCCTTTAGGGTCTCTGAAGAAACCTGGAATGACACTAACTACAACGACAGCTAGATGTGGCATAAGCCTGGACATTTAGAACTGAGAGGATTAGTGAGATTGGGTGAGCAAATGCAGACCATTTAAAGCAATAATGCGTGGCACCCAGTTCAGCAGTCCCAACTCTCCAGGTTGAAGGGAATATTACTACAGCTATAACATGTACGGGAAACCTAGAGAATGGACACACTGTGAATACAAAACGTTTCTAAAACTCAACCAGTAGTCCCTCTCCTGGTGCTCCGGTTTGACTTTCCAACTGCTTTACTATCAATCTGCCCACTTGGATAGACAGACCCTTTAACTTCCTGGTTTGCACAGGTTGCCAAATAGGCAGAGTCTGAAAGGGAAGAGGGAGAAACAATGAGAGAGGAGCTGTTAGGCATTTAGACGGGCATATGTCACTCTAATTTCCCAGGAGGAAGAAGAATTAACCAAAGTCTCAGCCACCCACTGGGAACCAGTATAGGTCCTGAACCAATATTTTGGAATTGCATTCAGCTCACAAATAAACGAGTTGAAAAATGGAGCTCAGGGGCACAGCAATTCACAAAATGCCAGAGTAATAAAGGACAACTATCGTCCAAATATCAGTTGAGGCAAGGCAACGAGGCAGACTTGAAAGCGAAGCAGAATAGCAGGAAATAGATATCAAGAGGCACGTTGGAATCGCATTTAAAGCACAGGAAGTGGGGCACAACTTCGACAATGATGCACTTGGACAAAGACGGCGTATGCGTTTTCTCCTGAATATATTCAGGAGAAAACGCAAAAGCCGTCTTTGGCCAAGCGAGCAAGTGGGCAATGCAATTCACAAACTGGCAGAGTAATAAAACACAACTATCATACAAAAATCTGTTGAGGCAAGGCAACGAGGCACACTTGAAATCGAGGCAGAATAGCAGGAAATAGATTTCAAGAGGTACGTTGGAATTGCCTTTAAAGCACAGTCAGAGGGGCACAACTTCTACAATAAACTTCTCCTGAATATATTCAGGAGAAAACACAAACGCCCATTTTGGCCAAGCAAGAAAGCGGGCAATGCAAATCTGCACTACAAAGAAGTATCACTTCCCGCCGGTCAAAAGTGCATCTGCAAAATGTCTAAAAACTAGAAAGGAAAGGCAGGCCCTTGAGAAGAGGGAGCATTGTTATGATGATGCGTGGGAGTAAATTGCCAACTGCCTCTCTGGAGGAGTGCATTGTGTTCCCTAAAACTAGTAAACAACAGAGCTACAGAGCCAAGGGCAGTTCCAGTCTAGGGAATATACATTGGGAAAACTGAAAATCAAGCAGACAGAACCACCCCAAAATTTAGGGCTGCACTGCTTACAAGAACCTCAACTTGGGTACACCTTAAATATCCCTGGAAAGAAAAAAATGGTTCAGGAAATTTTGGTACTTATGTATGATGGAATATCCCTCAGCCATGAAATCAATGTCATAATACAAGTAGCAGCAAAATGAGTGGATTCAGGTACGATGATTCTAAGTGAAATAAGCCACACAGAAAAAGAAACTTATCATAAGATATCACTTATGAAGATCCTGTAAACATGGCTACCCATGAACTGACTTAGGAAAGAGAACAGAGACTCACATTTAGAAAACACACTTATGTCTGCTTAAGGGGGAAGGAGAGGTGGGGTGATGCATAAAACCAGAGTTTGATATTAGTACAGGTACCGTTCCAAAAAACAAATACGGAATAGACAAGACCTCCACCTTCCTCAGTGAAAGGGACTCAACACCCCATATTTCCCACAGACGAATATTTATTACTAGTAAGAATCTTAAAATCTATGTATTGATATGTCTCCATAAGGGAATCAAGTGTGTCTAGACTGGAATAAACATGGCAGTGAGAATCAGCTGAAACCCACTATAAAAAGGAATTTCAAAAACAAACCACAGAAACAGCGAAATTCTTTACAATTCCTTCAGGGTCTCTGATGAAACCTGGAATGACACTATCTACAATGACAGCTTCATGGGGCATAAGACTGGACACTTGGGAATGAGAGGATTGGTGAGATTGGGTAAGTAAATGCAGACCCTTTAAAGCAATAATGCATGGCACCCATTCCATGGTTCCCAACTCTGCAGGTTGAAGGGAATATTACTACAGCTATAACATGTACGGGAAACCTAGAGAATGGACACACAGTGAATACAAAAGGTTTCTAAAACTCAACTATTAGTCCCACTCCTGGTGCTCCGATTTGACTTTCCAACTGCTTTACTATCAATCTCCCAACTTGGAGAGACAGTCCCTTTTCGTGCTGGTTCGCAGAGGTTGCCAATTTGGCAGAGGATGAAAGGGAAGAGGGAGAACCAATGAGAGAGTAGCTGTTAGGCATTTGGATGGGCACATGTCACTCGAAATTCCCGGCAGGAAGAAGAATTAATCAAAGTCTCAGCCACCCACCGGAAAATGTATAGGTCCTGAACAAAAATTCTGGACTTGCGTTCAGCTCACAAAACCGAGTTGAAAAATGGAGCTCAGGTGCACAGCATTTCACAAACTGGCAGAGTAATAAAGGACAACTATCGTCCAAAAATCTGTTGAGGGAAAGCAACGAGGTGGACTTGAAAGCGAGGCAGAATAGCAGGAAACAGATTTCCAGAGGTAGGTTGGAATCGCCTTTAAAGCACAGGAAGAGGGGCACAACTTCGACAATGATGCCCTTGGCCATAAACTGCGTATGCGTTTTCTCCTGAATATATTCAGGAGAAAACGCATACGCCCTTTTTGGTCAAGCAAGCAATCGGGCAATGCAAATCTGCACTACAAAGAAGTATCATTTCCCATCAGTCAAAAGGGACATCCACAAAATGTGTAAAAACCAGAAAGGCAAGACAGGCCCTGGGGAACAGGGAGCCTTGATATGCTGATGGGTGGGATGTAAATTGCCAACTGCCTCTCTGGAGGAGTGCATTGTGTTCCCTAAAACAAGTAAACAGCAGAGCTACAGAGCCAAGGGCACTTCCAGTCTAGGGAATATACCTTGGGAAAACTAAAAATCAATGAGAGCCACCCCAAAATGTAGGGCTGCACTGTTTACAAGAACCTCAACTTGGGTACACCTTAAATATCCCAGGAAAGACAAAATTGATTCAAGAAATTGTGGTACTTACGTACGATGGAATATCCCTCAGCCATGAAATCAATGTCATAAGGCCATTAGCAGCAAAATGAGGGCATACATGTACGATGATTCTAAGTGAAATAAGTCACAGAGAAAAAGAAACTTATCATAAGATATCACTTATGAAGGTCCTGTAAACATGGCTACACATGAATTGAGTGAGGAAATAGAAGAGAGTCTCACATTTAGAAAACACTCTTATGCCGGCTTAAGGGGGAAGGAGAGGTGGGGTGATGCATAAAACCAGAGTTTGATATTAGTACAGGTACCGTTCCAGAAACCAAATACGGAATAGACAAGACCTACACCTTCCTCAGTGAAAGGGAATCAACACCCCATATTCCACGCAGAGTAATATATATTACTAGTAAAAATCTTAAAACCTATGTATTGATATGTCTCCGTATGGGACCAAGTGTGTCTAGACTGGCATAAACATGGCAGTGAGAATCAGCTCAAACCCACTACAAGAAGGAATTTCAAAAACAAACCACAGAAACAGGGAAATTCTTTACAATTCCTTCAGGGTCTCTGATGAAACCTGGAATGACACTATCTACAATGACAGCTGAATGTGGCAACAGGCTGGACACTTGGGACTGAGAGTTTTGGTGAGATTGGGTGAGCAAATGCAGACCTATAAAGCAATAATGAGTGGTACACATTCCATGGTTCCCAACTCTCCAGGATGAAGGGAATATTACGACAGCTATAACATGTACGGGAAACCTAGAGAATGGACACACTGTGAATACGAAAGGTTTCTAAAACGCAACTAATAGTCCATCTCCTGGTGCTTCAATTTGACTTTCCAACTGCTTTCCTTTCAATATCCCAACTTAGAGAGACAGCCCCTTTAACCTCCTGGTTCGCAGAGGTTGCCAATTTGACAGAGGATGAAAGGGAAGAGGGAGAACCAATGAGACAGTAGCTCTTAGGCATTTGGACGGGCCCATGTCACTCTAATTTCCCGGCAGGAAGAAGAATTAGCCAAAGTCTCAGCAACCCGCCGGGAACCAGTAGAGGTCCTGAACCAAAATTTTGGACTTGTGTTCAGCTCACAAAAAGCGAGTTGAAAAATGGAGCTCAGGGGCACAGCAATTCACAACCTGGCAGAGTAATAAAGGACAACTCTCTTCCAAAAATCTGTTGAGGGAAGGCAACAGGGCAGCCTTCAAAGCGAGGCAGAATAGCAGGAAACAGATTTCAAGAGGTACGTTGGAATCACGTTTAAAGCACAGGAAGAGGGGCACAACTTCGACAATGATGCACTTGGCCAAAAAGGGTGTATGCCTTTTCTCCTGAATATATTTAGGAGAAAACACATACGCCCTATTTGGCCAAGCAAGCAAGTGGTCAAAGAAAATCTGCACTACAAAGAAGTATCACTTCCCACCGGTCCAAAGGGTCATCCACAAAATGTGTAAAAACCAGAAAGGCAAGACAGGCCTTGGAGAACACGGAGCCTTGTTATGCTGACGGGCTGAATGTAAATTGCCAACTGCCTCTCTGGAGGAGTGCATTGTGTTCCCTAAAACAAGTAAACAACAGAGCTACAGAGCCAAGGGCACTTCCAGTCTAGGGAATATAACTTTGGAAAACTGAAAATCAATAAGAAAAAGCCACTCCAAAATTTAGGGCTGCTCTGCTTAAAAGAACCTCAAGTTTGGTACACCTTAAATATCCCAGGAAAGGTAAAAATGGTTCAAAAAATTGTGGTACTTATCTACGATGGAATATCCCTCAACCATGAAGTCAATATCATAAGACAAGTAGCAGCAAAATGAGTGGATTCAGGTACGATGACTCTAAATGAAATAAGCCACACAGAAAAAGAAACTTATCATAAGATATCACTTATGAAGGTCCTGTAAACATGGCTACACATGAACTGAGTTAGGAAAGAGAAGAGAGTCTCACATTTAGAAAACACTCTTATGCCTGCTTAAGGGGGAAGGAGAGGTGGGGTGATGCATAAAACCAGAGTTTGATATTAGTACATGTACCATTGCAAAAACCAACTACGGAATAGAAAAGACCTACACCCTCCTCAGTGAAAGGGACTCAAAACCCCATATTTCCCACAGAGGAATATATCTGACTAGTAAGAATCTTAAAACCTAGGTATTGATATGTCTCCGTAAGGGAATCAAGTGTGTCTAGACTGTCATAAACATGGCAGTGAGAATCAGCTCAAGCCCCCTATGAAAAGGAATTTCAGAAAAAAAAAAAAAGGGGGGAAATTCTTTACAATTCCTTCAGGGTCTCTGATGAAACCTGGAATGACCCTATCTACAATGACAGCTGGATGTGGCATAAGGCTGGACACTTGGGACTGAGAGGATTGTTGAGATTGGGTGAGCACATGCAGACCCTTTAAAGCCGTAATTCGTGGCACCCATTCCATGGTTCCGAACTCTCCAGTTTGAAAGGAATATTACTATAGCTATAACATGTACGGGAAACCTCGAAAATGGACACACTGCAAATACGAAAGGTTTCTAAAACTCAACTAATAATCCCTCTCCTGGTGCTCTGGTTTGACTTTCCAACTGCTTTACTATCAATATCCCAACTTGGAGAGACAGGCAATATAAACTCCTGGTTAACACACATTTCCAATTTGGCAGAGGATTAAAGGGAAGTGGGAGAACAAATGAGAGAGTAGCTGTTAGGCATTTGGACTGGCACATGTCACTAATTTCACGGCAGGAAGAAGAATTAATAAAGTCTCAGTCACCGGCCGGGAACTAGTATAGGGCCTGAACCAAAATTTTGGACTTGCAGTCAGATCAAATAAAAAGAGTTGAAAAATGGAGCACAGGGGCACAGCAATTCACAAACTGGTAGAGTAATAAAGGACAACTATCGTCCAAAAATCGGTTGAGGGAAGGCAACGAGGCGGACTTGAACGTGAGGCAGAATCGCAGGAAACAGATTTCAGGAGGTACGTTGGACTCAACTTTAAAGCACAGGAACAGAGGCACAACTTCGACAGTGATGCGCTTGGCCAAAAAGGGCATATGCGTTTTCTCCTGAATATATTCAGGAGAAAACGCATATGCCCTTTTTGGCCAAGCCAGCAAGCGGGCAATGCAAATCTGCGCTACAAAGAAGTATCACTTCCCACTGGTCAAAAGGGACATCTGCAAAATTTGTAAAAACCAGAAAGGCTATATAGACCCTGGAGAACAGGGAGCCATGTTATGCTGATGGGTGGGATATAAATTGCCAACTGCCTCTCTGGAGGAGTGCATTGTGTTCCCTAAAACAAGTAAACAACAGAGCTAAAGAGCCAAGGTCACTTCCAGTCCAGGGAATATACCTTGGAAAAACTGAAAATCAGTAAGACAGAGCCAAACCCTAATTTAGGGCTGCACTGCTTACAAGAACCTCAACTTGGGTACACCTTAAATATCCCAGGAAAGACAAAAATGCTTCAAGAATCTGTGGTACTTACGTACGATGGTATATCCCTCAGCCATGAAATCAGTGTCATAAGGCCAATAGCAGCAAAATGAATGGATCCAGGTACGATAATTCTAAGTGAAATAAGTCACAGAGAAAAAGAAACTTATCATAAGATATCACTTATGAAGTTCCTGTAAACATGGGTACACATGAACTGGGTTAGGAAAGAGAAGGGAGTCTCACATTTAGAAAACATTCTTATGCGTGCTTAAGGGGGAAGGAGAGGTGGGGTGATGCATAAAACCAGAGTTTGATATTACTACAGGTACCGTTCCAAAAACCAAATATGGAATAGACAAGACCTCCACCTTCCTCAGTGAAAGGGACTCAACACCCCATATTTCCCACAGACGAATATTTATTACTAGTAAGAATCTTAAAATCTATGTATTGATATGTCTCCATAAGGGAATCAACTGTGTCTAGACTGGAATAAACATGGCAGTGAGAATCAGCTGAAACCCACTATAAAAAGGAATTTCAAAAACAAACCACAGAAACAGGGAAATTCTTTACAATTCCTTCAGGGTCTCTGATGAAACCTGGAATGACACTATCTACAATGACAGCTTCATGGGGCATAAGACTGGACACTTGGGAATGAGAGGATTGGTGAGATTGGGTAAGTAAATGCAGACCCTTTAAAGCAATAATGCATGGCACCCATTCCATGGTTCCCAACTCTGCAGGTTGAAGGGAATATTACTACAGCTATAACATGTACGGGAAACCTAGAGAATGGACACACAGTGAATACAAAAGGTTTCTAAAACTCAACTATTAGTCCCACTCCTGGTGCTCCGATTTGACTTTCCAACTGCTTTACTATCAATCTCCCAACTTGGAGAGACAGTCCCTTTTCGTGCTGGTTCGCAGAGGTTGCCAATTTGGCAGAGGATGAAAGGGAAGAGGGAGAACCAATGAGAGAGTAGCTGTTAGGCATTTGGATGGGCACATGTCACTCGAAATTCCCGGCAGGAAGAAGAATTAATCAAAGTCTCAGCCACCCACCGGAAAATGTGTAGGTCCTGAACAAAAATTCTGGACTTGCGTTCAGCTCACAAAACCGAGTTGAAAAATGGAGCTCAGGTGCACAGCATTTCACAAACTGGCAGAGTAATAAAGGACAACTATCGTCCAAAAATCTGTTGAGGGAAAGCAACGAGGTGGACTTGAAAGCGAGGCAGAATAGCAGGAAACAGATTTCCAGAGGTAGGTTGGAATCGCCTTTAAAGCACAGGAAGAGGGGCACAACTTCGACAATGATGCCCTTGGCCATAAACTGCGTATGCGTTTTCTCCTGAATATATTCAGGAGAAAACGCATACGCCCTTTTTGGTCAAGCAAGCAATCGGGCAATGCAAATCTGCACTACAAAGAAGTATCATTTCCCATCAGTCAAAAGGGACATCCACAAAATGTGTAAAAACCAGAAAGGCAAGACAGGCCCTGGGGAACAGGGAGCCTTGATATGCTGATGGGTGGGATGTAAATTGCCAACTGCCTCTCTGGAGGAGTGCATTGTGTTCCCTAAAACAAGTAAACAGCAGAGCTACAGAGCCAAGGGCACTTCCAGTCTAGGGAATATACCTTGGGAAAACTAAAAATCAATAAGAGAGAGCCACCCCAAAATGTAGGGCTGCACTGTTTACAAGAACCTCAACTTGGGTACACCTTAAATATCCCAGGAAAGACAAAATTGATTCAAGAAATTGTGGTACTTACGTACGATGGAATATCCCTCAGCCATGAAATCAATGTCATAAGGCCATTAGCAGCAAAATGAGGGCATACATGTACGATGATTCTAAGTGAAATAAGTCACAGAGAAAAAGAAACTTATCATAAGATATCACTTATGAAGGTCCTGTAAACATGGCTACACATGAATTGAGTGAGGAAATAGAAGAGAGTCTCACATTTAGAAAACACTCTTATGCCGGCTTAAGGGGGAGGGAGAGGTGGGGTGATGCATAAAACCAGAGTTTGATATTAGTACAGGTACCGTTCCAGAAACCAAATACGGAATAGACAAGACCTACACCTTCCTCAGTGAAAGGGAATCAACACCCCATATTCCACGCAGAGTAATATATATTACTAGTAAAAATCTTAAAACCTATGTATTGATATGTCTCCGTATGGGACCAAGTGTGTCTAGACTGGCATAAACATGGCAGTGAGAATCAGCTCAAACCCACTACAAGAAGGAATTTCAAAAACAAACCACAGAAACAGGGAAATTCTTTACAATTCCTTCAGGGTCTCTGATGAAACCTGGAATGACACTATCTACAATGACAGCTGAATGTGGCAACAGGCTGGACACTTGGGACTGAGAGTTTTGGTGAGATTGGGTGAGCAAATGCAGACCTATAAAGCAATAATGAGTGGTACACATTCCATGGTTCCCAACTCTCCAGGATGAAGGGAATATTACGACAGCTATAACATGTACGGGAAACCTAGAGAATGGACACACTGTGAATACGAAAGGTTTCTAAAACGCAACTAATAGTCCATCTCCTGGTGCTTCAATTTGACTTTCCAACTGCTTTCCTTTCAATATCCCAACTTAGAGAGACAGCCCCTTTAACCTCCTGGTTCGCAGAGGTTGCCAATTTGACAGAGGATGAAAGGGAAGAGGGAGAACCAATGAGACAGTAGCTCTTAGGCATTTGGACGGGCCCATGTCACTCTAATTTCCCGGCAGGAAGAAGAATTAGCCAAAGTCTCAGCAACCCGCCGGGAACCAGTAGAGGTCCTGAACCAAAATTTTGGACTTGTGTTCAGCTCACAAAAAGCGAGTTGAAAAATGGAGCTCAGGGGCACAGCAATTCACAACCTGGCAGAGTAATAAAGGACAACTCTCTTCCAAAAATCTGTTGAGGGAAGGCAACAGGGCAGCCTTCAAAGCGAGGCAGAATAGCAGGAAACAGATTTCAAGAGGTACGTTGGAATCACGTTTAAAGCACAGGAAGAGGGGCACAACTTCGACAATGATGCACTTGGCCAAAAAGGGTGTATGCCTTTTCTCCTGAATATATTTAGGAGAAAACACATACGCCCTATTTGGCCAAGCAAGCAAGTGGTCAAAGAAAATCTGCACTACAAAGAAGTATCACTTCCCACCGGTCCAAAGGGTCATCCACAAAATGTGTAAAAACCAGAAAGGCAAGACAGGCCTTGGAGAACACGGAGCCTTGTTATGCTGACGGGCTGAATGTAAATTGCCAACTGCCTCTCTGGAGGAGTGCATTGTGTTCCCTAAAACAAGTAAACAACAGAGCTACAGAGCCAAGGGCACTTCCAGTCTAGGGAATATAACTTTGGAAAACTGAAAATCAATAAGAAAAAGCCACTCCAAAATTTAGGGCTGCTCTGCTTAAAAGAACCTCAAGTTTGGTACACCTTAAATATCCCAGGAAAGGTAAAAATGGTTCAAAAAATTGTGGTACTTATCTACGATGGAATATCCCTCAACCATGAAGTCAATATCATAAGACAAGTAGCAGCAAAATGAGTGGATTCAGGTACGATGACTCTAAATGAAATAAGCCACACAGAAAAAGAAACTTATCATAAGATATCACTTATGAAGGTCCTGTAAACATGGCTACACATGAACTGAGTTAGGAAAGAGAAGAGAGTCTCACATTTAGAAAACACTCTTATGCCTGCTTAAGGGGGAAGGAGAGGTGGGGTGATGCATAAAACCAGAGTTTGATATTAGTACATGTACCATTGCAAAAACCAACTACGGAATAGAAAAGACCTACACCCTCCTCAGTGAAAGGGACTCAAAACCCCATATTTCCCACAGAGGAATATATCTGACTAGTAAGAATCTTAAAACCTAGGTATTGATATGTCTCCGTAAGGGAATCAAGTGTGTCTAGACTGTCATAAACATGGCAGTGAGAATCAGCTCAAGCCCCCTATGAAAAGGAATTTCAGAAAAAAAAAAAAAGGGGGGAAATTCTTTACAATTCCTTCAGGGTCTCTGATGAAACCTGGAATGACCCTATCTACAATGACAGCTGGATGTGGCATAAGGCTGGACACTTGGGACTGAGAGGATTGTTGAGATTGGGTGAGCACATGCAGACCCTTTAAAGCCGTAATTCGTGGCACCCATTCCATGGTTCCGAACTCTCCAGTTTGAAAGGAATATTACTATAGCTATAACATGTACGGGAAACCTCGAAAATGGACACACTGCAAATACGAAAGGTTTCTAAAACTCAACTAATAATCCCTCTCCTGGTGCTCTGGTTTGACTTTCCAACTGCTTTACTATCAATATCCCAACTTGGAGAGACAGGCAATATAAACTCCTGGTTAACACACATTTCCAATTTGGCAGAGGATTAAAGGGAAGTGGGAGAACAAATGAGAGAGTAGCTGTTAGGCATTTGGACTGGCACATGTCACTAATTTCACGGCAGGAAGAAGAATTAATAAAGTCTCAGTCACCGGCCGGGAACTAGTATAGGGCCTGAACCAAAATTTTGGACTTGCAGTCAGATCAAATAAAAAGAGTTGAAAAATGGAGCACAGGGGCACAGCAATTCACAAACTGGTAGAGTAATAAAGGACAACTATCGTCCAAAAATCGGTTGAGGGAAGGCAACGAGGCGGACTTGAACGTGAGGCAGAATCGCAGGAAACAGATTTCAGGAGGTACGTTGGACTCAACTTTAAAGCACAGGAACAGAGGCACAACTTCGACAGTGATGCGCTTGGCCAAAAAGGGCATATGCGTTTTCTCCTGAATATATTCAGGAGAAAACGCATATGCCCTTTTTGGCCAAGCCAGCAAGCGGGCAATGCAAATCTGCGCTACAAAGAAGTATCACTTCCCACTGGTCAAAAGGGACATCTGCAAAATTTGTAAAAACCAGAAAGGCTATATAGACCCTGGAGAACAGGGAGCCATGTTATGCTGATGGGTGGGATATAAATTGCCAACTGCCTCTCTGGAGGAGTGCATTGTGTTCCCTAAAACAAGTAAACAACAGAGCTAAAGAGCCAAGGTCACTTCCAGTCCAGGGAATATACCTTGGAAAAACTGAAAATCAGTAAGACAGAGCCAAACCCTAATTTAGGGCTGCACTGCTTACAAGAACCTCAACTTGGGTACACCTTAAATATCCCAGGAAAGACAAAAATGCTTCAAGAATCTGTGGTACTTACGTACGATGGTATATCCCTCAGCCATGAAATCAGTGTCATAAGGCCAATAGCAGCAAAATGAATGGATCCAGGTACGATAATTCTAAGTGAAATAAGTCACAGAGAAAAAGAAACTTATCATAAGATATCACTTATGAAGTTCCTGTAAACATGGGTACACATGAACTGGGTTAGGAAAGAGAAGGGAGTCTCACATTTAGAAAACATTCTTATGCGTGCTTAAGGGGGAAGGAGAGGTGGGGTGATGCATAAAACCAGAGTTTGATATTACTACAGGTACCGTTCCAAAAACCAAATATGGAATAGACAAGACCTCCACCTTCCTCAGTGAAAGGGACTCAACACCCCATATTTCCCACAGACGAATATTTATTACTAGTAAGAATCTTAAAATCTATGTATTGATATGTCTCCATAAGGGAATCAACTGTGTCTAGACTGGAATAAACATGGCAGTGAGAATCAGCTGAAACCCACTATAAAAAGGAATTTCAAAAACAAACCACAGAAACAGGGAAATTCTTTACAATTCCTTCAGGGTCTCTGATGAAACCTGGAATGACACTATCTACAATGACAGCTTCATGGGGCATAAGACTGGACACTTGGGAATGAGAGGATTGGTGAGATTGGGTAAGTAAATGCAGACCCTTTAAAGCAATAATGCATGGCACCCATTCCATGGTTCCCAACTCTGCAGGTTGAAGGGAATATTACTACAGCTATAACATGTACGGGAAACCTAGAGAATGGACACACAGTGAATACAAAAGGTTTCTAAAACTCAACTATTAGTCCCACTCCTGGTGCTCCGATTTGACTTTCCAACTGCTTTACTATCAATCTCCCAACTTGGAGAGACAGTCCCTTTTCGTGCTGGTTCGCAGAGGTTGCCAATTTGGCAGAGGATGAAAGGGAAGAGGGAGAACCAATGAGAGAGTAGCTGTTAGGCATTTGGATGGGCACATGTCACTCGAAATTCCCGGCAGGAAGAAGAATTAATCAAAGTCTCAGCCACCCACCGGAAAATGTGTAGGTCCTGAACAAAAATTCTGGACTTGCGTTCAGCTCACAAAACCGAGTTGAAAAATGGAGCTCAGGTGCACAGCATTTCACAAACTGGCAGAGTAATAAAGGACAACTATCGTCCAAAAATCTGTTGAGGGAAAGCAACGAGGTGGACTTGAAAGCGAGGCAGAATAGCAGGAAACAGATTTCCAGAGGTAGGTTGGAATCGCCTTTAAAGCACAGGAAGAGGGGCACAACTTCGACAATGATGCCCTTGGCCATAAACTGCGTATGCGTTTTCTCCTGAATATATTCAGGAGAAAACGCATACGCCCTTTTTGGTCAAGCAAGCAATCGGGCAATGCAAATCTGCACTACAAAGAAGTATCATTTCCCATCAGTCAAAAGGGACATCCACAAAATGTGTAAAAACCAGAAAGGCAAGACAGGCCCTGGGGAACAGGGAGCCTTGATATGCTGATGGGTGGGATGTAAATTGCCAACTGCCTCTCTGGAGGAGTGCATTGTGTTCCCTAAAACAAGTAAACAGCAGAGCTACAGAGCCAAGGGCACTTCCAGTCTAGGGAATATACCTTGGGAAAACTAAAAATCAATAAGAGAGAGCCACCCCAAAATGTAGGGCTGCACTGTTTACAAGAACCTCAACTTGGGTACACCTTAAATATCCCAGGAAAGACAAAATTGATTCAAGAAATTGTGGTACTTACGTACGATGGAATATCCCTCAGCCATGAAATCAATGTCATAAGGCCATTAGCAGCAAAATGAGGGCATACATGTACGATGATTCTAAGTGAAATAAGTCACAGAGAAAAAGAAACTTATCATAAGATATCACTTATGAAGGTCCTGTAAACATGGCTACACATGAATTGAGTGAGGAAATAGAAGAGAGTCTCACATTTAGAAAACACTCTTATGCCGGCTTAAGGGGGAGGGAGAGGTGGGGTGATGCATAAAACCAGAGTTTGATATTAGTACAGGTACCGTTCCAGAAACCAAATACGGAATAGACAAGACCTACACCTTCCTCAGTGAAAGGGAATCAACACCCCATATTCCACGCAGAGTAATATATATTACTAGTAAAAATCTTAAAACCTATGTATTGATATGTCTCCGTATGGGACCAAGTGTGTCTAGACTGGCATAAACATGGCAGTGAGAATCAGCTCAAACCCACTACAAGAAGGAATTTCAAAAACAAACCACAGAAACAGGGAAATTCTTTACAATTCCTTCAGGGTCTCTGATGAAACCTGGAATGACACTATCTACAATGACAGCTGAATGTGGCAACAGGCTGGACACTTGGGACTGAGAGTTTTGGTGAGATTGGGTGAGCAAATGCAGACCTATAAAGCAATAATGAGTGGTACACATTCCATGGTTCCCAACTCTCCAGGATGAAGGGAATATTACGACAGCTATAACATGTACGGGAAACCTAGAGAATGGACACACTGTGAATACGAAAGGTTTCTAAAACGCAACTAATAGTCCATCTCCTGGTGCTTCAATTTGACTTTCCAACTGCTTTCCTTTCAATATCCCAACTTAGAGAGACAGCCCCTTTAACCTCCTGGTTCGCAGAGGTTGCCAATTTGACAGAGGATGAAAGGGAAGAGGGAGAACCAATGAGACAGTAGCTCTTAGGCATTTGGACGGGCCCATGTCACTCTAATTTCCCGGCAGGAAGAAGAATTAGCCAAAGTCTCAGCAACCCGCCGGGAACCAGTAGAGGTCCTGAACCAAAATTTTGGACTTGTGTTCAGCTCACAAAAAGCGAGTTGAAAAATGGAGCTCAGGGGCACAGCAATTCACAACCTGGCAGAGTAATAAAGGACAACTCTCTTCCAAAAATCTGTTGAGGGAAGGCAACAGGGCAGCCTTCAAAGCGAGGCAGAATAGCAGGAAACAGATTTCAAGAGGTACGTTGGAATCACGTTTAAAGCACAGGAAGAGGGGCACAACTTCGACAATGATGCACTTGGCCAAAAAGGGTGTATGCCTTTTCTCCTGAATATATTTAGGAGAAAACACATACGCCCTATTTGGCCAAGCAAGCAAGTGGTCAAAGAAAATCTGCACTACAAAGAAGTATCACTTCCCACCGGTCCAAAGGGTCATCCACAAAATGTGTAAAAACCAGAAAGGCAAGACAGGCCTTGGAGAACACGGAGCCTTGTTATGCTGACGGGCTGAATGTAAATTGCCAACTGCCTCTCTGGAGGAGTGCATTGTGTTCCCTAAAACAAGTAAACAACAGAGCTACAGAGCCAAGGGCACTTCCAGTCTAGGGAATATAACTTTGGAAAACTGAAAATCAATAAGAAAAAGCCACTCCAAAATTTAGGGCTGCTCTGCTTAAAAGAACCTCAAGTTTGGTACACCTTAAATATCCCAGGAAAGGTAAAAATGGTTCAAAAAATTGTGGTACTTATCTACGATGGAATATCCCTCAACCATGAAGTCAATATCATAAGACAAGTAGCAGCAAAATGAGTGGATTCAGGTACGATGACTCTAAATGAAATAAGCCACACAGAAAAAGAAACTTATCATAAGATATCACTTATGAAGGTCCTGTAAACATGGCTACACATGAACTGAGTTAGGAAAGAGAAGAGAGTCTCACATTTAGAAAACACTCTTATGCCTGCTTAAGGGGGAAGGAGAGGTGGGGTGATGCATAAAACCAGAGTTTGATATTAGTACATGTACCATTGCAAAAACCAACTACGGAATAGAAAAGACCTACACCCTCCTCAGTGAAAGGGACTCAAAACCCCATATTTCCCACAGAGGAATATATCTGACTAGTAAGAATCTTAAAACCTAGGTATTGATATGTCTCCGTAAGGGAATCAAGTGTGTCTAGACTGTCATAAACATGGCAGTGAGAATCAGCTCAAGCCCCCTATGAAAAGGAATTTCAGAAAAAAAAAAAAAGGGGGGAAATTCTTTACAATTCCTTCAGGGTCTCTGATGAAACCTGGAATGACCCTATCTACAATGACAGCTGGATGTGGCATAAGGCTGGACACTTGGGACTGAGAGGATTGTTGAGATTGGGTGAGCACATGCAGACCCTTTAAAGCCGTAATTCGTGGCACCCATTCCATGGTTCCGAACTCTCCAGTTTGAAAGGAATATTACTATAGCTATAACATGTACGGGAAACCTCGAAAATGGACACACTGCAAATACGAAAGGTTTCTAAAACTCAACTAATAATCCCTCTCCTGGTGCTCTGGTTTGACTTTCCAACTGCTTTACTATCAATATCCCAACTTGGAGAGACAGGCAATATAAACTCCTGGTTAACACACATTTCCAATTTGGCAGAGGATTAAAGGGAAGTGGGAGAACAAATGAGAGAGTAGCTGTTAGGCATTTGGACTGGCACATGTCACTAATTTCACGGCAGGAAGAAGAATTAATAAAGTCTCAGTCACCGGCCGGGAACTAGTATAGGGCCTGAACCAAAATTTTGGACTTGCAGTCAGATCAAATAAAAAGAGTTGAAAAATGGAGCACAGGGGCACAGCAATTCACAAACTGGTAGAGTAATAAAGGACAACTATCGTCCAAAAATCGGTTGAGGGAAGGCAACGAGGCGGACTTGAACGTGAGGCAGAATCGCAGGAAACAGATTTCAGGAGGTACGTTGGACTCAACTTTAAAGCACAGGAACAGAGGCACAACTTCGACAGTGATGCACTTGGCCAAAAAGGGCATATGCGTTTTCTCCTGAATATATTCAGGAGAAAACGCATATGCCCTTTTTGGCCAAGCCAGCAAGCGGGCAATGCAAATCTGCGCTACAAAGAAGTATCACTTCCCACTGGTCAAAAGGGACATCTGCAAAATTTGTAAAAACCAGAAAGGCTATATAGACCCTGGAGAACAGGGAGCCATGTTATGCTGATGGGTGGGATATAAATTGCCAACTGCCTCTCTGGAGGAGTGCATTGTGTTCCCTAAAACAAGTAAACAACAGAGCTAAAGAGCCAAGGTCACTTCCAGTCCAGGGAATATACCTTGGAAAAACTGAAAATCAGTAAGACAGAGCCAAACCCTAATTTAGGGCTGCACTGCTTACAAGAACCTCAACTTGGGTACACCTTAAATATCCCAGGAAAGACAAAAATGGTTCAAGAATCTGTGGTACTTACGTACGATGGTATATCCCTCAGCCATGAAATCAGTGTCATAAGGCCAATAGCAGCAAAATGAATGGATCCAGGTACGATAATTCTAAGTGAAATAAGTCACAGAGAAAAAGAAACTTATCATAAGATATCACTTATGAAGTTCCTGTAAACATGGGTACACATGAACTGGGTTAGGAAAGAGAAGGGAGTCTCACATTTAGAAAACATTCTTATGCGTGCTTAAGGGGGAAGGAGAGGTGGGGTGATGCATAAAACCAGAGTTTGATATTACTACAGGTACCGTTCCAAAAACCAAATATGGAATAGACAAGACCTCCACCTTCCTCAGTGAAAGGGACTCAACACCCCATATTTCCCACAGACGAATATTTATTACTAGTAAGAATCTTAAAATCTATGTATTGATATGTCTCCATAAGGGAATCAACTGTGTCTAGACTGGAATAAACATGGCAGTGAGAATCAGCTGAAACCCACTATAAAAAGGAATTTCAAAAACAAACCACAGAAACAGGGAAATTCTTTACAATTCCTTCAGGGTCTCTGATGAAACCTGGAATGACACTATCTACAATGACAGCTTCATGGGGCATAAGACTGGACACTTGGGAATGAGAGGATTGGTGAGATTGGGTAAGTAAATGCAGACCCTTTAAAGCAATAATGCATGGCACCCATTCCATGGTTCCCAACTCTGCAGGTTGAAGGGAATATTACTACAGCTATAACATGTACGGGAAACCTAGAGAATGGACACACAGTGAATACAAAAGGTTTCTAAAACTCAACTATTAGTCCCACTCCTGGTGCTCCGATTTGACTTTCCAACTGCTTTACTATCAATCTCCCAACTTGGAGAGACAGTCCCTTTTCGTGCTGGTTCGCAGAGGTTGCCAATTTGGCAGAGGATGAAAGGGAAGAGGGAGAACCAATGAGAGAGTAGCTGTTAGGCATTTGGATGGGCACATGTCACTCGAAATTCCCGGCAGGAAGAAGAATTAATCAAAGTCTCAGCCACCCACCGGAAAATGTGTAGGTCCTGAACAAAAATTCTGGACTTGCGTTCAGCTCACAAAACCGAGTTGAAAAATGGAGCTCAGGTGCACAGCATTTCACAAACTGGCAGAGTAATAAAGGACAACTATCGTCCAAAAATCTGTTGAGGGAAAGCAACGAGGTGGACTTGAAAGCGAGGCAGAATAGCAGGAAACAGATTTCCAGAGGTAGGTTGGAATCGCCTTTAAAGCACAGGAAGAGGGGCACAACTTCGACAATGATGCCCTTGGCCATAAACTGCGTATGCGTTTTCTCCTGAATATATTCAGGAGAAAACGCATACGCCCTTTTTGGTCAAGCAAGCAATCGGGCAATGCAAATCTGCACTACAAAGAAGTATCATTTCCCATCAGTCAAAAGGGACATCCACAAAATGTGTAAAAACCAGAAAGGCAAGACAGGCCCTGGGGAACAGGGAGCCTTGATATGCTGATGGGTGGGATGTAAATTGCCAACTGCCTCTCTGGAGGAGTGCATTGTGTTCCCTAAAACAAGTAAACAGCAGAGCTACAGAGCCAAGGGCACTTCCAGTCTAGGGAATATACCTTGGGAAAACTAAAAATCAATAAGAGAGAGCCACCCCAAAATGTAGGGCTGCACTGTTTACAAGAACCTCAACTTGGGTACACCTTAAATATCCCAGGAAAGACAAAATTGATTCAAGAAATTGTGGTACTTACGTACGATGGAATATCCCTCAGCCATGAAATCAATGTCATAAGGCCATTAGCAGCAAAATGAGGGCATACATGTACGATGATTCTAAGTGAAATAAGTCACAGAGAAAAAGAAACTTATCATAAGATATCACTTATGAAGGTCCTGTAAACATGGCTACACATGAATTGAGTGAGGAAATAGAAGAGAGTCTCACATTTAGAAAACACTCTTATGCCGGCTTAAGGGGGAGGGAGAGGTGGGGTGATGCATAAAACCAGAGTTTGATATTAGTACAGGTACCGTTCCAGAAACCAAATACGGAATAGACAAGACCTACACCTTCCTCAGTGAAAGGGAATCAACACCCCATATTCCACGCAGAGTAATATATATTACTAGTAAAAATCTTAAAACCTATGTATTGATATGTCTCCGTATGGGACCAAGTGTGTCTAGACTGGCATAAACATGGCAGTGAGAATCAGCTCAAACCCACTACAAGAAGGAATTTCAAAAACAAACCACAGAAACAGGGAAATTCTTTACAATTCCTTCAGGGTCTCTGATGAAACCTGGAATGACACTATCTACAATGACAGCTGAATGTGGCAACAGGCTGGACACTTGGGACTGAGAGTTTTGGTGAGATTGGGTGAGCAAATGCAGACCTATAAAGCAATAATGAGTGGTACACATTCCATGGTTCCCAACTCTCCAGGATGAAGGGAATATTACGACAGCTATAACATGTACGGGAAACCTAGAGAATGGACACACTGTGAATACGAAAGGTTTCTAAAACGCAACTAATAGTCCATCTCCTGGTGCTTCAATTTGACTTTCCAACTGCTTTCCTTTCAATATCCCAACTTAGAGAGACAGCCCCTTTAACCTCCTGGTTCGCAGAGGTTGCCAATTTGACAGAGGATGAAAGGGAAGAGGGAGAACCAATGAGACAGTAGCTCTTAGGCATTTGGACGGGCCCATGTCACTCTAATTTCCCGGCAGGAAGAAGAATTAGCCAAAGTCTCAGCAACCCGCCGGGAACCAGTAGAGGTCCTGAACCAAAATTTTGGACTTGTGTTCAGCTCACAAAAAGCGAGTTGAAAAATGGAGCTCAGGGGCACAGCAATTCACAACCTGGCAGAGTAATAAAGGACAACTCTCTTCCAAAAATCTGTTGAGGGAAGGCAACAGGGCAGCCTTCAAAGCGAGGCAGAATAGCAGGAAACAGATTTCAAGAGGTACGTTGGAATCACGTTTAAAGCACAGGAAGAGGGGCACAACTTCGACAATGATGCACTTGGCCAAAAAGGGTGTATGCCTTTTCTCCTGAATATATTTAGGAGAAAACACATACGCCCTATTTGGCCAAGCAAGCAAGTGGTCAAAGAAAATCTGCACTACAAAGAAGTATCACTTCCCACCGGTCCAAAGGGTCATCCACAAAATGTGTAAAAACCAGAAAGGCAAGACAGGCCTTGGAGAACACGGAGCCTTGTTATGCTGACGGGCTGAATGTAAATTGCCAACTGCCTCTCTGGAGGAGTGCATTGTGTTCCCTAAAACAAGTAAACAACAGAGCTACAGAGCCAAGGGCACTTCCAGTCTAGGGAATATAACTTTGGAAAACTGAAAATCAATAAGAAAAAGCCACTCCAAAATTTAGGGCTGCTCTGCTTAAAAGAACCTCAAGTTTGGTACACCTTAAATATCCCAGGAAAGGTAAAAATGGTTCAAAAAATTGTGGTACTTATCTACGATGGAATATCCCTCAACCATGAAGTCAATATCATAAGACAAGTAGCAGCAAAATGAGTGGATTCAGGTACGATGACTCTAAATGAAATAAGCCACACAGAAAAAGAAACTTATCATAAGATATCACTTATGAAGGTCCTGTAAACATGGCTACACATGAACTGAGTTAGGAAAGAGAAGAGAGTCTCACATTTAGAAAACACTCTTATGCCTGCTTAAGGGGGAAGGAGAGGTGGGGTGATGCATAAAACCAGAGTTTGATATTAGTACATGTACCATTGCAAAAACCAACTACGGAATAGAAAAGACCTACACCCTCCTCAGTGAAAGGGACTCAAAACCCCATATTTCCCACAGAGGAATATATCTGACTAGTAAGAATCTTAAAACCTAGGTATTGATATGTCTCCGTAAGGGAATCAAGTGTGTCTAGACTGTCATAAACATGGCAGTGAGAATCAGCTCAAGCCCCCTATGAAAAGGAATTTCAGAAAAAAAAAAAAGGGGGGGAAATTCTTTACAATTCCTTCAGGGTCTCTGATGAAACCTGGAATGACCCTATCTACAATGACAGCTGGATGTGGCATAAGGCTGGACACTTGGGACTGAGAGGATTGTTGAGATTGGGTGAGCACATGCAGACCCTTTAAAGCCGTAATTCGTGGCACCCATTCCATGGTTCCGAACTCTCCAGTTTGAAAGGAATATTACTATAGCTATAACATGTACGGGAAACCTCGAAAATGGACACACTGCAAATACGAAAGGTTTCTAAAACTCAACTAATAATCCCTCTCCTGGTGCTCTGGTTTGACTTTCCAACTGCTTTACTATCAATATCCCAACTTGGAGAGACAGGCAATATAAACTCCTGGTTAACACACATTTCCAATTTGGCAGAGGATTAAAGGGAAGTGGGAGAACAAATGAGAGAGTAGCTGTTAGGCATTTGGACTGGCACATGTCACTAATTTCACGGCAGGAAGAAGAATTAATAAAGTCTCAGTCACCGGCCGGGAACTAGTATAGGGCCTGAACCAAAATTTTGGACTTGCAGTCAGATCAAATAAAAAGAGTTGAAAAATGGAGCACAGGGGCACAGCAATTCACAAACTGGTAGAGTAATAAAGGACAACTATCGTCCAAAAATCGGTTGAGGGAAGGCAACGAGGCGGACTTGAACGTGAGGCAGAATCGCAGGAAACAGATTTCAGGAGGTACGTTGGACTCAACTTTAAAGCACAGGAACAGAGGCACAACTTCGACAGTGATGCACTTGGCCAAAAAGGGCATATGCGTTTTCTCCTGAATATATTCAGGAGAAAACGCATATGCCCTTTTTGGCCAAGCCAGCAAGCGGGCAATGCAAATCTGCGCTACAAAGAAGTATCACTTCCCACTGGTCAAAAGGGACATCTGCAAAATTTGTAAAAACCAGAAAGGCTATATAGACCCTGGAGAACAGGGAGCCATGTTATGCTGATGGGTGGGATATAAATTGCCAACTGCCTCTCTGGAGGAGTGCATTGTGTTCCCTAAAACAAGTAAACAACAGAGCTAAAGAGCCAAGGTCACTTCCAGTCCAGGGAATATACCTTGGAAAAACTGAAAATCAGTAAGACAGAGCCAAACCCTAATTTAGGGCTGCACTGCTTACAAGAACCTCAACTTGGGTACACCTTAAATATCCCAGGAAAGACAAAAATGGTTCAAGAATCTGTGGTACTTACGTACGATGGTATATCCCTCAGCCATGAAATCAGTGTCATAAGGCCAATAGCAGCAAAATGAATGGATCCAGGTACGATAATTCTAAGTGAAATAAGTCACAGAGAAAAAGAAACTTATCATAAGATATCACTTATGAAGTTCCTGTAAACATGGGTACACATGAACTGGGTTAGGAAAGAGAAGGGAGTCTCACATTTAGAAAACATTCTTATGCGTGCTTAAGGGGGAAGGAGAGGTGGGGTGATGCATAAAACCAGAGTTTGATATTACTACAGGTACCGTTCCAAAAACCAAATATGGAATAGACAAGACCTCCACCTTCCTCAGTGAAAGGGACTCAACACCCCATATTTCCCACAGACGAATATTTATTACTAGTAAGAATCTTAAAATCTATGTATTGATATGTCTCCATAAGGGAATCAACTGTGTCTAGACTGGAATAAACATGGCAGTGAGAATCAGCTGAAACCCACTATAAAAAGGAATTTCAAAAACAAACCACAGAAACAGGGAAATTCTTTACAATTCTTCAGGGTCTCTGATGAAACCTGGAATGACACTATCTACAATGACAGCTTCATGGGGCATAAGACTGGACACTTGGGAATGAGAGGATTGGTGAGATTGGGTAAGTAAATGCAGACCCTTTAAAAGCAATAATGCATGGCACCCATTCCATGGTTCCCAACTCTGCAGGTTGAAGGGAATATTACTACAGCTATAACATGACGGGAAACCTAGAGAATGGACACACAGTGAATACAAAAGGTTTCTAAAACTCAACTATTAGTCCCACTCCTGGTGCTCCGATTTGACTTTCCAACTGCTTTACTATCAATCTCCCAACTTGGAGAGACAGTCCCTTTTCGTGCTGGTTCGCAGAGGTTGCCAATTTGGCAGAGGATGAAAGGGAAGAGGGAGAACCAATGAGAGAGTAGCTGTTAGGCATTTGGATGGGCACATGTCACTCGAAATTCCCGGCAGGAAGAAGAATTAATCAAAGTCTCAGCCACCCACCGGAAAATGTGTAGGTCCTGAACAAAAATTCTGGACTTGCGTTCAGCTCACAAAACCGAGTTGAAAAATGGAGCTCAGGTGCACAGCATTTCACAAACTGGCAGAGTAATAAAGGACAACTATCGTCCAAAAATCTGTTGAGGGAAAGCAACGAGGTGGACTTGAAAGCGAGGCAGAAAAGCAGGAAACAGATTTCCAGAGGTAGGTTGGAATCGCCTTTAAAGCACAGGAAGAGGGGCACAACTTCGACAATGATGCCCTTGGCCATAAACTGCGTATGCGTTTTCTCCTGAATATATTCAGGAGAAAACGCATACGCCCTTTTTGGTCAAGCAAGCAATCGGGCAATGCAAATCTGCACTACAAAGAAGTATCATTTCCCATCAGTCAAAAGGGACATCCACAAAATGTGTAAAAACCAGAAAGGCAAGACAGGCCCTGGGGAACAGGGAGCCTTGATATGCTGATGGGTGGGATGTAAATTGCCAACTGCCTCTCTGGAGGAGTGCATTGTGTTCCCTAAAACAAGTAAACAGCAGAGCTACAGAGCCAAGGGCACTTCCAGTCTAGGGAATATACCTTGGGAAAACTAAAAATCAATAAGAGAGAGCCACCCCAAAATGTAGGGCTGCACTGTTTACAAGAACCTCAACTTGGGTACACCTTAAATATCCCAGGAAAGACAAAATTGATTCAAGAAATTGTGGTACTTACGTACGATGGAATATCCCTCAGCCATGAAATCAATGTCATAAGGCCATTAGCAGCAAAATGAGGGCATACATGTACGATGATTCTAAGTGAAATAAGTCACAGAGAAAAAGAAACTTATCATAAGATATCACTTATGAAGGTCCTGTAAACATGGCTACACATGAATTGAGTGAGGAAATAGAAGAGAGTCTCACATTTAGAAAACACTCTTATGCGGCTTAAGGGGGAGGGAGAGGTGGGGTGATGCATAAAACCAGAGTTTGATATTAGTACAGGTACCGTTCCAGAAACCAAATACGGAATAGACAAGACCTACACCTTCCTCAGTGAAAGGGAATCAACACCCCATATTCCACGCAGAGTAATATATATTACTAGTAAAAATCTTAAAACCTATGTATTGATATGTCTCCGTATGGGACCAAGTGTGTCTAGACTGGCATAAACATGGCAGTGAGAATCAGCTCAAACCCACTACAAGAAGGAATTTCAAAAACAAACCACAGAAACAGGGAAATTCTTTACAATTCCTTCAGGGTCTCTGATGAAACCTGGAATGACACTATCTACAATGACAGCTGAATGTGGCAACAGGCTGGACACTTGGGACTGAGAGTTTTGGTGAGATTGGGTGAGCAAATGCAGACCTATAAAGCAATAATGAGTGGTACACATTCCATGGTTCCCAACTCTCCAGGATGAAGGGGAATATTACGACAGCTATAACATGTACGGGAAACCTAGAGAATGGACACACTGTGAATACCGAAAGGTTTCTAAAACGCAACTAATAGTCCATCTCCTGGTGCTTCAATTTGACTTTCCAACTGCTTTCCTTTCAATATCCCAACTTAGAGAGACAGCCCCTTTAACCTCCTGGTTCGCAGAGGTTGCCAATTTGACAGAGGATGAAAGGGAAGAGGGAGAACCAATGAGACAGTAGCTCTTAGGCATTTGGACGGGCCCATGTCACTCTAATTTCCCGGCAGGAAAGAAGAATTAGCCAAAGTCTCAGCAACCCGCCGGGAACCAGTAGAGGTCCTGAACCAAAATTTTGGACTTGTGTTCAGCTCACAAAAAGCGAGTTGAAAAATGGAGCTCAGGGGCACAGCAATTCACAACCTGGCAGAGTAATAAAGGACAACTCTCTTCCAAAAATCTGTTGAGGGAAGGCAACAGGGCAGCCTTCAAAGCGAGGCAGAATAGCAGGAAACAGATTTCAAGAGGTACGTTGGAATCACGTTTAAAGCACAGGAAGAGGGGCACAACTTCGACAATGATGCACTTGGCCAAAAAGGGTGTATGCCTTTTCTCCTGAATATATTTAGGAGAAAACACATACGCCCTATTTGGCCAAGCAAGCAAGTGGTCAAAGAAAATCTGCACTACAAAGAAGTATCACTTCCCACCGGTCCAAAGGGTCATCCACAAAATGTGTAAAAACCAGAAAGGCAAGACAGGCCTTGGAGAACACGGAGCCTTGTTATGCTGACGGGCTGAATGTAAATTGCCAACTGCCTCTCTGGAGGAGTGCATTGTGTTCC